>NC_034598.1:72301386-72371135 GCF_900095145.1 Mus pahari
CCCCCCACTTTCTCCTCTATAAGTTTCAGAGTCTCTGGTTTTATGTAGATTTCCTTGATCAATTTGCATTCTTCTACATGATAACCACCAGTTAAGCCAGCACCATTTGTTGAAAATGCTGTTGTTTTTCCACTAGATTGTTTTAGCTCCTTTGTCGAAGATCAAGTGACCATGGGTATGTGGGTTCATTTCTGGGTCTTTAATTCTATCCCATTCATCTACCCATCTGTCACTGTACCAGTACCATGCAGTTTTTTGTTTTGTTTTGTTTTTAAATCACAATTGCTCTGAAGTACAGCTTGAGGTCGGGCATGGTGATTCCCCCAGAGGTTCTTTTATTATTGATAATAGTTTTTGCTATCCTAGGTTTTTTTTTATTCCAGATGAATTTGCAAATTGCCCTTTCTAACTCTATGAAGAATTGAGTTGTAATTTTGATGGGGATTGCATTGAATCTGTNNATTGCTTTTGGTAGGATAGCCATTTTTACTATATTAATCCTGCTAATCCATGAGTGTGGGAGATCTTTCAATCTTCTAAGATCTTCTTAGATTTCTTTCTTCAGAGACTAGAAGTTCTTTCACTTCCTTAGTTAGAGTGACACCAAGGTATTTTATATTATTTGTGACTATTGTGGAGGGTGTTGTTTCCCTAATTTCTTTCTCAACCTTTAACAATAATTTTTAAACAATATCTTTCAAAGACTGAGTATCCTCTAAGAATTTATTGTTACAAGGGAATAAAGTAAGTTTGAAAGCATGTGATGTGCCTACCATGTGCCATATTACATGTTATATTTACATATTACTGTACCATATCATCACAGTGGAGAAAGCCTATAAGTGTTTCTACATGCACTGAGGACAGAAGCTGGGAGGTATTATAATCCGATATTGAAAACCAATTACTTTTTTTTCCTGACCTTGAATTATTTTTCTTTCCATTAATTAATTATTTTTTTTTAGTCTACATCCTGATCATTGCCCCTAGCCCTGTCTCTCCCTTATACATGACCCCTCCCTTCTCCACAGTATAGGTGGGCCCCCGCTGGTGGATTCCCCAACCCTGGCATATCATGTCTCTGAAGGGGTAGGTGGAGCCTCTCCCACTGAGGCCAGATAAAGCAGCCCAGTTAGAGGAATGGGTTCTACAGAGACACAACAGCTTTAGGAACAACTCCCACTCTATTTTTGGGTCAGGGGGACATCGAATTCTTAATGCATTACAAATAGATGAATTATAATGATCTTTCCATAACAGAATTTAAAATTTTTAACTGGCCTAGAAAATACATGAGCATTAGTATTTTTGAATAATGTTGATTGTTTCACATATAGTTCCCATATAAAGAGAAAAATAAGATGATCTACCTAATATTTCAGGTAATTACTAAGCTATTTCTTCTTCCATTCTTATTTTATGATTATAATATAATTACATCATTTTTCATTTCTTTTCCTTACTCCAAGCCTTCCAATGCACCTCCTTGAATGGGAAAGGTCTAGAGTCTGACTCCATCATGTTCTCAGAAATATTTGTTGAATAATTATAACAAATATAATTGTTAGTCAAGAGAGAAAGACACAAAGACCTCTTTTAAATGCATTGACTCCTTTTTATTTAATATTTATTACAATGGTGTGTGTGTGTGTGTGTGTGTGTGTCTTACTAGCAATAGCATGAGCACATAAGATGTATACACATGTGCATATACACGCATGCACATGTGTAGGGAGCTATGAGAAATCGCCATTACAGGATGGCGTTGGCCTTTGTTGTTCATAACTATAAACAATTAATGTGCACAAGTGCAAGAGTAAATTCACACCAAGTCACGACCCATCCCGGGGTGTACTTTTGAAATTATGAGCAAGCAGCCAATCAGGTGCAGGTATGCCACATTAAGACATATATAAGCTGCACCATTTCTGGGGCTCGGGGTCTTCCTCACGATGAAGCAATAAAGCTTTGCCACAGAAGAATCCAGTTGTCCGAGTGTGTTCTGCTGGCGAGATACAGCTCGGGACCCTACTTTCTGCCTTAGGGGATTCCTTTTTAATTTTGCTTCTGCTTTCAATTATAGGTCCATGTGTGTTAAAGCAAGTCTTGGTAAAAAATATATAGTATCTAATTCTAAGATTAGAACTTTCAAAAAAGAAATGGGGGGATGTAGAGCCCTAATTTTAAAACTTCCCCAAAACCTGTTCCCTAGATCATTAGGAATGTGGCTAGTAAAGAGCCTTTGTTCTTTTAGGGCAGCTGAAGATCTTCTGTTCCTCCACCTGACAGCTAGCTAGGCAATTATCTCAGTTGCCCCAGCCAGGCACCCATCTTCCTATGTTTGAGACTGAAAAGAAAAATTCAAAGGCTCAAGGCCGAACACTGCAAAAAGACATAGTCCAGACTTTACGGAGCCCACCCAGCCACTAGGACTAACAAAGGCCAACGCCATCCTGTAATGGCGATTTCTCACAGCTCCCTACACACATGTGCACACATGCATACACACACACACAGAAACACACACCTAAGTACATAATGCAACTTACTCAGTCTGTGTATTGTCATTGTGTTTATGTTTTCAGGATTGATCATTTCTAAGGGATAGACACCTGGTATGGTCAGTTTGCTATGAGAGTGTCTAAGAACCTAAGTCATATCTCAATTGTCACTATTTACATTATCAAACATATTTCTCTAACATCAGCTCATTTTCCATTAGAAATTTTTGTGAATATTTGGGTAATCATATGAAAATTTTCATATCTGTAAATAATTTTTATGTAATGAGAGATAGTAAATCAAATTATTATTATATTTTATCTATATCCATAAAATAGTCTTCAAATAGTGAACTTACTTATTTACTTTTTTATTCTGGGGTAGGGATAGAATAGAGTACCTTGTACACAATAGACCAGTGTAAAGTGAGCTGCATCCTCGTAAGTAAGCAGGAATAATGGAGGATAAAAGCATGACTAAGAATGAGGGTCGGGCGGGTCAAATCCTCTGCATTTGTTCAGGCTTTCAAATGACTAGATGAAACATTGATAAATTACATAGGAATAAAACCCAAAATATAGAAAAAGGACCATTTTTACTTGTTATCTTTGCTGTGGATAACAGTTGTCCATGGAAAAACAGAAATAAAAACTTTCCCAAAATATATCTTTGACCATCCAATTCAAATATTCTGTGTAACAAGAGTCAGTGTACAAAGTACTTCTAGTTCATGAATAACTTCTCCAACTTTATACAGTCATTATTTCTCATGTTTATGATAGCAAAACCTTTGATTTATTTTTTTCATTTTCAACAAAAATACAATAAATCATAATGAACCTAAAATTTTCAGACATTTTATCTTGATTGACACAGATCATAATAAACCACTGTTTTGAGTTTTGCTCAAAATAATTTTAAATGGTATATAGATTATTAAAAATAAATTATAATGAAAAATATTCCCAATTTTAAGTTCTTCTTTGGCCACATATTACATTTTATTTTTAAAATCTACCCAAGTTTCTGTGTTTGTGTGTATCCCTGTACTTATTCAATGTTCCTATTTTTTATTTGTTCAGGGACATTCTCACTCTGCATGCTGCAGACAGACTCTCACAGTACTATAAAGACTTAATGAAACTCAGTCATGAATGCAGACTTGCACATGAACAAGGGGATATAAATACCACCGAGGGGTCTGCAGCAGAAACCAACAAAAACCATCCAGACTTTTCAAACACTGACAGCACACTGCAAAACAAGGCCCTCCATGCTCAGACTAACAGTTGTGAGGCAGATTCACCAGCTACTTCTGCAAACCTGTTGGACACTGTCTCCAGACCTTCTACATCAAACTGTGAAGAACTGAAAGGAAGAAATCAGGAAAAGCTTATGGCACAGAAGAGTGAACATAGTATGATCAGTAGACTCTCCAACAGCAGAGCATCATTCATAGAAATGAAGATGGCAGATTCTCCAATGAGTAATCATCACAATACTGAACAAAGTACACCAGTGTAAGACCCTTTTCCTTAATAGATGTTATATCTACTGTTTGTATGTGTGTGCTGAGTACATGTATGTCATGCACACATGTGAATGTGGATGCTCATGCCAACGGAGGACACTGGGTGTCATGTCCTATCACTGTCTTGTTCTCTAGTGACAATGTCTTTCACTGAGCTTATAGCTCTGGTGGCAGTAGGCAAACACAGGTCATCTGTCCTCCTGTCATGATATACTACAGCACTGGAATTACAGGTGCCATATGGCTATACCTGGCTCTTCATGTGGTTGCTTACGAATATAGCTCCCAGGTTTTCTCAGCAAGTGCTATTTTCCATTGACAGCTCCCCAGAAAGAGAACCATGATTACTGTTCTTAATAACTGATCATAGTTAGTGGTAAAACCTAGTAACTAGATAATTTAAATCTATATTATTTTTATATTGATTCCCTTAACTACTTTTCATAATATGCACAAAAAACTTATCATAGTAGAAATTAATTTGATTAAATTTAGGCAGGTTTAATTTGTTCTCTAGGATTATTAATTTTGAATGAATATGAAACTTTCTCTGCTTCCAAACTTCTAAATACATAAAATTATTTTAATACAATTTAAAATATATCCTAAAATAATTTATTCCAAATAATCAAATTGTTTCATCCTCTGAAATATGTCTTTATAAGTTCCACTGACCTAGTAAACATGTAATATGTATGTATGTGAGATTTTTGCATGTATATGCCATAGATTTCTCTATCTTAACAGCTCTGGAAGGTAATTAATCACATCAGATCCCTAGTAAACAATGCATTCCTTAAAGTCTCCTGGAGTTCTGTAACTGTTGAGCCAGTAACGACGGCTTTGGCTCTGGCCGTCAACTTCATGGTTTTCTGTACTTTTAGCCTTAATGTCAGATCAGCAACATTCAGCTTCTCCTGGAAGGATTGGTGTTAAACAGATCAGAGCCAATAGCATGGGGACTATTTTGCTTTTCCTATCTTTATTCCAGTAGATGTCTCTGGAAACAGTGATTTTTTTTTTCTGGAAGATATGTTTGCTTGATACATTCAGATGTACAGAAGATGGTTATTTCCTACTGCAAAAATATTTAAAAATACTTTGATAACTTTTGAGAATTTTATCCTGCTCTTCCCAGATGCTGATCCTCCTTCTAGCCCCCACTCCAACTTTGTATCTTCTTGGTTTATTGTTGTTTTGCATATTTATCTTCACTCCAAACACTCCAGATGTTGTTTATGCAGACTTTAAAATGATCTGTACTTAGATCGTCTTGACAGATGATAAGGACAACAGTAAAATGATCTTAACATGTATTAATGAAGACAAGAAAATAGAGATATACCAAAGACCTAAAAGGGAACAACAATAACAGCTACCACAGGAGCAACAACAAAGAAAATAAAAAGACATCAAAGCTTGCTGCATTTGGCTTCAGGAGCTCCAGCCCACTTTACATCCCTGTCCTAAGGGAGATTCTCACATACTAAGCTGAAGATGGCTTTTTACTTCATGATTTTTCACTCAGTAAAACAAATCTGATGACAATCTCAACAATCCTGCGATTCCATGTTGAGAAAAACCTACAGTCAGCCTTTTTCCTTCTTTTAATATGGTGAAGAGTGATTCTTATGTCAGTTTCACTCAGGGAAATTCCTTGTACTCTTTTGCTTCCCTGGGGGAATGGAGAAGAATAAAATAATCACAGTATCAATTCCTATAGGAAAAATTCATAGTTGCCTTCAGTATATCTGTAAACATATATAAGATAATGGGCTAACAGTTTAATTTTTTTATTGGATATTTTATTCATTTACATTTTAAATATTATTCCATTTCCTGGTTTCCCCTCCACAATCCCAATTCCATCCCCCTCCCTCTGCTTCTGTGAGAGTACTCCCCAACCCACCCACTCACTCCAGCCTCCCATCTCTGGCATTCACCTACAGGGGGCATCAAACCACAGGACCAAGGGCCTCTCCTCCCAGTGATGCCTAACAAGGCCGTCCTCTGCTACAGCTGGTGCCCTGTGTCACTCCATATGTACTCTGGCTGGTGGTTTAGTCTCTGGGAGCTCTGGGGGAGTCTGGTTGGTTGATATAGTTGTTCTTCCTATGGGGCTGCAAACCCCTTCAACTCATTTAGTCCTTTCTCTAACTCCTCCATTGGGGACCCTGTGCTCAGTCCAATGGTTGATTGCGAGCATTGGCCTCTGTATTTGTCAGGCTCTGACAGAGCCTCTCAGGAGACAACTGTGTCAGGCTCCTGTCAGCAAGCACTTCTTGGCTTCTTGACATCAACAATAGTGTCTGGGTTTAGTGTCCTCATATGGGATGGATACCCAAATGGGGCAGTCTCTGGATGGCCTTTCGTTCAGTCTCTTTTCCACACTTTGTCTCTATATTTTCTATAGACAGGAGAAATTCTGGGTTGAAAATTTGGAGATGAGTGGTTAGCCCCATCCCTGAACCTGGGACCTTGCCTAACCTCTGGATATGGTCTCTACAGGATCTCCCTCCCCTTTGTTGGGCATTTCAGCTAATCTTATCCCCATTGGGTCCGGTGAGACTCTTGCTTTCCTGCCATCTGGCACTTGGGAGTGGCTCACCCCCAGTTCCCCATTCCCCCCATTGCTACATACCTCTATTCAATTTTCTGACCCTCTGTATATCACCTGTCTCCTAGCATACCTGATCCTGTCCCCCTTTTTCCTCCTCCTGCTCATTTCTTCCTCCCAAATCCCTTCTACCCTCTATCTCCCCTGAGTATTTTGTTCCCCCTTCTAAGAAGGACTGAAGCACCCACACTTTGGTCTTCCTTCTTGCGCTAAATATGGTCTGTGAATCGTAGCTTGGGTATTGTGAGCTTTTGAGCTAATATCTACTTATTAGTGAGTACATACCATGTGTGTTCTTTTGTGACTGGGTTACCTCACTCGGGATGATATTTTCTAGTTCTATCCATTTGCCTAAGAATGTCTTATGTATTTTCTAAAAGGCCTTTCAGCTTTTACTGCTCATACTTCACATTTTTTCAGTGTTGGACATTGAGTCCAAGACCTTGTACATATTAGGCAAGCATTCTATCACTGAGCTACATCCTAACCATTAGTTTAAAAAAATACTTTAAATTTACATACAACGAATTAGAATTTACTCTGGCATTTTCAGACATAAACTGGTTTTGTTTCCTTCTTCTCATGGTTCTGTCACCTCTTTTAGCCTCTTATCTTCTTTCTTTTCTTTCTTTTATTAATCATTTTATTCATTTATATTTCAAATAATATCCCCTCTTCCTGATTCCCCCTCCACAAACCCCTCATCCCATCCCCTATCCCCTTTGCCTCTAAGAGGGTGTTCCTCCACCCACTCACCCACTCCTGCCTCAAGGTACTGTAGAGTGCTAGCTAGCATCCTCCTACACTGGGGCATCGAGCCTCCCCTCCCATTGATGTCAGAAAAGGCCATCCTCTGCTACATATGTATCTAGAGTCTGGCTCCCTCCATGTTTACTCTTTGGTTGGCAGTTTAGACCTTGTGAGCTCTAGGTGGTCCGGTTAGTTAATATTGTTCTTTCTATGAGATTGCAGTCCCCTTACAGTCTTGTAGATTGCTCCTACAGTCATTCCCTTAGCTCTTTGATTGGGGTCGCCATGCTCAGTCTGCTGGTTGGCTGTGAATGTCTGCATCTGTATTAGCCAGGTGCTGGTAGAACCTCTCAGAGGACAGCTAATCCTGGCTCCTGTCAGCACGCACTTCTTGGCATCAGCAATAGTGTCGGAGTTTTTTGTTTGCAGATGGGATGGATCCCTAGGTGGGGTAGTCTCTGGATGGCCTTTTCTTCAGTCTCTGCTCCATTTTTTGTCCCTGCATTTCCTTTAGACAGGAACAGTTCTGGGTTAAAAATTTTGAGATGAGTCCAGTCCATTTTCAAGTCAAATCTTATGTTATCCTCCTCCCCAACCTCAACATGTTGCATTTTCATTCATGGATTCATGGTCACATTCATTCCCCTATGCATACATGTATATAAACACTAAAACTGGGATCCTAATACAAGAGAAAACATGCCATGTATAGTTCTAAGGTATAGTTATCTTAATATAATAATTATTTATTCATCTGTTTTCCTATAAGTCTTATCATCCCATTTTTCTATATGTTCAAATAAAATTCTGTTGCATGTATAACCATATTTTACTATCTATTCACATACTGTTGGGTATCTGGGCTAACTCTATTTCTTTTTTATTGTGACAGAGGTTCTCTTACCTATCGCAGGTAGGCCTTTTACCCAGAAACTTCCTATTCCAGTCTCCCAAATTCTCAGATTACAGTAATGCACACTCATACCAGGCTTATTTTCCTTATTATGTCTATTATATTGTATCATATTCTTTTGAGATATCCTCATTTAATTTCATTCAAAAGATGAATGAATGAAGAAAGAGTTGCATAAATGTGATTTAAATCCTTAGCACTTTTTATGAACTTTGGTTTATTCTACAAGGTAAAAATGATTTTCCGAAATTCCAGTAATTTCCTGAATATTAAAACTATGTTGACTTGGTTACTTTTCTATTGCTGTGAAGAGACACCATGATCAAGGCAGCTTATGAAAGAGAGCATTGAGTGGGCAACTTGCTTAAGGTTTCATAGGGAGAGTCCCTGACTGTCATGATGGGCAGCATGGTGGCAGGCAGGCAGGCATGGCAATGGAGTAGTAGCAAAGAGCTTATGTCTTGTCAGAAAGTTGACATTAGAGAGGATGGTTTGGCCTAGTGTGGGATTTGGAACCTCAAACCCCAGTTCTCATGACACAACTTCTTCAGCAAGGCTGCACCTCTTAATGCCTCCTAAAACTGTGTCCTTAAATAAAGACCTAATATTTGAATACATTAGCTTATTAGGGTCCTTCTCATGGAAACTACTACATACTTGTGATTTATATTTGACCAGAAGTTTTAGCCACTAACTTCAATCTTATAGCCATGGCAAAAACAGATTAGAGAATTATGCTGGCTGTAAGTAAAATGGTGGTGACAAAGGGGATGGTGATAATGATGATGATAGTGATGAAGGTGTTGGTGGTGATGGTGATGAAGGTGATGTGGTGGTGGTGATGATTATTATGATTATCGTAATCATGATGGAAAAGTAAAGCACCAATAGAAAATAATTTCTTTATGCATCTTAATTCCCTTCAAATATATTTTGATAAAAAAACATGGTTGTATCTGAGAGACTCTATTACTTAATGCCATTTTTTTGTAGATGAGTATCATAAGGAAAGAGAAATTTACATTTATTTTAACAATTGTGCTAATTTCTCTTTCTATTATTGAATTACCATGAGAAAAGCAACTTAAAGGAAGTGTTTATTAGGGACTTAGAGTTCCAGAGTGATAAGAGTCCATCATCACCTCAGTGGGGAAATGTAACATCATACAGACATGGTGTCTAAAGCATCAAGCTTAGAACTCCATCGTAAAGCACAGGTAGGAAGCCAAGAAAGCAAACTGGGAAAACCTCAAAACTTGCCCCCAGTGGTTTCTTCCTGTAAGACCATACTTCCTAACTAAACAGCACCACCAATTAGGGACCAAACATTCAAAACTCTAAGACTTGGAACATCCCATTTTAATCACCACATTCTGTTCCCTGGCACCAGTAATCTCATAGCTATCTCATACTATAAAACGCATTCATTCCAACTTCAAAAGTCGCCATATTCTTTTAGTCCCAACACTGTTTAAACATCCAAAGTCCCTTTGGAGACCAAAATCTCCTAATTTTAGCTTCTTGTAAGATTAAACAGCAAATTGCATACTCCCAACATAAAATGGCATAGGATAGACATTACCATTCCAAAAGGCATTCCAAAGAGGGCATACTAAAGACATATTGGACCAAAGCAAGAATAAAATCCAGCAGGGCATACTTCTACAACCCCATCTCTAATGTCAAAGCACTCCATGTCTCCTCCATCCCACCCTTGCTGGCAGCAACCCAAATATCTCTCTTGGACTGGTACTCTCATTATGTGAAGCTTCCTTGGCATATATGCCATGGCTCCATCATCTACCAGTATATCCACTGCAACCAAAACTTCACTTTCACAACTTCAGAAATAGCTTCTGGAGGCCTCCACACATGACTGCCCTGCCATGCACTTCACCTCATTCAGCTCTTTAAAATGGCAGAAAATTCCATGATTCCATAATTTGTATATCTTTCATGACTCTAAAGCCAGCATTATGTGAGAAACCATTATATGTTTGAAGTATGTAATTTTACTTATTTATTTATTTATTTATTTATTTCACAGTGATTTACAATTATGAGATTGCCTTAAGTCTCAGAAGAGACTTTGGTCTTTTAACTAGTATTGAGATCGAAAAATTATTAGGACTTTGTCATCACACTAAATACATTTTTCATCACAATATAGCCAAGATCCTGAGAAGCAAGAGGGGTGGAATATGTTGGTTTGGATATGACACCCTTATATCAGACATTTGAATACTGGGTTCTTAGTTCGCAGTGCCCATTAGTTGCTTTTGGAGGTAGGTTGGACAGGTTGGGAAAAATCTTTGGCCCCTTGAATGATTTTGCAGAAGCTTTTGTTTGTTGTTTATTTCTTGGAGCAGAAAATTCCTTGGGAATTTTGCTTTTGGACTTTAGAAGCTCGGCTGGGTGGCTTTGCCCTTTGGATACCCTCCCCTTTGTGCCAAAGCCAATCAAGCCCCTCTGGATCTCCTGACTTCTCTCAGTACCAGCCTTGGCCTCAATATTGTCCTTTTTTTTTTTCTCTTCAAACTGTATATTTCTTTCTGCCCTCTTGATCTTTTTCATTGTAGATCTGAATTATAGTGATTCCTAGTAACTACAAGGCAGGATCAATATTAAATTCTTTTACAATTTCCTCTGCCAAGGAATTTAGACCATTACTTTTTAGATGAAGCCTCAGGAAGATGCTTAGGACAAGGACAAAAAGCAGTGACAGTTTTTGCCAAAATATAACCACAATATTTTGTAATCCAGTTGCTAATATTGTTCTCCTCCGAAGCTCATCGGCCTGGGTGCCCAAGCTCCTTCGACATGGCCCATTAATTTCTGTTTACAGCATTCAAACACTATTCTAGTTCGAAGTCCCAAAGTTATCTGGATTCCATCAAAATCCACTTGCTTATCTTCCTCATGAAGTAGCCCACTTCCCAGTACCAACTTCTGTAGTAGAAATAATTTTCTATTGTTGTGAGAATACACTATAATCAAGGGGTTTATTTGACGGTAATGGCACCAAAGAGGTAAGAGTCCATCATCATTAGATCAAGACAACAGGGTACCAGGTAGTCATGATGTCTTGAACTGAAAGCTGGGAGTGTGCACCTAAAATCTGGAGACTTAGTATTTACGTGCTCAACTATGGGGAGCATATCATTCATTCCAGCCAAACAAGCAAAAAGTTATTGCAAATTCTGCCAAGGAAATGTTAAGGAGTGGATTTGCTCTTCGTATTCCTTTTAAATCAAACACAGAAATCCTACAAGAAGTTAAGATAGAATTGCTATCACTTTCATTATACCTTGTACCTTGTTAAAATTTCTACAATAAGCTGTGAGAAAGGAAACTAATTCCAAATCAGGAAAGAAATTTAGTGTCTAAAATTTGCAAATAGCCATGGGCTAGGACACGTTAGAACGTCCTAGTGGGCGTATACATGAGCAGTGCATTTTCAAGTGTCCAAGAAGTGCAGTGGAGCTGGTAAAACACCTCCTAGGGTCTTTCCTCTTGCTGTGAAGACAGAAGAATGTCATTTTCTCTTCCTTCCTAAGGCAACCCATGGTGACAAGCACCTAACCCTTCTTTGCCAAGCCCATATTGGTTTCTATACTTTGGGAACCCTTCTTCTTTACCATCCCTTCCCACTCTGGAACAGTGCCCCCATTATGTAGAAAAATTTCTGTAATGTTTTTCATCTTAAAAGCTATTAAAAAAAATTTAAAACTTTCTGAAGCTAATCCCTCTCTGAACTTTTGGCTCATTCTCTCTTTCAGATTGGATATCCCTACTGCTTTACATTTATGACTATCTTTAAACAAAAAAAGGAATTTTGTTTTTAAATAAGATTTTAAATAAGGTTGTTTATATTTACGTAGAGGCCACAAAGACCTCTTTTTTATGTATGGTTTTAGATTTTTACAAGAGTTGTGTATTCATATAATTTTCACTACCTCTCTCCCTTTGTAAATCTTCCTGTGTCTCCTTTACCCAGTATCAAATTTATAAATTTGTAACTATATGTGTGTGTGTGTGAGTGTGTGTGTGTGTGTGTGTAAATACAGCCTGATGATGTTCCTATGTATCTAGGACTTACAATATGTGATTAGATAGCCTATCAAGGGCTCACTTCTGGATAATACTAATGTACCCTCTTTCCTCAGGAATTTATTATCTGCAGGTTTTCATTTAGAGGTGGGTCCTTGCAAGATTATTTTCACCTGTAATGGCGTTCCAAGTGTTGCTAGCATGTTGGTGGTCTCGTATAAACACCAATATTGCTGAGATTCCCTGATTGTAGTTTCCCTGTCATATATAGAACACCATATTTTCAGCATCTTATCAAGACCTCTTATTTATCTTCTGGGTATTCATGTATACTAAAATAGTTTCCTCTTTCTGTTTTTAGCAAGGCAGCTATGGTAATCCAAGCACAGTGGCGTAGTTACATTGCACACAGACCAATTAATTGCTCTGAAAAAATGCATCCTACCACAACAGAACCCCTGAAAGATCTCTTCATCAATAACCAGACTACTTCCAATGAAGAAAGAAGAAAAACTAATATGAATATCGAGGAACAGAGGGAAAAGGCTGCTCTTCATATTCAGGTTAATTCAAACTTTTGATTGCAGAGTTAGTCATAAAAATGTATTTCTCAATTTTTGCTCAGTCATTTTGTATTTTTATAAGCAACAGTGTTTTAAAGTTAATTGAGTTTATTTCACACTTGCTTGGATTAACAGGCTGCAACCTAGGTAACAAGGGGTGTGGTTCTGCTGACTATCAAGACTGTAAATAATAGTCCTTCAATCTGAAATACTGTGACCTTTAGTGTTGTTGAAGCTAACTCATACAATGGTCTTTAAACTTCTCATTGTACTAAATCCTTTACTTCTTTGATTTGATTTATTTCAAGATATTTCATGAGGTTATTAGAAAATGGATTGCTTCCTGCTTTGTTTCTCAGTATGTTTGTAGTTGATATAAAGGAAATTTACTATTTTTTTAGACCTTTCCATTTATTTTTATCTGCTTTTAGTTTCTTTTAATTGAGAATTTAATATGTGCGTATAACAAATTTTGATCAAATCCATCCCGCATTTCATCTTTCCATGTCCCTGTTCACCACTTTTCTGTCTCTAATTTATGTTCTCTTTTTAATTATCCACTCAGTCCACTTAGTACTTTTCTTATAGCTAATAATAATTTTCAGCAAAGTAGAAGAATACAAAACTAACCAGAAAGCAGTAGCCTAAGTTGATTGTCTCTGTCCTTGAGTCGATGTCATATACATAGGTTAAACAATTCATACATCAATAAATGACAAGGACTTGATTGTGAGTGATCTTGTTGATGTGTTCTTGAATTTAGTGTGCAAGTATTTTATTGATAATTTTTACATTTATATTAATAATTAATTAGAGAGATTTGACTATCATTTTGTTGTTGATACATATTTGGTTTTGGTATTTGGAGTGATAAAAAGAACTCTTCATAGAAAGAATTTGGAAATGCTCCTTCCTTTTTAATTATGGAATAACTTGAGGAGTACTGATGTGAGTTCTTCGAAGGTCTGGAAGAATTCTATACTGAATCCATCTGGCCTTGAACAATTTTTAAATGGGAGATTTTAAATTACTGTCCCCAAGCACTACAATCTCAATCTAATATATTTCTCAAATCATCTAAGATTTTAGTGAAAGCTAGTAATTTGACCAAATTGATAGCTATGCTAGAAATGTATTTGAAAAGTGTAACAAAATGTAAAGTTCTTCAAATGCCTGCTTTAAAGCTTAGAAGTCAAGAAGTGAGAGTGAAAGGAGGAATTCTGGGAGTAGAAAGATAGATCCAGTGGACCCAGTGCCGAGAAAAATGGCAGAGAATAGGGGAAGGGTGACTCAATCAAAAGAAAACACTCATTAAAATGCCAGAGGGAAAAATACTACATTGTGTGCCCATTGGCAAAATAAATAAATAAATAAATAAATAAGCAAAGAAACATGTGAAATACTTGTCTTAGCACCATCAAGACCAGATTTCAAAATGAATTTTAACTTGATTACATTTTTATTTTATTTACTCAATGAAGCAGTTTGTTATGCTTGTACAATGTAGGTCACCATTAAAAACAAAAGCAACTAAAAAAATCAATCAATGCTCTTTTAACTTTACATGATCTCGAAGATTTATTTAATGTATACCAGTACCCTATCTGCATGTGCCAGAAGAGGGCATCAGATTCCATTTTACAGATGGTTGTGAGCCAACAATCATGCCATTGCTGGGAACTGAACTCACAACTTCTGGAAGAGAAGCCAGTGCTCTTAACTGCTGAGGCGTGTCTTCAGCTTCTTCATATGATCTTTTCTCTGCAAACTGACTGATTCAATCTGCTCTCTCTCTCTCTCTCTCTCTCTCTCTCTCTCTCTCTCTCTCTCTCTCTCTCTCTCTCTTTCTGCCTCTCCTGAATTGCTCTGCTTGACCTCACACTAATTCTAGCAATCTGTTCAAATCTTCTAGCCCTTTCTTATTTTTCTGGTTTCTTCTGTCTTTATCTGTGTGTAGCTTGTTCTCTCTGTGTAACCTGTCTTTGTACAGCTCTCCTAGTAAACCTATCTTCTCCTTCTTTTCTCTTCTCTGTACTGCACTTTCTTAAGTAGCTTCCCTTTCCTCTCCCTGTCAGAGTTCGTCAGATCCTATTCTGTCAAATAGTTTTCTGATTTGTCACTTTGTTTGACATGCAATTAGATATTGCTCTCAATCATCAGAGCATCCTTATGCAAACTAACTTTATCTTCATTGTTTGGAATTTAAAGTGTGTACTAAGGGCATGTTTGTATTCTAGCCAGAGAAATTAAAGAGTCATGCTAAGGGCTGAGCTGCAACACAACTAGAAACAGTATTTTTCAGTAAATATACAATCTCAGGGTTCATAGTGTGATCAATTATCCTTCAACATACGATCATTACTATGCAAAATTTGCATTTATTATTATATGTACAGTATGCAATTTAGTATATAGAAATCATGCATAATTTTATTTTTCTGTTAGTGTGTACATATAGGATGACCATGATCATCTGTCTTCCCACTGGAATGCAAACCTCCACTGGAGTTTTATAGTCACCAGTGGGTACAATATAACTGAAGGCAGTGCCACACCCCCTTCTCTGGATCTACCTATATAAAATAATTCACTAGTGAGGGGTATTGTTCCTTAACTTATTTCCCTGTCTTTGCTTGGCTTTTGGTTGGTCCCTTCACGTGCAGACCCAGTGAAGTCACAATAGTTGTTGAAACCTTGTGATTACAGTGGCACTAGATTGCCCAGAGGACATTTTTTCAGCCCCTTCTGTACTGAATCCAGGCTTTAATGGTCTTTCCACTTTCTTATGCATTATGCCTTGACCCTTGGAGGGGATAGCATACATAACTTAAGTATGTACACTCAATAATCACTCATTCTCAGCACCTTATGTATCTATCAGTCTCTACTTTCATTGCAGATCACTGGGAAGAGAGACTTCTCTGATTAAGTCTATGTACTATTTTCTATGGGTATAAACATATATACTAAAGTGGTTTCATGCAATGCCAATCTTACTGAACAACAGAATTAACTTGAAACTTGGTGTTAATTGTCAAAAATCCTAAGCTCAATTAGAAATCCTTAAGTTAGGTAAAAGACATATTAGCAAGAAGTAAAGAATTTAAAAAAAAGTTTAAAAATAAATGAGAATATAGTTCCTTTTGCACCCTCAGACATAAGACATGCTTATTCTGGAAATGAAGCATCTGAGAATGGAAACTGAAGGGAGTGTTATTGTTTGTATGTTGAGATAAACTAATGATTCTGGATTCAACCTCATTATGTTGCCAAAGCTAGCTTTAAATTCCTAATGTGCTTGCAGTAGACTTCCAGATATGGGGATACATGCAAATAAATACCATTACAATCATCTCAAGCTTACTTGTTCCTACTTCTAAGTTTATGTTGGGGGAGCTAAGTTGTATCTGTTACTGGAGAGATTTGTTAGAAACAACTTTCTTCCATTCAGAGAAAGGGGACAGGAAATGAAAGTGGTAGAAAAGACAGTGCTTGAGAGGAATGTCGCCAGGTTGAGGGGAAGAATTCAATGTCCACATCAAAATATGGATAATGGATATGTGTGGGCCTGTGTACCAGAGGCTCTCCACAGAGATCTCTGCCCCTCCCCTCCCCGCGTGCAAGACTTCTGGTGAAGAGAAGCAAGTATGGGCAGGGAGGGGATGTCTCTTCAGCCACTTCTGCTGATGCAGTTGGCTCTACCTCCATCTCTGCTGTGCCTTCCAGGTTACGGGGCTACTCCACTCTGTGCTGTCCTGCCTTGCACTGAGTCAGGTTGTGCTGGACCAGCAAGAACTAGTCAGTGAGGAGCTTCAGGTGGCGCTTCTGGGGAGCAGACCTCTTCCTAAGTGTTACAGCTCTAAGGACAGAAGGCTCAGACAACAGAATAGTTTTCACAGACCTCTAATCCTAATGGATAGGATTCTTATATACAGTTTTGGGGTGGGTCAGGGTCTGACAACAGGTACTTCTCATTTGCTTGGTCTGAGAGCTTTGGGGAAACCTTATTTGCATGTGGGGGGACTTGGTGCTGCTCCTACATGACGGATGGCCACATACCTCTCTGCTGGGGGGGCTATGGGAGGCTGTAGCTACATGATAGGAGCCAGGGACCCAGGAGGCATGGCTGAATACCTGTTGTCCCATGCAGGTGGAAGTCGCCACCCAGCGGGTCACCAGGGTTTCCAGACCTTTGCTTGACTGGGAACCAGGCTGTCTGTGCACAGCCCACCGCCCCACAGATGGCTAGAGGAGTTGAATAAGAAAGAACTGGTCTTTCTGACAGTGTAGCAGACCAGTCCTATTCAGACTCACAGGTTTTGGAGTAAAAATGAAAACAATGCAAGGCTGAAGTTTCTACCCTTCAAGAACTACTTATATACTCAGTAACTTATTCAACCATTAATCTCTGCCTTCCTGGCTGAATCAAGCTAGAAAACCTTCATTACCATCTGTCAGAGAAAACGGGAGTCATGATGAAGAAAAAAGAGGTTTAAGGACTTGATTTTTCCTTTGTTAAAAATCCCATAGCTACAGATACAGTAGTGACACTGTGAGAGACTGTACGTCCTGTGTCTGACTGGATCAACATTCTCAACGTTCTGCCCATGACTATATGTACTGACTGTTATTAATAATAGGTAGTTTAGCATAGCTTCTATTTGTCCGAAAAGTGCCAGGCATTGCAGGACTTTTCTATATGTTTGAATGTGTCCTGAAGAAATATTTGTCATTTTAGTTTTCATAGGTTAGCTATAGGATGACAATGCAGTGCACATCTGTACATTGAGTCTTTGTATATTCTCTTTCTATAATGAAATTGTCATAAATTGCTTTTCTGCCTCTGACTATTATTATACTATATCATTTTCAGCTTCTATGCATTTGCTTTATTTTGTCTGTTTTCAGTCCCTACCACTATTAGAATAGAAAGTCCATTAAAATAGGCTTGTTTGCATGCTTTAAGCTGTACCGTCTGTGCGTGGCACATGGGAGAGATTTCATAAAGTTCAAAATCAATGGTCTTTACTGTCCCAGACTTATATATGATGGACCACATGACAGAATACTGATCCTTTACACCACTGGTTCATCCAGTTATCTTAAAATTACTTTATTTTTTTTTGAAATTTATTCAACTCTATATATTCATCTCATCTATTTTTTCTCTTTTTCCTCCACCCTCTCAAAGTCGGAGAATAGCATGTGTTTACTTTATAGTCAAGAAAATGGAAAGCATCAGATATGTTTTGATTGGAGGTTGCTGCTGTAGAAAGGGATCCTGAACGGACCTAGTGTTGGAGTAAGCTGATTAGTTGGCAAAGCATAGGAAGCACTCTTCAGTGAGTCCTACATTGGGATAAAAGCAGGGAAGGTATCAGTCTACTGACAACTCTCAATGGTTCTTGACCAATTGCTTCGGTTTTGATTCAGCTTCCTGGATTTTTTTCTGAGAAGTATGTGGCTTGACTTCTGAGAGTGGTTCTTGCAGATATGGGTTATGTATATCCTTGGATACAGTCCAGTCACTGTGTATATTCTCAGGGTAGCAAAAATGACAACAATTTTAATGTTATAAAACTGCTCTAAAATACTTTCTGCTGTCAAATTCGTCTTTGGGGTGTGTTTTTTAGTCTACAATCAAATAAACCCATTAAAAATGACCTTAATAACTTGTAGAGTTGTACACCCAGTGTGAATCATATTTTCATTTTCTAATTGATTCTTGTTAGAACATATATATATATATATATATATATATATATATATATATATATACTTTAGTTTTTAATACTGTAGTTTTTAACATTGTGAATATGCACATAGTTCCAAACTCATATTTAAAAAACAAAGGTTGATTATTTAGAGAACTAAAGCTTTATCTTATTAGTTTTCAAGACAGGGCCTCATACTCACTGTTTAAACTAGACTTGACCTCAGGCCTCACCAAGATCCAGTCTTGACCTCCCAAATGCTGGAAAATTTGAGCTTATACTGATCTATCATTTAAAAGTTATATATAACTATTTTAGAAATTAATTTTATACTTTTGTATTTTTCTTAAATGTAAACAATTCACTTCAATATGTTCATGTACCTCCCCATTGGTTTTATACCTCATGTGTCCTAATGCACACTCTGCAGCTTTATATGAAAATCATCTATTCTTTGGAGCTTTACTGTACCTGGGACATAGGTTGGAGAGCTTCTCTATTCCAGGATTATTAATTTTTTTAGTTTTACTTGTTCCATTATTCTGTGCTGACTTAATTTTTTTCCCTGAAACTAATTTATTTTGGGCCATGATACCATCTCCCTAATGTGGTCATTTAAATACACTGGGGTTTTTCTAAATGAGCTTAGTCTTACTTTAAACACAACGATTTGAAAATGAGCAAATTTGACCTTTTAAAAATGTCTTTCTTCTTAGTTCAGAATGAGTCCTGGAGGGATTGTCAGATAATTGATTGGTTGACCTACATGTGCAGTAGAGGGAGGGTTAAGGATTCTTCTCTGCTTACCACGAAGGAAGTCTCGAGAGATTCAGACACACAAGGTTATTTAATTTATCTTGCAGTCATACGTGTCACATAAAGTTCAAAAAACATATTATTGAGCCATTAAACTAAGTTCTAAGATGTTTTATCTCCCTAATGGGATAACATAGAGAATCTGGTTTAGGGTTTGATCTGTAACCCTGCATAACATACTTCACATTTTTGTTCAGGCGGTTTGGAAGGGCTTTATTTTACGAAAGAAACTGGCGACCGCCCTAGAGGCTATCAAAGATGAAGAATCTGGAGAAGAATATGAAGAAATAGATTTAGAGGATTTTGAATTTGATGAGGTAAGTGCTACTGCATCAAACAAATATCGTTCTGGTAATACTTTTTCTAAAGTGTTTTATGCTAACTCCTTAGCTACTTGCTGCAGATGTTGTAGTTAACATCATCCTTGGAGACACCCTGGCCATTTTGTATATTCTGAGCCATGTTCAAAAGGTGGATAGCAATATTACAGGATAGGCACCACTGCTACTTTCTACTCTTTTCCTAATCTGCCCTCCTAGTTTGTACAGTCTATAAAGGGGCAATAGAATGGCTGCAGACATTTTGTCCTCTTGGATGAGATTCTCTGAAGGTTAGCCTTACTTATCCACATTGGAAACTTCAGGGAAAAAAGCATGATAGAACATTATCATGTATTTGACCTTATTCAAATTTGCACCTGTCCCAACTTTTAGTCTGAGTCTTAGTAAGCTTGGATTGCAGGTGGCAAATACTTGGCATCATTTCCTTCATCTCCTTTAAATAGAGCAATTCCTTAACTCTTTGTATTTTGTGATTATGATACTTTAAGTGACTATAAAACTTCCCACTTATTTGTGCTAGGAAAATATGAAGTGGAAAATTCCAGATATAGGTAAGCAATTTATCAGTTGTCCAAAATCCTGAGCAGGGTGATGGTGTCTCCAACCGTCAGACTCCACCCTGTCTGGAGTATGAGCTATCTGCTTTGCGGTTTGTGCTATATGTCTACAGCACATGTCATACCTGCTCACAAGCTACTTCATGCTGTTTTAATTATCAGGCCAAACCATACATAACTAGAATGATTGTATTCAAATTAGGCTTGTTTCGTAGTTGTAGTTGGAAGTGCAAAATTAATTGTACTGGTAATTTTATTATACCATCAAAGAATGTTTGACATGTTTTATTAAATATTGTTTTGAACCTCTTATAAATAATTAATAAATTAAACTTTATCACAGCTATGTGTTTATATATACAAGAAAACAATAAGTATAGGGCTTGATGATGACCTTGCTTTCACGTTCCCAGTGGTACATGGTAGGGTCTCTGATCTATGTCTACTCAATGGCCCCAACAGGTAATTGCAATTCCACGACTGCCTTTTAACATAGTGACACATTGGTGAGAATTAGTTATTTATCATTGGAAAAGGATTTTTCTAATGATTAATGTCCAGTTATTTTGAAAATAGGTTCATTGCTTTTCAAAGTATATTAATAGCTTATATGTAATATTCTAGTTTAGCTACCATTGTAAATTTCTCTCTGCTGGTCTTCAAAAATAATTTAGAGAAATTTTGAAGATATGAGTGAATCAGAACCTGTGTTCTCACTGAATCAAATATATTAATAATTAATTCAAAATGGAAAATACTACTTTCTTATGACTTGCATTTATGAGATACCAGGTTCAGCTCTATTACCATACTGCCAACATAAAGAGAAAAACTTTTTGAGTTGTCTACATTTGAAAGAAAGTATGAAGCTTTCTTTTATAGTCATCTGTGTAGTTTGGTTAAATTTGTTACTTGGTATTTGATTTATTTGTATGTTAAAGACATTTCTATAAGTTTTATTTATTTTCACACATTATTTTTTATTCAGATACTTTGATGAAATTACTTCCTAAATTAGTGGATAAATTATCCAAGTTTCTAAATACCTTATATGTATAACTATGTAATCTACAAACAGAAAAATCTTTCTTATTTTTTTATTTCTTATTCTTACACAGTTTAATTTTTCTTGCTTTATTATCTTGATTACTATGTTTATTAAATTTTGAATTGTAGTGATCACAACAAACATCTTTTATTCCATTTCTGGTTTCAATATCAAAACTTTTAACTTGTATTATCTAAGTAAACTGATTCCTATTTACCTTCTAGAAACATTGTATACATTAGGACTGTGTTACATCTCCTAATATTTATAGATTACAATGAAAGTGTTCATAAAGATTATGTGTTCTTCCACTTTTATCAAAATACATATCTTTATATTTATATATGTTTGACTTTAATGTATAAAATGTGTAAAATATAAAACTGCATTTCTTGAGCAAACCAAGTTAATTCTAGCATAGTTATGATTATATATAAGTAGTTTCACTTATAAAATTTCTTTAGGGTTTGTTTTAAATGTTTACCTTGTCAATTTTTTTGTTTGTTTTGTTTTGGTTTGGTGTGTAGGCTGTTTTGGTCTCATACATTGGTTTTGATATGATTCTTGTCTTTCTATTTTCACAAAAAATTTACTGTAGGTTTGGTAACTTCCATACATGTCTAGAGATATGTTCAATGTAAACATAAAAGGAATGGAATTGGGAAGATAGTCCAGTGATTCAGAGCCAAATGATGGTCTTCCAGACAATCCATATTGGATTCCCAGGACCACTAACCAGTGGCTTACAACCACAACCATTAAAACAGCTCCAAAGAATCTGTACTGACTTCCTCTGTTGGCCTGCAAGAGCATTCCAGTCATTGCACAAACCCAGATACATACAAATGCATATACATATTTAGAAATCAAGAAAAATTATGTGCATATTCTGCAAGCAAGTAAATTTCTACTATTTTTCAAGTCTCTCTCTCTCCCCTATCCTCTCTCCTCTCTCTCCTTTCCTCTCTCTCTCTCTCTCTCTCTCTCTCTCTCTCTCTCTCTCNCNCACACACACACACACACACACACACACATTTTTGTAGAGGGAATCTCTTTGTCATCTGCTCAGAATTTTACAGAGAAGGTGATATGTTAAGTATTAATCATATTGTATGGTAATGAACCGAATTTTCTTATAAGTTATATTTTTGCTTCTGCATATGTATATGTCATATGTGTATGCATGTTCATATGTGTAGGAATGAACATTGCATGCATGTGAAGGATCCAGGTTGACACCAGGTGCTTGCCTCAGTCACCTTTCCTTTATATTGAGTCTAGGCTTCTAGTAAAAGCCAGATATGACATTTTGTCTATTCTAGCTAATAGCTTGCTCCAGCGATTCCTGGTCTTCCCTTCCTGTGTGCTGAGATTGTAGACAAGCCATCAAGCTCAGCATTTAAATAAGCTCTGAGATTCTGAACACTGATCTTCATCCTTCAGTAGCAAGCACATTATTCCCCAAACTGTCACTCCAGCTTCCAAACTAAAATGCCGACCCTTTGACCAGCATCTCTTCTCCCCTCTCTGACTTCTTACAGACTGGGATCATTATTTTACTCTTCCTTTATGACTCACCTCATTTAGATTCCACATAGATGAGTACGATGGCAAGGGGTTCTTGTTTGTTTTGTTTTCACTCAGTGCCCTCCAGGTTCATCTGTCCTGTTGCATGTGAGTTTCTATCATTTCTAATGGATAAATGCCATCCAATTCTCTACATGGACAACACATTTCGTTTGTACACTTACTGTGGACATTTAAGTTGATTTCATATCCTAACTATTATGCCTAGTGCTGTAATAAACATGAGGCCCATGTATTTCTTTAACATGTTGATTTCATTTCGTTTGAATACATGCCAAGTAGAGAAATTGTTGGGACATTTAATCTATTTTTAGTTCAACTTTTAGTTTTACAGAGATTTTTATGATGTTTCCTAATATGGACTATAGTAATTTATGTTCCCTCCAATAATGTGAGAGAGCTCATTTTTCATCCATTGTTGTATGGTTTTCACCATATGCCTTTTTATTACTAGCCATCTCTTCTGCATGCAGGGCCACATCATTGTGTTTTTGATGCACATTTTCCTGAACATGATGATATTAAGCGTTTTCCCCAGAACCATGTTGGTCATTCGCAAGTATACTTTTGAAGAGCATCTGCTCAGACCATTTGTTTATTTTCTTTTAAAATCTAGCTACATGTTCACATGTGTAGGCTTAAAGTCTTGATTTAGTTTTTCAAGCGCTAAATACTGGTCTTCAGGTCTCATACATCCTAGATAAGTACTGTACACATATTCCTGGGGAATAATTCTGAATTTCTTTTACATCTTAGCTGTAAGCTCCTTACCTGATGTGTAGTTTGCAGATTGTTTTGTTTTGTTTTGTTTTGTTTTGTTTTACTTTTAGTTTAGTTTAGTTTTGGTTTTTTGAGACAGGATTTTTTCTGTGAACTTCTGGCTGTCCCGGAATTCACTCTGTAGACCAGGCTGACTACTAACCCCGAGATACACCTGCTTTGCCTCCTGCAGCTTGGGATGAGTACCATCACTACTTGGCTGCTGATAGTTTCTGTTGTGTGGATTTTCTTTGCTTTGGTGTTTTCTGAGTTGTAGAGAAAGATTTTGCTGACAGGACCCTGATATAGCTCACTTGTGTGAGTCTGTGCCAATGCCTGGCAAATACAGAAGTGGATGCTCACAGTCATCTATTGGATGGAACACAGGGCCCCTAATGAAGGAGCTAGAGAAAGTACCCAAGGAGCTAAAGGGGTCTTCAACCCTATAGGATGAGCAACGATATGAACTAACTAGTACCCCCCCACACACACCCTCAACAGCTGTGTCTCTAGCTGCATATGTAGCAGAGGATAGCCTAGTCAGTCGGCCATCAATGGGAGGAGAGGCCCTTGGTATTGCGAAGATCATGTGCCCCAGTACAGGGGAATGCCAGGGCCAGGAAGCAGGAGTGGGTGGGTTGGTAAGCAGGGGGGGAGGAGGGTATAGGGGGCTTTGGGGATAGCATTTGAAGTGTAAATGAAGAAAATATCTTTAAAAGGGAAGTATTTATTTCTATACAATCTTATTTGTCTATCTTTTCTTCTGTTGCCTGTGATTTTTGGTGTTGCATTTTTAAAAATTCACTGCCAATTTCAGTGTTAAAACATAGCCTTAGTTTTTATCTAGATGTTTATATTTGGCCTATCATGTATTTAACTAATAATATTTCCTACTTTATCTAATCATTTTGGCCCATTTATTAAACTTATAATTTAATTTATGCTATTACTCAATTAAAATGTACAGTTTGATTATTTTTATTATTAATTTTGTTTTTTGACAGTTTTATATAGGTATGTAATGGAATAATTTCTCCCCAAAAGCTCCTGTCACTAATATTACTGATACTAGCATGTTTAACATTTATGTGGATGCTGGGGTTCCAAAATCAAGCCCTCATAGCAAACACTGTGCCAACAGAGCCATTCCTCCAACTCTTTAGGAAAATACATAATATAAAGCAAATACTCATTAGGAAACCATTGCAGTCTTCCTTTGCTTTTCTTTACTTCCTTCCCATTGGCATTATTTTAAAATTGCTGTATAAATTCAGAGCATATAACCGAATAACCAGAAGGTTCCGTTATTTTTAACTTTTCTTAAAATTTCCTGTGTACAAGTATATGTCCCATCTGACTAAAATTTTATTCTTTTACTTATGTAAGTAATAGAAATAATTATATTTTGAACCAAATTCTGCACTTAAAAGATATATCACAATATAGGCATATGGAACCAATTCAAATTTATTCTCTTTTAAGCAGGAATTGCTGAATGCTTAAACCATAGTAGACACCATGCTTCATGTCAGGATAGCTACATGAAAGCCACATGACCACAAGTTCACAGCTTGCTAGAAATGTATTACAATATTTCTATTGTAGTTATCAAAGGGAAAAGTAAGTACAAAGCTAGCTTGACTAGTTACCTAGGAATATGTATCTTTTATATGTAGTTACTCATATGAATATGAGTGCAGTTCCTGAAATACATGGTATTCTAAGAAAAACTTCCACAATTCTTGTTCAGAACACTAATTACAACTATCTGCACTCATAATTCACTTTTTTTCCCATAAGGTTGCATGTAAAACACGTATGTTTCTTCCTGCTCTATTAGATACCCATGCCAGTCTACTATGATTTTAGGCCTTAAATGTCATGCTGTATAGAAATTGGTTAACCAAAGACACTTCTCACCATCAGCTATTTTTTTTGTTTTATTAAATACAGTTTAGCAAATTTATTAAGTGTCAAGAACTTTGAGGTATATGAAGTTTCTCACATATAATGTAACATATTATATTAGCATACTTTCTGGATGCTTGTGGAAGAATTCAGATTTCCAGACAAAAGTAAACTTTATTTCAGGCAGCAAGAATTTCGAGCATTTAACAATTTTCTCTGCATAGAACTTTGCTATGGGATAACTGAAGAGCACCCTCTGTCTAATCCTGACATGTAGAAGCCCATATTATTTTACACTCCAGATGATGGTTATTTTACCATATTGGACCACAAATAATTTGCTTTCCACCCCAAAGAAACAGCACCAGTATTAGGTAGTTTATTATGAACATCTAAAGCTACTATAAAATATTCAGAAATGAATAGTTGCCCAAGAATATCTATCCCTTAGTTCTACAACGGCAGATTTTCTCACAATGCACTCCAGTGGCCACTGAGTAGTCTGACTGACAGGGTTAGTAAAGAGTCCATGTAAATTGCCTCACAGTGTATTTAACTGAGGCCATTGTCATGAGCCTAGATTTTGTCCTGGAACATCCATCAGTAAGTTAATTGTCAGATGCTTTTACTGGTTTGGTCAATTCCCACGAGAGCATTTTTCTTGGAAAGGGAAAGTACACGCGCATTTGCAAAGCAGAGGTCATTGTTCTTTCTCCCCCTCCCCCTCTCCCAGGATCTAAGGTGTTGATTTCAAAAGCAATAGATTGTTTTCTTCAATTTACCTACCTGAATTCATTATATCCCATTTAAGTAGTCTTAAAAGGAAAGTACTATTCCTATGTTCTGTCATTTCTATAATAATGCAATGAATACTGCTATAGACAGAGCGACTATTGGATTTCTGCTCTAGGGAGAACTGCTATTGGGATATTGCTATAGAGAATATAATAGAGAGGACAGTACTAAAGTTAGTGCTGCTACTGGAGTTCTGCATAGAAACAGGTGCTGTAAAGAGTACTGCTATAGAGTGTGTCTATGGGAGTAGTGTTCTATAGAGTACTGCTGTCGGAGTATATAGCAGTAGCTATGGAAAGAACTTCTATAGAGAGAGCTACTTTAGGGTGAAAGTCTATATAGAGTTCTAGTATTGAGTACTGCTATTGGAGTACTGCTACAGGTAGAACTGTTATAGAGAGTACTACTGTTGGATAGCACTAGAGAGAGAACTGCCATAAAGGGTACTATTGTTATACTACTGCTGCTATAGTACTCCTGTTAGAGTACTGCTATAGAGGGGGGCAGGGAGCTAGACTTTCTTAGGACAGAAAAAAAAAAAGACATTCTTTTAAAGTGACAAGAAGGTAAGTGAATGCCAGATGGACAGCACCAGTTGTCTCCCAGTAGTCAGTAGCCAGTCGTAGCCAGTGGTCAGATGGCACCATGTTTTTTCTCAGTTTTCATCATTTCCTTTTCACATACCCTCTTCATTTTAACCATTTCCCTTACAATAGGACCACTAATTTCATGATAGCTGCTGTTTATCAACCTGTGACCTTTCCCCACATAAATATGCATTGCCACTTAGGAAAAAAAAAAAAGCTTAAAACTTTGAATCTCAATCTGGTCAGGAAATTTGCATTGAACTGCAGTTCTTTTCTTTGTTTTTAAAGGGCAGTCATCAGATATTTTAGCATCTGTCATGAAACAGAGAAACCATTCGGAATGTCAGTGAGGGTTTAGTAGGTTTCTGACATGGTTTAACAAGTAGTTAATATTATCAGCTTCAGTATGTTGCAAACAATTTCAGTATCTTATTTTCAGAGATATGAAGGCCAATGCCCTCTGTGTCACCTCTCTCATTTCAAACTCTGAAAACCATCAGTTGGTTCCTCTCATTGTCATTTCCCCAGAACCACAGCATCATTTCTTGGCTGACATTTTCTTATCTTTCTCAGATATGGGAAGAAGACCACTAAAGGTTCCAGGGAGAGTCCTCTCCCATGCCCTCTCCCTGTCCAATAATGCTTTATTTGGGAATATTTGAATAATTTGTTTGAAAAATAAAACTTGTATATTGACTGTGTACGACATAATACTTTAAAACATGTCTTTCTAATAGAATTGATAAATTAAGTTTATTGTCAAACTCAGTAATGAGTATATGTATTGTCATAAGAGTTTTTAAAATGCTATCAGATGTGTAATAGAGTGTTACTTGCTAGAATCACCACAGAATTCAGTAGAATTCTTGAACTTACTCTGCATTTCCAAATAGTAATTTTTAAACCAAATATAACTGTGACATAGATATTTGTGTGTTAATAATTCCTCTGTAATAAGAAAACCAATAAAATATTTTACTGGATATAGTTGTTATGTTCACATGATATTGGAATACCTTGACCTCGATTCTGTCTTCTAAGAATAATGCCTTAGTAATAAATAAGTGCACTGTTACCTGGCTGCCGGCAGCCACTAGTATGCCTTAGTCTCACATTTTCAGTAGTCATTCAAAAAGCAAGGCACATTGAACTTGTGTGAATGGAAAACTTTGTTACCGTCCTTTCAGAATATAGTCATTCTAATTTTCAAGGGGTTTGGCTATTTTGCAGCCTTTTAAATGCTATTATGTGTCCTTGTGATCCTTGTTCATAAAGAATCACAGATTACTCTAAGATACATCAGATAAGACAAGCCAATTAAATAAAATTCAGATAATTATATCTTAAATGTATACCATTTATATAATTAATAAAACTTTATAGAATAAAAAATGAACTTGGGAACTGTATAAGTGGAACAAACATGGTTCGGGATGAAGAGAAAGGTCTTACACAGTAAGCATTTCACACTTGAAGTATAAACTAATTCTTTACCCATTTACAGAATAGTGTTGGAATATAATTACATCAGAAATGACATATTATATATTTTTAAAAATCAGTAATATAAATTTCTCCTTTTATCCACTTAAAAATAAAACTTCTGAGATTTTGAAAATAAAAATTAAAGCAAACCCTAGCTCATGTGCAATACTTAAGGAAAACTGATTCTAATTTATTAAAATATTGTGTTCTTTATATATTTAATAGAATATGCAATTTGCACCACAATGGGCTAAAATCTGATTTCTCCTGGTTACTTCTACACTTAGCTAAGAGTCAGCAATGAATACTCAGAACAGTGTTCACCTCATAGAGCAATTACGTATCAGCCCCTCCCTTAACCAAAGTGTGTGGATCAAGCTTTTTACAATGAATGCCTTAACCAGAGATGCAGCCTCTCATATGGCATGTAAAAAGTTCCTATACACAAAAGACCTCGTGGGCTTTGTGTACATTTGCAAGAATTGTACAATTTAAAGGAAACATGGTAAAGGTTTGCAAGCAAAACATTGTCCATTCTAATGTCGTTACTTTTGCAGGATGCCTTGGAGAGAGACTGGCCAGCTTTAGATTCCACCGGCTTCCCTTCACAAACACTGCCTCTCTCCAACCAGCTGCCCTGGCCAAAGGTAACATGTCATGGAAACTTCTGAGTGCTCGATCTTTGCTGGCTTCTGAAGGTTCTGCTCTGCCGTGGTGATTAATAATACAATTTATTGGCTTGAAAAACATAATTACTTTTAGAAGCCTCTAACTTCCTCCTCATCCCCAGATGTAATTTTTCATGTAGCTTTTCTTTCATTTACTCTCTCTTTTTTTTTTCTTTACTTTGGATTTCTTTCAACGCTTTATTTCACAGTAGCCAGAAAAAAGACATGATGTGCCTCAGCTGCATATTTGGCAGCAGACTAAAATCACTGGTTGACAGTACTTTAAAAATGCAGAAATGTACACGGAGAGGCGGCAGCTGAAGATCCTCAGCCAGAGGTCAAGGGACCGCAATATCTGTTATTTATTTGATAATCTTTGAAGTTTTTGTTTTCTGAGATTTCTAAAGATCTTTGTAATTCATCATTTTGTATATGTGATCTATACCAAACAGCATACTATTCGTCATATAACAAAAGACTATGTAGGCATGTTCCAGTAATTTCGTTTTATTATCATTTTAATTTTGTAATGAGTTTCCCTTTTAAGACTGCCCAGGCTGACCCAAATTGTGAGGTACCAATACAAAGGCTGGAATTGTTCCATTTCCTTTACATTACATTTATGTATGCTTTTAACCTAAGAATTCTCGGACTTTGAGACATGACGAAACTTCACCTATCATACCAGTTCGTCCAGCTCAGGCATGGCTGTGCAATGAGAAAGAAAATGCATTGTCACCCGAGCACACACAGTTAAGCAGCAGGTAAGCTAAGCCACTCCGTTAAGCGGGCATTGACTTAGGGACAACAAAGACAAAAAGTGCACATCCCTAAAGGAAGTAGAGTAACTATAAAAATTGATGTGCCTTGATTTGTCTAGGAGATGGAGAACAGGTAATGTTAAAATATGAAAATTCTAGTGTTAAAAAAATGTGCGGGAGAGATGCATTAGAGCAATGCAAACCTTACATTTTGGTGAAATAATGCAATAATTGTACAGACAGATCTTCATGGCCTGGCAGGTACAGAAGGGGACTAGAATAAAAGTCCCAGGGCCACAGTTCTTTCAGCAAAAGGATTGAAATATGCCCCATGTAATTGAAATGTAAACATTTTAAATTAATGGCAGACTTTTATTACTTTTCAAGATAAAGCTCCTCTGTAGCTTAAATAGATTTTATTTCCAAGTTTGAGACAATAACAGCTTGTAGTTTTTAAAAGAGCTGATGCACTTCTGTTGCTTCTGTTTTAAAAACATGCATTTCTGTTAGCAGATCAGAAAGTGGAATTTTATCCTGGACACCTGACTCAAAAACAAGTAGGAAGAGTTTACTACAATCTGAAAAAGAAGAAAAAATTACAGAAGAATGGTAAGTCCTGTATTCTACACCGAAGAAATTGAGAATTTGAAGGACTACTGGATATCTGAGGAGGTAGATATTTTGGGGGAGTCAAAAAGCCATCAGTCTTTACTAAACTTACCTTGAAATAAGTTAATAATTGGGATTACAAATTTATTGCATGTGATATAGTTCAATCATATACATTTACATGTATATCTATATCTAAATATACTTTAGATATTTTCAATATATCTTTTCTATAGGGGCTTTAAGGATATCTCTACAGCTCAGCAAATGCTAAAGAGAGCAAAGAAAATGAAATCAAAGAAATTAAGGAAGAAATTAGGTAAGTAATGTCCTTTGAGTAGCAGCTGTATGTGATAATTGACTATAACATTTTTGAATCGTGTTCTCTATGTTATATTTAATATGAACAGGAATTAATACACAAATAATTCCATCTAAGACAGTAACTACAATATCCTCGATTTTCAAAGAAAATCACTATCACACTTAATGATATATCTTGCCCTTTTATTTTTAAAAATAGTCCCCGTTTTATATACTTGGGTGATGACTTCTTTGTGTGCTGTGTGCTCTGTTAACTGTGTTATAATTTGTCTCTGAGCTGGTACATCGTGGAATGTTAATTCAGAAACCAAACTTTCAGTGCTCTCGTTCCCCTTGCACTCTTGAATAGCCTGGCCAGTCAGTAATGCATCAGTTTAGTGGATTTTAGCTGTAGATAACCACACATGAAAAGAGACACAATTGATTTCTCTCATGACTTTGAAGAATTTGGTAAAAATTGGAAGGCATCATTTTTCAATCCCCTTGTGATTGTATTCTGTCTTTTTTTTTTCCTCACTTCTCATTTACATACCCATGCTAAATGTGGAGATATCAGGCAAGAAATAACAAATGGTTATGGTCTTATATTTGTTCAAAACTTTTAAAATTATCTACACATTGCAATCTTTATAATCTCATGAGTTCATGAGCTTAATATAAGACACTCTATTCTTCTAATGTACAGTTTTGTTACCAGGAATCAAGAAAAAAAGATATATTTGTAGCTCAGAAATTACCTTGCTTTTTATGTTTATTTTTATGCTATATACATATGTAGTTTAAACTCTGAAGTAAATTAACAGAAATACTTTTTTAATACATAAAATACCTTTCATATCATTCATTAGCCATTGATAAATTCATGGTAACTTATTTTTACTTTTTAACATATAATTTTTCTATCTTAGTGTGATATTAGTTATTTTAATTTCTATGTTGCATCCTTTTGAGATAACAGTAATTTTGTATACTGTTTGTCAGATACAAAACACTGAATATTTAAACATTTTTAAGTGAATTTAAGTAAGTACAGTGCTCTCCCCTTGTCTATGCCTGCTATCCACTCATTTTGTAAACCACTATGAAGGTAATCTGCTCTGAACCAAACCATTTCATGGCTACTTCAGTGAAACAGTAACTCAAAACCTAGAGCGTTTTGAAGCTCAGTCTGAGTAGGTGGAATCAAATACCGTATATAAGGTTGTTCAATATACTTCTTTATTCCTTTGGTTTGTTCTTTATCCTTCTGCATGAATTTCAAAAGGAGCTATTTTAAGAATAATACAAAAATATGTGGAATTCCTGAGCCAAGTTCACAAGCAAAATAGGTTGAGAATTGACCCAGTCAAAATTCCATGCCTATTTCTGCTAGGTCTTCTTCAAAACGAAATAACACCCTGTTTGCAGTCACCTCCCATGGTGAGAACTGAGAAAAAGTTTAGCATTTGTATATGATTCTGCCGTTTGGAAGGTCATTCTTCCTGCCATTATCATCAAAACTTTATTTAAGAAAGTTTGATCAATTAGCATATTAAATATGTTTCAGCAAAGGATTCACCAAACAATACTGACATCATTGTAACTTTTCCTTTCTTGTTCCTTTACTTGTTTTGCATTTGTGGTCATACCTAGATATAGTTAGGCAAAAAAAAGTTTCTTTTTATCAGTCACAAGGGGGCATGATAGGGTCAAAAATGAGAAGGAAAAACTCACAGTGTAACTTGTAACTCCATTTTTAACTTCATGTTTTGACAATGCTGAATAAGCATAAAGTGTTAGGCAAAGTCGTAGGTGACAATTGGACAATTGTACAATTGTGACATTTTAGATGGAGGACATCAACTGACTGCAAAATACCAATAGACAATTCACCAAGGGGGGGGTGTATTTTAAATCTCTTTGTCACAGGTTTGTTGTAGATTTTCTTTCTTTTTTTAACATCAAAAAATTAAAGACACAAAATCAATTTGACTTTAAAATCTGACTGCCTAAATACAGAATTTAGTGATGAGCCTTTCATGGTTCTCATTGCTTTCCTCTATACTCTCCAGACAGTAGATAAACCAGTTGGAATAAGAGAGGGTTAAAAATGAGAAGAAGAAGCCAAGCAATGGTGGCATATGCCCTTAATCCCAGAACTTGGGAGGCAGATGCAGGTGGATTAGAGAAACCCTGTCTCGAACCCACACACACACAAAAAAAAAAAAAAATGAGAAGAAGAAGAAGAAGAAGAAGAAGAAGAAGAAGAAGAAGAAGAAGAAGAAGAAGAAGAAGAAGAAGAAGAAGAGAGACCAAAGAGACCCTCTTGAGTGAATTTATTTATATTTTATTTTATTTTCTATTACGTTCATGGCCCTTATATTGTGTTCATCTCAGAGTAAATTATTTGACAATAATTTACTCAGATTGTGATGGGATTTCTTTTAGAGATTAAAATTTAATCAAGCCATTTTTGCCTTTCCAGTTTTCATGGTGAGGTGTCATTAATTTACTTGAAAATCTACATGATTTAAAATTTTAGCCACCGATGTTCTCAAACAAAACTTAAATATTTACTTAAATATCCACATTCTGCTAAACCTGAAAATGTTTACTTAGGAGAGTTTAGATATTAATGGGGATACTGAGCGCATCTTATACGGAAAGTTTGCCAACATGAAAACTGGAAGCCATGAGAGGGCAGCATCGTCCACAAAAGTGCCGTAAGATTCGCTAGTTCCTTTAGCTGAGAGCCTCAGGATGAGTGTCAGAGACAGAATCTGGTAATTAAATGGAGACGACTCGACTCTGTTCTGCATTCTAACAGAGCTGCGCTCAAGGAGGCCTAGCATTCACACAGAGTAGAGGAACATTAAATACCGGTCGTGGCTGGTCAAGAGAAAGTACTTCATATTTCCTATTCGTATTTTTTATATGTTTTTATTAGCTAAGAAATATGAATCGAAAATACTTATTTAATGCGAAAATGAAAACATGGCAGGGGCAGAAAGTCCACTGATTTCAGACAGTAGTGGATGATGGGATAAATTGCCAAGAGACAGGGAATTTAAAAATGCCGAAGAAACTGGTTAATGAGGAAGCACAGTTGAGGAACGACAAGCTAGCAGTGTGTGGACAGCGGTTAGGGAACCCCCAGTGCTGATGACATCAGTTGCTATAAATCAGGCCGTCATCTTTGAAGAGCAGCCCAGTGTCCTGCCTAGCTGAGATTTCAGACCTCCGAAGCAAGCCTGGTTTACTTCACCTTACTTCTTTGTTCCTAAATATTATTTGCATAGAAAAAAAGATAAAGAGAAGCTGAAGAGGGAAGAGTGGGGAAAGACAGTAGAGAAATTGCTCGGAGGTCTTGATTAGGAAGTCTAAAATTTTGTGACGTTATCATTGTTTACTTAGTAGATGTTTGGATCTGGGTTGTTGTTTTACCTAGTAATTTTCTCTCCTTGTGATTGACATCAGCTAGAAACAGTAGTGACTAGTCCTGTTCTGTGTATTGTCTGCCAGTTTGTTCTGCTGCCCTCCTCCACGCAAAAGATCTTTCAGAATTTGGTGACCAGAACTGGAGTTATCAGATACTGAGGGAAGTTTAAGCTTCAGAACCGCCATAAAGAACACCGTATGTAAGGCGAGAGGCCCAAGTCTATTGAAAACATGCAGGGTCAATAACCTGAGGGGAGCGAGCATATTTGGAAGTGAGAGTAGCTGAGCGGGCTGGGGAAAGGGAGTGGGTGGCTGGTCTTCATGTCTAGCATGCCTTAGAAGTTCTAAGTGGAGAGACTTGGGTGCGTAGAAGCTGACAAAATATAAGGGTAGAAAGTGTAGAATGCAGACATAATAGATGTTTATATCTGTATATCAAATTTATACATGTTGGTCTTGCTTTTATAATTTAAAAAAGGTGAACCAGGTCTATATTTTTGAAGGAAGAGTGACACAGAAGGCTCAAAATGATTCACCAACTCTTTTAATTCCTGAAAGTATCAAGTAAATGATTCTTGTACAGTGGATATTCGCTAGCTTTACTTTCAATAAAACTGGCTTAAGCCATTTTTTATTATTAAATCATATCCTAGAATTAAAGAATGCAGAATATTTTAACACACTCACTTTATGCACTTTAAGGGGATGACGAGTTGTGGCAAAGGGGCTTCCAAAATAATAATACAACTAATGAATTTTTAAATGAGAGAGATCAAGAATGATTAATATTGACAAAAACTGAGCAAATTGAGATTTACTTAAGATTTATTTTATTTATGTCGAAAACTTCTAGAAATAATAAGAATTTCAGTCAAACACTACTCTGTTGTGCTTCCAAAAACAATAATAGAATTCACTCTGAATTATAAAGCAGTTGAGTCTCTCTACTTATTTCACATAAAATTTCCAGAATCCATTAACATATCTGGCACCTGATTCAACATTAAAGTTATGAATAAACATTTAAAATTATATATTTCTGGCTTTGTGGGTCTTTAGTAAATTGCAGATTTATATTTGGGAAGTTAAATTTAAATTAGTACTTGTATATGCAAACAAATATTGGTGTTAATGTGGTTCAAGAGGCCAGGGTTCATCCCAAGCCAAACTTAGCAGTTTTTTCCAAGTGGCGCTGGTCTTAGAGACATGATAGACACAAGAGAGTCTGGCTCTTCACTCCATGGTCTCATGCTAAGAACATGACAATGGAGTTCCTGTATGAAGACCTTGAAAAGGAAAAAAAAAATAAAAAGACCATTGTGTGAATGTATTAGAGTGAATCAGACTTCAGAGGATGCTCTTAGATACTGACTGTGGAATATCTGCCAAGAAAGGCTATGTGTTGGGAATGGAGCCATGGGAACAGAGCCATCCAGAGACAGATGTATGTTGCAGGGAGCAAAGCTGCAGGGAAAGATCCACCTAGCCCTTTGAAATGAAAGTACTGGACTGCAGACATGAAGCTGTAGAATTTGGAGTTTGCCTTGCTTGAATCCAGTCTTGCTTTAAGTCTAGTACTACTTTGCTATGCCCCCATTCCTCCTTTTTAGAATGAATATATATATACATACATATATATATATATATATATATATATATATATATATATATATATATTCACACATTTATTTCTGTGTCATTGTATGATGGAAGTATATAATTTGTGTTTTTATTTTACAAAAGGTTGCAATTAAGATTCCCTTGAGTCAACAGAAGAGACTTTGAACTTTCAAGCAGTGTAAAAGCCTGTGAAGACATTTGAACTTTAATGTATTAATTTCAAATGATGTTCTAGACATAACACTATGGCCAGGAAGTTGACTGTAGTAGTTTTGAGTCAGAAGTGTCCCCACAGTCTCAGGCCTTGGAACCCTTGCTCTCCAGTTGGTAACACTGTCTGGAGAGGTTTAGGACATAAAGAGCTCATGTTGGGAGAGGAGGTTTTAAAATCTTGCCTCTTACAGTTTGCTCTCTCTGTGTTGTGCATTTGTTCAAAATGTGAGCTCCCAGCACGCTACCCCTGTGACCATGGCCGCTGTTGATTGCCATGTCTCTGCTCTGCACTAATGAGGTCTTATCCCTCAGGAACCATAAGCTAAAACAAACCCTCTCTTTCTTAAGTTGCTTTTGGTCTTGGTGTCACCAAATATGTGGATGGCTTATAGGACATGTGCTTCCTGTGCTATGGCATATCTGTGCATTTATTATTGCTAATTCCTAGTGAATTTTTGTAAAAACAAACAAACAAACAAACAAACAAAACCTCCCAATACTCATAGTACCTTAAGCCACAGATACTTCAGAAAGGAGCCACGTACTGATTGATAATTTCAGCATAGTGTTTTTAAACACACAAATGAGCCTCAATGGGGGCTCAGTTACTGCTGGAAGACTATTATAGATTACCAGATTGCTCAACACAGAACATCCTTCCACAGATGCTGTTCTTTCTCCTCCCAATGTACAGCAAGAAATGTACAACCTTGCATTAAACTATTAATGTGCTTTGGTATTTATGTTGTTAAAACTTTGACTTTTCTCTTTGATATATATAATTCTATTATACTAGATATTATATAAAAGATTCTTACTCTTTGACTTTTTCCAAATAATATAAGATAGTTAAAAAAAAAAAAAGATGTGTTTTCATCTTCTGGTGCTTGCATCACTCTCTTCTGAGTCTTTAGGAAAAACCTCTAAATAATGCAATGCCTAATCTTATTTTCACATTCCACAGAGCCACTTTTTATTAAGAAGAAGTTACAAGACCCTATATTCACAATGACTCACTTTTAATACGTTAGATCAATACTATTTCTAATCTTAAAATACATAAAGAATTCATATATTACTTCTTTGTTACATAAATTACTTAAGACAAAAGAGAAAACACCACTTTGCATGTAGAATTATTCTATTACCTGTTTTCTTGCTGTCATGCTCCCATCTCTCATATGTACTCTCTGTGTAGTGTAGCGAGGATGTATTGACTATATCATCTTCCAATAAAAAGACTCCCAAATAAGAAAATGCCACCTAGAAAAAATATATATACATTCAAAATTTCACTGTATTATTAATATTTCTATCATTATACTAAAGAATCTTCTGACTAAGATTAGTTTATTTTATCAAATTTAAGCAGGCATCAGCTGTTTCAGGGGCTCCACAGAATGTTTATAACACAATGTAAAGGCGTGTCGTAACAACTTAAAGGAAACATACGCTCATGTTAGACAAGGAATAACCTAGAGGTGGTTTGTTTTATCTATTTTTTACCCTAGAACCTTCTGTGCGACTAGCAGTATTCAAAAAAAACAAAAATAAAGTTTCTGTTACAAAGTCATCAAAGAAGACACAGCTCAGAAGAGACAATTACTTTGAAGGTAAGGTTTAATGAAAGAAGCAGAAAGACAACAGTCTCTAAGAATAGAAAAAAATGTTATTAAAATGTTTTCAGTCCTCATAAGACCTACAGTACACATATGAAATATATATATATATATATATATATGTTAACTAGCTTTGAATAAGAATTAAATGTATTTATCAAACTAAAACCCCTATTTATCATGCTACTATGTTAGTATATTTTTTCATTTGAGTTATCTAGATTTTAAATGCCCTTTATTTTATGTAAATAAGCCTATAGTATTATATCATCAGTTGTTTTAATGTTCATACAAAACATTTACAGGTGCAAATTTTATTAGCTTCAATTAGTGAGATTTATCACATGCTAAAATGATATTCTAATATACTTATGGTTAGTATGTTCAAATTTCATTAAAGAGTACAAATAATACTCTATTACTTAAAATGCATTTCCTCAAACTACACAAATCTGTTGACTAATAGGGTAGGCAATATAGTCAACATATCCTTTATATCATATATAGTCAATAGTGAAAGCTTTCTGTTACTTTATATTTATAGCTTGATGATGGTTTGCAGTTCTGATTTCAGCATTCAGAAGACTTTTAGATGTGTATTATTAAACAGAACCACAATGTGACCAGTTTCATACCTGTTTGTAGAACTAACATTTTTTACAGCTTATTCTCCCTGTACTTTCTGATAATCATTTATAACAGGGGCAAAAGGCATATATTTTTGAATGGAAAGTAACTATTATCTTCTCTATCTTTTATGTAATAAATCTTAAAACACACACATAATTAATAACCTGCTTTAGAATTGGTTCATTGTGATTTGCATTTCATTACAATTTGGAAGTGACTACATTATTATGATATAGAGAGTCATATTAAAAACGGTATATCAGAAGACATGACATCTGGAGTTTTCTTGAAAGTTTGTAATAATAAACACATTCATAGAAAGACATGTAAAGCATGTGTGGCAGTTCACTGAGTTTATTGCATACATAGATTATGGCAAGTGTATATGTATATGGTATGGGTATATGTATATTCTATTGTTTTATTATTTACCATTGTTTTCATGGTAAGACAACTTCAACTTATGCCCATTAAGGGTATCAACACAATATTGGGACTAAATCATCAGTTAAGCATAGTAGTTGGTCTGGTTTCATGTCCCAGCATCTACTTGGATACTTCACTTACAATAACCCATGACTCCAGGCCTAGGATATTCAAAACCATCTTCTGTCTTCTTCAAGCACCACACACGCATGTGATATACAGATATACCTAAAATTAAGTTATAAAAACTTCAAATGTTGAGAAATATTTTAATAGAATTAAGTTCCATTTCCAAAATAAAATAAACATGAACTTTCAAACAGCATTCTTTTTCTTGTTATAATGTTAACTTTACTAGTTCATTGTTTCTAGAAGTAAATAGTAGCAATTGTGATGAAATTTGTGTTAAATGTGTAGATAACCTTTCCCTGTTAAAGACGCCCTTACTATAGAAGAGAAATACTTAGAAGAGAGAAACATTTAATTTGGATGACTTTAATATTTAGAAAGAAAAGCTCTATCAAAAATGTTCTAGTGTATTCCTCCCCATAATATTACATGTGAGCAGAATGTTTTTCAAACTATGAACCAAAATAAACTCGGCAAAGAAATGTTCACAATGGAGACAGGAATATACTAAAGAGCACTGAGTGTTTACATGTAAGTTTTATTAGCAACTTTTTTTTTTTTTTTTTTGGTATTGGTTTTAGTTTTTTTCCTCCTATGTGAAATGTATTTGTCTTGGTGTTTTATGGTTTTTTCCAATCCAAAATATTTGGAACTTCCTTCATTACTTTGAATGAATATTATGTACATATAGGTTTCCTAACTAGTGGATAATAACTATTGTGGTTATTTTAAGGCTTTTGATTTTAAGGAACAAGCTTGACAATAATTGTTCTACATGAATGACAATTTACGGTTAACGTGTTAACATTTGTCTTCTTTGTGAAGAAGAGTTAAAGATAAAATGCTTGTTGTTGTTGTTGTTGTTGCCTTGAACCCCATGTTGTCTTAAATACTGCTCTGAACTCATCCTGCTCCTAAGTTTATGTTCAGTAATGTAGAAGATAAAATGTAGCAGGTGACCAGTCATGGCTGCATGACATGCTCAAACCAAGTCTTTTGAGATAAAGCTTATTTGTTACAGAGTATACAGTGTTATAAAATAGAATAGTATATTGTTTAAATGCATATAGTTACATAATATTTTATAATATATAGTATAAAACTAAAATTCAATTAATTTTAGTGTTGCATAACCAGCATTATCTCTTCATTTTAAAACATTAGAACTTATTTTTCCTTAAGAAAAAATGAAATAAAATTAATAGTGGGAATTTGAGCCCCCCTCCAATGAGAGAAATCAAAATTAAATTTGCTATAGGTCAGATTAAATAACTCCATGTGGAATAGTATCTCAGAACTATGGTACGCCAGCACTGTTTAATAATTTTTTGATTTTCTTCAAATTAGATCATAGTATTATTTGAGTATTGATTCTATAATTCTAATTTATTTTATAGTAACACGGTGTGAGTTATAGAAAAACATTCTTTTTCAATTTTACAGTCATGACCATGTAAAATTTCATGAGTATTGTAAATTGTATTAAATGCTTTGACTATTACTATGGCCTCTTTTCTAGATGTCAATAGATAAATGAAGATATTCAACTGAAAATTATGGTTACACCTATGGAATATTGGATATGGATTACAATAAAAAGTACAAGGTTAAAAACCTTAGCTTTTATCAGTCCATATTTATAAAACACCTATTTATATAGTTTTACATTTACATAAAATATAAAATACATTCTTACCTTAAACCTAATGAAGGCTAATTTTGACCACATCTGTATCCAAGGTAACCAAAAGTACAGGAGATGTGTCATATATCATCTGGCTCTTCCTATAGGACTGAAGGCCTCCAGACTGTACAGTCTGTATTTATTATAATTTGTTTGTTTGCTCAACTGATTGTTAGGTACCTATCTTGGCCTACCTCTGTTATCACAGATAATTCTCACTTGGATTTAATATCTAATCTTGCCTTGAAAGTCTCTGAAGACACATTTTGTTTTGTTTCCTTGTAAGTGAACAATGTTTGTCACTGACCTAAGAGGAAACAGTGTCATCACGTTTTAAGTATATATGCCACAATTTATCTAACACAGTTTAAATATTTTTTTAAAATAGCTGTTTCAACTATATCCTTTAATTAATGTAAGCACAGTTAATCAAAGCAATTATATTTAAATATTTATAGAATGAAATTCTTTATACTGACTTACAAAAGATATTTTCAAGTTCAATTATTAAAAAATCATGTAGGTGGCTGTGTCACTACTGTCTTGATATTTCCTATTTTAAGTGGTTTTACGCTTTTTAATATTATACTCATTAATAAATAATTTTACAAAATTATGAGGAACAATGTGTTATTTTTCATATGTATACTATGTGAAATGGTTAAATACAGCTAATTAACATGTATATTATTAACTATCCAATCTACAATTTTTATATTATTATTAACTATTATGAAGCAGATATTGCATCACTACTTTCTGTGGTAGTTTTGCTATATGGAGGATCTCATGGCCTATTTTTCTAGTCTTTGTAGCCTTTGATCAGTAGTTTCTCACTCCCTTCACCCTCAATGCCTGAAGTTCTGGTGACTGATTCCACTATGATCATAGGTTCAACATTACTAGATTCTACATTTGTGCTAAGTGATACTCCTCTTGTCTTGGTTATTCTATATTATTTTACTTACATTGATTTCATTCAAATACATTCATGATGTCACAAATAATGGAATTCCTTTTAACCTATTTATCTGACCAATATTGCTCTTCACATGTGTGCCATATTTTCTTTATCCATTCGTGTTGTAATATGTGCTGCAGTTCTTTACATATCTTGGTGACTATGAATAATGCACTTGCATCAATAATATAGATTTGCAGTTATCTTTAATTTACTGTCTTCATTTCCTTTGGATAATTGTCAAGTAGTGAGATTGCTAGATCAAATAGTATTTCTACTTTTTGTTTACTGAAGAATTTCCACAGTGTTTGAAACAATAGCTTGTACTAATTTAAATCCCTCTAGCCATGTATATTTCTCCACATGACGACTTTTTATCTTCTGTTTTTGTACAGTAGCAACTTTGTCCTTGTTTTCATTATCCATATATTAGTGATTATGATCATTTTCTCATCTACATGTCTGTCATTTGTATGTCATATTTTTAGATAAATAGATGATAGATAATTTGATGGTATGAATAATAGGTAAATGATATATGATAAATATGGTTAGTTAGAAAAATGGATAAGTGATAAAAAGATATCTAGATTGATAGAATAGATAAGTAGATAGATAGATAGATAGATAGATAGATAGATAGATAGATAGATAGATAGATAGATGAGGGATAAGTTGATAAACGTATGAATCCTGGTTATATACATAGATAGGTAGGTAGGTAGGTAGATAGATAGATAGATAGATAGATAGATAGATAGATAGATAGATAGACAGATAATTTTAAAGTTCTGTCTTTAAATCGTGTCTTAGAGTTCTCACCCTGTTTTCTTTTAGTGGTCCAGTTTCAATTTATTGAAAACATTATATTCTCCTTGTTGTGTATTCCTGGACCTCATGTACATAAATGACACTAACCATAAATGTGTGGATTTGCTTCTGAGTTTTCTGTCCCATTTCATCGGCTCATGTGTCTGTATGCATGCTGTATTAATGACAATTGTTTTCTAATAAGTTTTGAAATCTGGAAATTTGATGCCTTAAGCTTCATTCTCTAAGCTCATGATAGCTTTAACTCCTTTGTGGTTCTGAGCAAATTTAATAATTTTATTATATTTCCATGAAAAAATAACCTTGGAATTTTGAAACAATTATGTTGAATCTATGCAAAAATTTTATATGAAGATGTTAGCAAAAAATAAGTTAGCTTGGAATAGCTTTCTATTTTCTAAAATTCTCTGCAGTTGGCTATGTTTCTAATGTGTTTGATATTCTTCAAAATAGAGTTGTTTTTCAATTCTGTAACTAAATTTGTATAGAAAGATTTTATTATTGTTGCTTTGTAAGTAAGTTGTTGTTTTCCTTTTTGCATGCTCTTTGGTTGGTGGTTCAGTCTCTGGGAGCCCCCATGGCCCAGGGTAGTTGACTATGATGATCTTCTTGTGGTGTTCTTGACTCCTTTGGCTTCCAAAGTCCTATCCCCGAGACTTCCAAAGACTCCTTAATCTCTGCCTGATGTTTGGCTATGGTTCTCTTCATCTGTTTCCACTCACTGCTGGATGAAGCCTCTCAGGATACAGTTGTGCTAGGCCCCTGTCTGCAAGCATAGTAGAGTATTATTAAGAGTGCCAAGGGTTGGCTTCTTCTATGGGATGGGTTTCAAGTTGGGCAGTCATTGGTTCGCTGTTGCCTCAGTCTCTGTTCCATCTTTATTCCTGTTCATCTTGTAAGCAATACAAATTTCAGGTTGAAGATGTGTGGTTGGGTTTATGGCTCCTTCCTTCCACTGGAAGTCCTGCCTGGCTACAGGTAGTGACCACTTCAGTCTCTATAACCTTTGCTGGTACGAATCTCACCTAGGGTCAATTCCATACAATATCTTTTACATTTTTTTCTTGCCTAATTTCTCTAGTTAGAATTACTAGCACACTGTAGTCAGAGCAGTCATTTTTATTCTATTATTTTAAAGAAAAAGCTTTCAAATTTTCACTAAGGAGAATATCCTTCATTTTGTTAATAGGTTGTGTCCTATTTATTAAGTTTCATGTGTCAAAACATTCATACATCATAGAGATAAATGCCATTTTTTCATAATGGCTTGAATCTAAACTTTAACATTTACCAGCTCTGTGGTCTTAAGGAAGCAAAGTGATGTTAATTTACTATTTTGTGTCAATTTTCATTATGTATTTAGTTTTATTTTAATTAAGGCTTATTTTTGCTATTTTTAAAAGTGTGTATGTGTGTGTGTGCTGGAAATTGAACTATAGTTTGTCTTTTAAGATATTCCTTACTACTGAGTCATTAATTACATTCATAGAATTGGTTTATAATTATAGATAGTTTGGTGAATATGGACATTATGGCCCTAGATACTGTTTGTGAAGTACAAAAACTACCCAATATACTTATGTAGGAAGTGGTCAAAAACTGTAATTATTGACAACATTAATAAATTTTAAGTTAATGGCTTTTTATTAAATTTTACATTTCCTACTACTAAGCACTATGAGGCTAATTTATTTAAGAGATACATGTATTATAACTGTCCCTATCATAGAAATAGGGAACCAGTGTCTTGAACTGATTTGTCCAAAGTCAAATATGTAGAGTTATATATGTATAGGAAGTAAGAGCCTTTTAACTGGACCTAAATTCTTCATGAAACAAAAACTCAAGAAATCAAAATATAATGTAAAATTTGAAGAACAAGATTTCAGAGTAACTCTGAAATGTTTAAAAAAAAAAACCTGAGGAAAATATAAAGACTAATTGTATATAATACAGATCTATAGGAGACTGATGGTGAACTTCATTTTTAATTTCTATATACTTGTTGGCATCAATATAAATGAGGAAGTAGATTTCTACTGTCATAGCAACTATTATTTTTGTTTATGATGTATTAGGTAATAGTATTAAAATTACAATAATGTTACATTGTTGAGAACCAAACTACTACTTCACTCTGGTTTCATGATAATTATTAGAAATATTTGACTTCACATCCATTCATTTTCAGGTACTTCGCAACTATCACACACAGCCCCAAAGTGAACAGTGTATTTTTAATTGAACCATGCTCATTTATATTTATACATAAATGAAATTCTTGCTTATTGTCATCTAATGAACTTCTAAATTGGCTGCCTCAAAAGCTATAGCAAATTTAGAATTCTGGGATTAGCCAGAGGATAAAAATGAAGCCAGAAAAAAAATGGGTCTAGCCTGACAACTTTCTCAGGAAGATAATTTTAAACCTCAGTTCTTTATTCCCTGGAACAATTTTACTTGATTTTAAAGGCAAGTTTTCTTAAATCCCAGTATGGTGCTGTCATCACAAACGTGAATCCTATTTGTCCTCTTGAAAAATAGAAGATTTACAGATACCATATGTTCCTATATGTCATAAATGCTTAAATATTTTGTGTTAAATTTTCAAGTAATGAAGACTTTTGACAAACTTTAATTTCTATAATTTTTACTTCAGAGCATTGTAATCAAACTGTCTTCTTTTGTGGTATTTTTTTGCTTTATGATTACAAGCATTTTCTCCTGCTTTCTCTCTTTTAATGACAGGTTGGAGCACAAAATCATATTATCCAGACTGTTTTAGGGTAGGTCTTGTGTTTCCATAGCCGTATGAATAATACTTGCTAATGGTGTGCAGTGTTTATGTATTAAGAGTTAACAGAGATTTACTAACATTCAGACTGACTAGTATTTAGCCACAGGGAATGTGCCAGCGAAGAAAACATAGAGTATCCTGCTAAAAGATCCCTGCAATCTTATTTCTGTGGAGAGAAACACATTAATGATCAGAATAGACAGGATAGGAAGATTTATAAAATGTGGTGTATTGTTTTTCTGTAGCTTGGTTTCCTATAATTACTATAATTTGAATTATTACATTCATACCACATTGTGAATATCTTATATTATCTCTGTATCCCCTGGTGTTATTTGTGGAGCCCTAGGCCACAGAGCCATGAAGAAATGTAAGCCATTTGCTGGATTTGACCTGGCTTCCTGTGTGTATAAAGACAAGAAAAATGCTTATATGCAACACTGAATGACAGTATTAAACATGTCTGTAACATACCTTATTTTAGAATGTATGTTGAGAAAATAGAACCATTCAAAAGTAAATCATCAGTAAGTGATTTTCTGAACAAGTAAAAACACACAGAACCCTGACCTTAAATAATTTCAAAATAGAGGTGAAGTTAAAGATGTTCATGTCTTTAAACACATGGCTTCTTTTGTCATAATGGATGGTTGTCTTTCTACAACCCAGAATATCCTTTCATTTAATGTCTTCTTTTTCTTTAGTCTTCTCTTATATATTACATCCCTCTTCTCCCCTCAGGCTTCCCCCATCTTGCATATCTTCCCTCTCCCCCAGATTCACCCTCAACTCCCCCATGCACAACCTATCCCCATTCTGTAGGCTGCCGTTTTGTCCTATTGATTATATTTTATGGTTTACATAAGATTTTTAGTTTCATGATGTCCCATTTATTAATTGTTGATCTTAGTGCCTGTTTTATTGGTGTTCTCTTCAGGAAGTTGTCTCCTGTGCCAATAAGTTCAAGACTAATTCCCCACTTTCTCTTCTATCGGATTAAGTTAATGTTGAAATCTTGGATCCACTTGGACTTGAGTTTTGTGCAGGGTACTAGATATGGATCTATTTGTGTTTTTCTACATGCAGACATCTAGTTAGACCAGCACTATTTGTTGAAATGATGTATTTTTTTCCATTGTATGTTTCTGGCTTTATCAAAAATCAGGTGTCCATAAGTGTATAGATTTACATTCCATTGATTAACATGTCTATTTTATGACAATATCAGAAGATCCTTTCACTTACCTTCATTTTGTTCTCTCAAAAATCAATCATTTAGGAAGACTTCTTAAAGCCATTATTTACTGCATTTCCATCATATTCCAAATAATGTTTTGTCTATAACACATTGCAATATAATAAATATATAATATTCTTATTGTTCTCTACTGTCATTTACAGTTTGTATTGTTCCAAGTGATTTTTATCCTTATAACTACTGTAATCTTCATGAAAAACTTTCATGATCCAAGAAAAGAAAAATCTTCATTATTTTTTGACTAGATATAAGTGAAACTCTTTTATATGCAAAGAATTAAAATGAATTAGCATTATAATTGGTTTACAAACTACTTTTTTTACCTAACCATTAGGGAAGTAAGGATTGAAGAAAGGATTAGCATTAAAAAGTTAACATTTAGTTGCAGACTCTTGAACACTGAGCTATATTTTAATGTGTTTTGCTGACTTTGACTATAAATAGGGAGTTTTAGCTCAGGAACTCAAAGCTTCTTTGATACCCCTGTCATTTCAATAACACCAACTCTTGTCACTTTGGTAACACTAAGTGAAAACATAGACATGCACACTACAGAGTGTGTATGAGACACCAAAGATTCAAAACCAAGATTCTTAGCAGAACTTTATTTTTCTCTAAGTCTATATACTAAAAGTTCAAGATTAAGAATCTAGTCACTTCAGTTCCTAGCAAGGGCTCTCTTCTGCTTTCCAAATAGCTGCTTTCCTAGAGGTGGGAGAAAACAAAGAGACAGAGGAGGTAGGGGGCATGATAAGAAAGGAGAAAGAGAGAGGTGTGGGGGGAGACCCATTAATGACCCTACCTTCATGAATGGGATTGTTTGAATGAGAATTGTGCCCAGCAGGGTCAGTTATTTAGATGCTGTTTTTCCAGTTGGTGGTATTTGGGGAGACTGTGGACTCTGGGAAATGGAGCATTGCTGGAGGAAGCACTTCACACCCTGACCTCACTTACTGCTTGCTATCTGTTTCATGATTGCATTTGATGATGTAAGTTTTGAGCCTCCTCAACCAGCCAACATTCCTGCAGCTTGTTTCTGGACTTTCTCACCATGATGAACTCTTACCACTCTAGAACTATAGGCAAATAAATTCTGACATTTTTGCATTGTGTGGTTTTACCATAACATCAGAATACGAACTAATACTATAACCTAACCTAACAGAAATGACATCCCCAGAGAGCTCACTCTAAACACCATTATATTGACAAGGCTTCAATGGGGAGATTGTATGTGGATACAAATTTAGCTCAAGATACTTACTGAGCAGGCAAGAGCGAATAACAGAATTCCTTACAGACTTTTATCTATACATCCTACCATTAACACCAGGGATTTCCAAGACTAAGGTAGGTCATTTTAAATAGAAGTTCTCTAACAATTGCCCTAACCCCTGTGATGTGTGTGTGTGTGTGTGTGTGTGTGTGTCCATGGATGTCCATGTATGATGTCTGTGTGTGTGTGTTGTTGGCAAATTTCAAACTCTAAAACTAAACTTACAGCATGAATTTAGAGAAAAAAATAAATCAAAATCAACTACTGTACTAGGGGAAAATTTTAAAAAGCCATGAATAGCTTCATAGATATAAAGTAAGATTATATCCAGAAATTAAATTGAGATGCTTCAATCAGAAAGAGAAAAGTCAGATAAAGAAAAATATGTCTCTTGAAATAAAAATTAATATTAATTATTATATAGAAAATAGTTGTAAAAGTTTGCATTTAAGACATTTCAGAAAACATTATGAATATAAAATTAAAAAGAACCCTGATAGAAAATATATAAAACAACACCACAGTCCAGGAAGTTACAGCTTGAAAGATTATCAGAAATTTAGAAGCATCAATAGTGATGACAATGAACTGATAAAATGCTATAATCAGCAAAATCATTAGACACATTCCACACTTGTACTATGCCAGATTTTAGATGGCAGGGCTGTGTTCAGTGTCAAGATAAAGAAATTAAATCCATCCTTTTGGCTAACCTTGGAAAGATGTCATAAAATTGTGTAAAGGAACCTTAATTATATAGTGTACTTGAGATCATGCACTGCTTTACAAGAAATGCTATAGTAAAATTGTGTGTGTGTGTGTGTGTGTGTGTGTGTGTGTGTGTAAAATTATAGAAGATGTACTTTTCTAACTAAGAATTTGGAGTTCTACAATTTAAAGAAACGAATGGGAAAATTATACAGGTCATTATGCGAAAACAATAGAACACATACAAGAGAAAATTATATTCAACTTGCATAATCATTTTAGATGAGATAACTCACATCAAAAAAAAGTAGTACATATTCCCCCTTATATGTGGATGTTATATACATTTGATTGGAGTAAAAATAGAAGTCAGGGAACTAGTAAAAGGCTATGTGGGGCATACTTCAAGAGAAGGGGGATGAAACCTATTTCCTGTACTACCTTTTTTATTAGTTTACTAGTCTATGGCTTTGATAAATCACCATAACCAAGGAACCTTTTGTTTGTTTGTTTGTTTTGTTTTTGTTTTTGTTTTGAGACATAGTTTCTCTGTATAGCCCTGGCTGTCCTGGAACTCACTTTGTAGACCAGGTTGGCCTCAAACTCAGAAATCTGCCTGTCTCTGCCTCCCAAGTGCGAGTGCTGGGATTAAAGGTGTGTGCCACCACGCCCGGCTCAAGGAAACTTTTAAGAAGAGTGTTTTTTTTGTTGTTGTTGTTGTTGTTTTGTTTTTTTGAGACAGGGTTTTTCTGTATAGCCCTGACTGTCCTGGAACTCACTTTGTAAACCAGGCTGGCCTCGAACTCAGAAATCCACCTGCCTCTGCATCCCGAGTGCTGGGATTAAAGGCGTGTGCCACCATGCCAGGCAATAAGAGTGTTTAATTAGGCTTAAGATTCCAGAGTTTGGATTCCATGGTGGTGGTGTGAAAGCAGGGTGGCAGAAGAGCCAAGAGCTCACATCATAAATCAAAAGCACTAGGCAGGTAGCACATTAGAAACGGCCCAAGCCCTTCAAAATCTTAGTAACACAACCTTTCAAGCCAATCAGTAACACAACCCTTCAATCAGTGCTATACTTCCTAATCCTTCTCAAATAGTTCCACCAACCTTGAAAGAATAGTTTAAATGAGCCTATGGCAGCCATTCTCATTCAAACAATGACCTTATACTCCCTAGCCCCCATAGGCTCTAGGCCATATTATTATGGAAAATGTATTTAGTCCACTTCAAAAGTTCCCATAGTATTTCAGTGTCAACACTGTTTAAAAGCCTAAAGTTCAATATCTTTTCTAAAACTCAAGGTAATCTTTTACCATAACCCCTGTAAAAAGCAAAAAGCAAATTACATACTTTCAACATACCATAGCACTCCTACATGGAGGTCTATGGAAATATTGGGGAAATACCGGTTCAAAGCAATACATAAATCCAGCAGAACAAACCTCAAATCCTTTAGCCCATATCTGATATTAGAAGGCACAGATAACTCTACCCTTCTGGCTCTGGTACCTTCAATATGCATCTCTCTATGGTCTGGTTCTACTTATTGTCTGCATCTCTCCTTGGCTGATGTCTCAGATACCTGACATGCAATTTCTAGTGCACATTATTCTTCACTTCCACATCTCTTCATGCAAATACCTCTTGCTGTTGGGCCTTTATGCAGTGTCTACACTGTCACATATTGACTAACCTGAGTGAGTCTCCTTAACTAGAAGAAGATTCCAAACCCCTTTACTAGTGTCTCCTTCATGACTCTAAAGCCAGAGCAACCTGGATGACAGTGCTGAGTTCTTCTTCTTGCTTGAGATGAAATCTTATTAACGGCAGCTTTCATTTGTTGTTTTTTCAGGATCAGCAAGTTTCTTATGCCTTTTCTTTTCACAAGTCTAAAGCTTAACTGGGCATCCCCTTGCTTGCCCAAGGACATGCTTCCCTTTATTCTATTATGGATCAGGCATCTCCTAGCTTGGCTCCATCACTAAATTCTGTGATACTATTTTTCCTCTATTGTGCACATATTCTGAGTTTGGTTGTTGTTGTTTTTTTCTCCTTACTCTTTTTCATTGTTAATGAACACTTGTGTTATTCATATTTACCACCACACAACAAAGTCAATATTAGGATTGAAATTACCTTAGCCAGATATGAGTTTGTTATTTTAATTTAGACTCAAGCAAATTCACGGGGCAAGGGCAGAAAGAATCACACATTCTTTGCCAGTAGCCAACTTTTCCTTGCCATTCTTTTTCACTACTACAATTTAATTGTAGCTAGTACAGAAGTTGGTGCAAGGAAGTGATCTATAACTGTAACAAGACTTCATAGTCTACATAGCTCTCATAATTGTCTTCTAAGCTTCTTCTAGGATGGCACATTAAGCTCCACTTACAATATTCAAGTGCTATTCTAATTCAAAATCCCAAAGTTTTCTACCTTCACACATACACAAACTTGGCCAGGTTTGTCACATCATCTTAGTGATGCTAAGTGGTCTCTTGAGTGTCCAGTGTCATCTCAGGAGTGGTCTCTGGAGTACAACACCCTGCTTGTGCATTCTGGCACTGGGCAAGAGTAATCTCGGACATTATCTGCCTCTCCCTAAGGCCTGCATGGCAGTAGACTTGTGGTCATCACTGGATAGCTTCCTAATTGATCCCCATGATGCTGGACTGGTGATCATCTCAGGCTTACTTTTTTGGAGGAATGCTAGTTTACTAATCATTCGGACGTTCACAGGTCAGAACACTGAGTATAGACATAGCCTCTCTCCTCTCTGACACCTACTGATGCAATTGTGACACAACAGCCACACCTGCAATGTCTTAGTAATTCTCTAGAGAGCGTTAAAGCACACAGGAAAATATACATAGATTATATGCAAATATTACATCTTTTCTTAATAATGGGAAATTTGTGAAACCTAGATTTTGGAAATAAGGTTGGTCATAAGATTCTCATTGAATCAACCCCCTTACAAATACCTATGAAAGACTTCAGTTTGTTTCTTACTTATGAATCAAATTTCTTGTCATGTCCCAAACATATTTTTGTTTTGCTTTACAGTCCTTTTATTCTTTTATAGTTCTAATTGTTGAGAATGAGGGAGCAATTGGGGGTGGGGGTGGGAGCAGTTGCTAGTAGAGATTTTAAAATAGATTTAATTTGAGTACTTTAAAAAACTTAATTTGTTTTACCAATATATTCTACAACAAATAATATGTACCACATAAATTCACCAGTAAATTGAGCAAAGTTATTTTTTAAAAATCGGAATGAATTAGCCCTTAAAACTTAGGGCCTGGAGATACACTTACCTGTTTAGTCCATGACCACATTCATTGAAAAGCTGCCTTGACACTGTTACTGTGCACGGGAATTAGAATGGAGAATTATTAAATGAAGTAAACACAGATCATGGGTGATGGAGTTGTCTATTTGGCTGAAGATAAATGGAAGCTAGGGAGTGCAGTATATGATAAATATTATCTCAGTCTATGAAAACAACTGAATAGCATTCTATGGAAGAAACTTAAGGAGAATCCAACAGGAAACTAGTGCAAAGGTTTAGGGGAGAAATGGCCGTTGGAGCAAAATTGGAAGGTTAAATGAAAGTACAGAAAGGCAAGAACTGTGTAACACGGGTGATCTGAATAATGACAATAATAAGTGGGTGTTGGTGAGGCCATTCAAGAAACTAAAATAAACACGGTAGAAGCAGGACAAAGCTTGACATACAACTCGATAACATGGCAGGAGCAAAGCAATGCTAACCCAATTTTTGCAGTATACCTTGAGAATTCGACTTCCTGTATTCCAAAACCAAAAGGCATTATAAGATTTTAAGCAAAAATTTGAAATAATCAGTTTTCTATTAAGAGATTTGGGGAGGAAATATGGTGAGAACTAAGTAAGATGGTTCTATCAGTTACAAGTTTATGGCAGATGGAGATGTTACCATAGAACTCACAGAGAGAAGACGAGGCATGGAGATGAGGCAGGTCTGTTCACTTTGCATGTATCTACTGAAGAAAACTGCAGTATGGCAGTCATAGTGCATGCATGGTGTAAGGTCAACACTTGGCATAGTACACAGTTATCACAATGGAGAGTGGTTGTTATTTATATTTCATTATCACCCCCCAATTCTTCTATAACATTACTTCTCAGTAAGCAATGTCCCATTTAGTTATACCCTTTATGGTGATAAATGATCTTTCCAGTCCATGACTGGATTTTGAACATTTATAGCACTATAACAAAAACCCTTAAAATCAGGAACTTAGAAAATCCAAAGATTTTATTCAAATCAAATCGTTGGAGACTGAAAGTCTGATGTGTCCTCACCTGTTCAGCTTCCATTGAGCCCCTCCTGACAGATGATAGCATCTACTGAGCCCCTCCTGACAGATGATAACATGGTCTAGTGGGAGGTGTGTGAAGATAAGAACTTACACAGACTGAGGGCATTCAAAGCGGGAAATGTCCAATTCTCCTTTTTTGTAACAACCAAGTCTTGGAGAATTAATCAATTCTGAAAGAAAAGCATCAATCCTTCCATATGTTGTCCTCAACAACTCAGTGACATCCAGCTTCCTACTATGTCCCTTCTTAATGGTTCCACCACAAGGGACTTTGTGATACTTGGGACCTGACACTCACAGGGTGATTCCATGGGAGACAGCCAACAAACAAAATAATGAGGAAAGAACACTGCTTACAATACAGTGTGAAGAATCTATGTGGGAATCCTCTCAGGGAGGCAAAACATGTGGTCATAGGTGATGACAACCACATCTCCTGCAGTCATACTCTCTTTAACATTTCTATGTAATTTCAAGCCTGACATTTCTACTATGAAGTGTCTTTCCATATTCCACACCTGATTGATTCATTGTATGACATCTTTGTTAAAAGGATCATTAACCATTCACTTACTTTTTCTCAGAATATTAACTCATTCCTCATTTTTAAGCCTCATATCTTAAATATAAGTACTGCCCTTCATATCCCTTTGTTTTGAAATAGCCCATCTTCATTCCGAAATCTACAATCTGTCTCGCAAAAGCTATTATCCATAGTTCTACTGCTATGTTCTTCTAAACCATAATTCTTGTTTTATTATCTCCATGTTCCTTTCTTTGAGCCAGGATATCACTATGTAACCTACTCTGACTTTGCATCATCTTCCTGCCTCAGCCTCTCAAGTGCTAGGATCAAATACCAGCCTACCTGCTGTACTAAACCATAATCTTGCCAGCCGCTATCAGTGAAAATTGCTCTAAGCCCATTCATTTCCTCTAGTTAAAATTCCAAGTCTTTAGGAGGTGGTTCCCTTGCTTTCCTGTTTTGAAACTACCTTTCCATTTTGACTTTATAACATTCTTCCTCAACCCCAAAATAGATCCTGAGAATATTGAACTTCAACATTTCTCCAAATATTAATAAACATAAATAAATTATTATACATACATATGCAATTTATATAGACTATAACAATATATATATATATAAATTAAGTTCTCATCCTCATAATTTCATGCCATTGCTTTTATCTGCTGTGCCCTTCTCAACTTTCCAGTGTCAATTGTACTTAACTCTTCATGATTCAAACACATATCATTTTATCTCACAGTCATTCCCAATTCTCACAGGCCCTGCTCTTGTTTCACCACTAACCTGTGACTACATGTTATTATCTGTCTTGTCCAGATGGTTAGTCCTCTTAAAGTTGGGGGTTAAATGTAGGTCACATGTCATTTCCTCCATCCCTTAGAAATACACTAACCGGTACTGGACTCATCTATACTAGATACTTAAGAACTGCTTGGTGGATTAAACTGCATTTCTGACTAAATAAAAAAAGAAAAAAAAAGGTTCCTTAGAAACACTCCTGTCAATTGCTATTCCTCAAACTCAGATGCTTGCCTGTTCCAGCTAAAGCTTCTACATTCAGTGTTCACATTCAAGCTGTACATTGTACTGCCTCACCATCCTGAGATCTATTTAGCAAACTTCTTGGTTCATTCAATGGAGCCTAACCAACTGTGAGGGTGTTGATCTTAAAACTTTAGGACAGATATCATTCCTTCATCTTCAAGATTTCATCAGTTTTAGGGTTTCATAAAATTCCAAATTATCAGAAAGAATAAAATTAAGCATATAGTCATTATGTGTCACATCTGTCTCAAAAAACTAAATAATTAATGTTTTCCTGTAGAGATCTCACATTAGTTTCGGGAAAAATTTAAGATCCTATGTTTTATCTTAAAGCTTCACTCTTGCCGGGCGTGGTGGCGCACACCTTTAATCCCAGCACCTGGGAGGCAGAAGCAGGCGAATTTCGGAGTTCGAGGCCAGCCTGGTCTACAGTGTGAGTTCCAGGACAGCCAGGACTACACAGAGAAACCCTGTCTCGAAAAACCAAAAAAAAAAAAAAAAAAAGCTTCACTCTCATCTACAAGATATATCGACCTTGTGATTTTATTTTAAGTAGTAAAAAATATAACAGTACCTAACTGTTCAAAAGTTGGACTATAAACTCAGACCTCTTAGATTTAAATATCACCGCTGTTCCTCATGATTTCTGTGTCTGCTAGTTTTAAAATAGGTAAACTTTAGAGAAGTAATGCATAATTCAGAGCTTAGAAAATGAATACACATAAAATACTGGAATAGCATTTAACTCTTGCCAATTTCAAAACCAGTAGCCATTTGCAACAAAATTATATTTACACTTAATTCTATTAGAGTAACTGGGTACATTTTGATACATTTCATATTGAATATAGTTTGCATAGGTAGGTGGTTGTGTGGTGAGACATTTATTATTCTGCATAGTGAATTATTTTTGAATGTAAAGGAGTTTTCCAGGTTCTGGCAAGTGAGTAAGTTGCTGAATCCAGTCAGTGATCCATTCTTCTTAAAATTTTACCTGGATTAATTTAATAAGGTGCCTTAATCCAGATTTTTCAAGGTGATGTCAATCAGTCAATCAGCCACACCTCTGGCATTAACCTACCACCCCAGTCTATATGCTGTTCCTGGCTATTTCTTCCCCTTGCCCTATACAAGGTCCTGAACTTAGGTAGCCCACTGAAGCATGAACTAAAGAAGAATCTGATATCTCTAAACATTCCAGTAATAAATCTAATTACAAAAATTAACTTAGTTTTTATCCTTCACTTAGCGATTAAATTTGTTGATTCAGATATTGATATATGTTTTATAAAGATAAAATTTGCATTGCCATTTTATTCAAGCGCAGAGAAAACTTAACACTTCTAGAATTCCTCAGTACATAGAGTGAATTAATTTTCTGTCATTCTTATGATTCTAGAGCTTAACATTTTAAAACATTTTAAATATATTTATTAGTGTGAGAAATAATCACTGAGAATTGTCTAAGAATATATGCTATGGTTCTTGCAGCTGTGACTATAAACTTTGTATGAGAATTTTTCTCTTTAATGGAAAAGATTATGTGAAATACTCTTTGGAAATGTATTAAATGGATTTCTATTGTAAGCTACAAGTAAACTTAATTTTAAGAAATTAAAAAAAAACCAAAGCTATATTTTATATTTGGATAGAATTTTTATCATATCCCAAATGCTAAATCAAAGTTTCAAGAAACTTTAAAAAATATGAATAAATAAACATCAAGCTTATATCCAAATGGAGTTTTATTTGTGATGGTGTGCAAAATCGAATTTCCCAGCTCATACTGTGCCATTCCTCTTCAGTCTCCACAGAAACACATTTGCTCATATTACTATCTGACAAAATACTTTTATCTCTTAGTATGTAATGTTAAATTAGAATTTACACATTTCCTATGATACAGTTAAGTATAAGAATAGTTCTTATAATCTCTTATAAATACAATATTAGTTGCTGTTTGCTGACAGTTAATATATTTGAAATACTTTAATGTATAAAATACTTTAAGCTAATATTTATGACTATTTTAGTAAGAATCACTGGTCCTAATATATCTTCAAAAAGCTTTATTGACTTCATTTTTAGTAATGCTTCCTTTTTAAAAAGAAATTTGTTTTAAAAAGCAATAGCCATGTTTAAAAAATTCATGTAATCATCTTGAAATGTAAAAGCCCCCCCACCAAGCGTGGCATCAAGCACCTGACTTACTCATCTCACTGATAAGAAGAAAACTTGGAGACTAAAAACAATGACTGGCTTGGCTGGTATAGCACATGGAGAATAGACTCTTTATAGGTTTTCATTGACTATTAACTGAAATTGTGTGTGCCAAGATTTGGGTTAGTTGAAACCCCCTACAAACTGAGCTTACAGAAACAGAAACTGATCCTTCTAACATTGTGTCTTTTAATACATCACAAGAATGCATTCCCTCCTCCTCAAATGTGTAAGATCTGTATCTTGAGATGCAATGAAATGTTTTTTTTTTTTTAATCTATAGTAGAGGAGAAAAATCTTTCTTAAAATTCAAAATCCTATAGCTAATGTGAGCACACACAATCAAGCCCCGCACATTGAAATATTTTCTCATTTTTAAGGGAATTAATGGCTCTCCACCAGCCCTTTAACATGTAAAATGAGTAAGTTACTTGTGTCCAGTACATCCAAAAAAGAGCCAGGATAAAATAAACATAAGGGGTTGGATATCTTGGAAAAAATCTGTCATGGGTTTGGGTTAATCATCTCCAGAAGAAATTCAACTTGATGCCTGAAACGTAAGACTTCTTGGAGAAAGCAGAAAGGCCCGAGGCAGTGTTGATCTGAGAGTTCTCTCCATGGGTCAGATCTGCTCGGCTGGTAGAGTGCAAACCCAGTTCACAACCATGGCCTCTGAAAAGCTGTAAAAGACTTCAGGGGCCTTCGAGCGCACACACTCCAGCTTTGGTTACAGAGTTTTAGTGGCCTGGTTTCTTATTATAAAATAAAACTTAAAAATAAAATCTGTACTTAATTTTCCAACCTTCTGTCTGTCAGTGGTAGGGCTGCTGGCCTCCACTTTTGCGGAGCAAAGCATCGCGGCTGATTTTTTAATTTCAGGCTTGCTAGGTGAATGGATTTGTGGATATGTCACACCTTTGTTTCATGCGGTCTTCAGGTTTGTAAGTCCTGCCCCGTAGGCGTGTCGATGTTTAGAAATGAGTGGGTTCAGTCAACACGTTGGGTTGGTTGCCTTCCTTCCCTGCTGGTATAGGTTTAAAATACTTTTTAAAGCCACGAGATTTCATTGTATCAAAACCCCGAGACATTTGGTTACTGGTTCAAAACAAAATAATTTTTATTATCAATAGTGATTTGAAGTTCAGGGAAATTGACTAGTACGGAGTAATACCTTTTAAATATTTATTCTCCATCCCCCCCAACTTCCTCCTGTCTCCCCTTTATCATCATCAGAAAAAACTATTTCCTTGAAATAGTATCAAACAGATATAAAAACAGAAAGCAGTTACCATGTGCATGCCCTTAACCATACAAGCGCAGGAAAAATCATCCTGCTGGTTATAAACTGTTCCGCTCACTCACCACAAAGTTTGAAAACCACTGAGAAGAAATACAGCATAAAGAGATCATTTTATTTCCTTTTGTATTTTTCATCCCAGTTTTATTGCTCAAATCTACCAAAAGAGTTCAACTTAAGTATTGATAATTAAAATATTCATGCCAGTTCCAGAGGCCGATTGTTTTGTACACCTGAGGCTTTTGCTGACAGACTTATATTCTGCTAATACTACATTTTTCTTAATTTTGCAGTAATTGTATAGGTGTAGGCTGCCTAGATCTAGGAAAGAATTTCCAACCTTTTCAGTGTAGAAGTCAATCATTTGAATGAATAGGGTCCACTGAGGACTATTTGAAATGCTGAAGCATTTCAAATCCTTTTTCATTTGACCACTGGGTGACCTGATAACTATTTCCTGTCTCTCCATAAGGTTGTGACCCAGGTCTAAGAGTGCGAAACCCAGATAATTTTAGAAACAAATCAAACACCATAGAATTAGAGAAGGGAGTTTCACCAAATTCTTTCTTTCAAAAACAAAGAAATTATTTCTTAAATACAAGGGTATAAAAATAAAGTGTGCTACCTCTATGTACTGATCTTATTTAAAATTGTTGGGGCACTCTTGTTCCTGAGGATTTGAAAATCAACAGGTATTTCTAAAATATGAATTTCAGTCAAATTTCTCATTTCCCTTCTATTAATGTACTTCAGAGTATAAAATTTAAAGCGCCCTCTACATGACAATAGTGCTTTTATAATTACTCATCATTATACTCACAAACAAGTCATATTAAAATAAGCTAATTTTATATAGCTATAGACACATGCCTGTGTGTAGTCTTATTTCTCTGAGAGCATTAGTACCTATGGAAAGACAGAAGGTGAACAAAGAGAGAAGCTTGTCGCTGCCCTACAGCCAGCAGGAATGTGTCTAATCACCTTCCGAGTTGTTAAAATACTTTAGACAATTGAATTAAGGGAAGGAAGACGTTTACAAGTGCATTTTGCTGATCTGAAAATGTAATTGACTGTGGTTTGCTTTGATAAATTTTTTTTTTTGCTTTTCCATAACTTGGATGTGAAATATAATGTTATGAAATGTTAATTGTTTTAATGAGGTCAAGAAGTGCTTCCTTAAAATCACAGTTGTATGTTTAACACAGGGGTGATATTTTTCCTCCTTGTATAGATAGTGAAGTCATAGATCAAAAATATAATAGAACTAAATTTCTTAAAGTATGATTTGAAAAATGTACATATTGAAAGATGTCACAGAAATTGACATTTACAATAAGCTGTGTAAACTGAAATGTACACTTTTATGATCACATACTTATCAGACAACAAATTCTCATTTCCCCCCCCCCTCTGGCACATGCTAAAGAATGGTTTAAAAATAGACAACTACTCACTATAAAGATGACTAATGTGTTTTAGCCTGCAACATGGCACATTACACCCAATATTCACAGTTTGGTAACATACTAACTGAAAAGTTATGAAAAATAATTAATTTCCCTCAGTTAAATTGACTGCTGCTTTCACAATCTGAAATTATGATTTAAGATATCATAATTTGGTTTGTGGTGAGCTTCATTTGGAACTATTGCGGGGAGCTGTGTGCATCTACTTTCTACTTAAATTGTAAATTTAAAGACATCCAAAAGCAAGATAGATATCATTATCAAATATAACTATTCATCAAGTGACTTTATCAGTTTTTAAACAAATGAAATCCCCTTGGATATAATCTTTCTTAAGCATTACTTGTGGAAACTACATATAAAAATAAGAATACATATTACTACATATAAAAATAAGAATACATATTCAAAATAATAAACATAGCTTTAGACATTAAAAGTATATACATTATGAAAACTGTAGTACAATGTGGGTACTTTAAATATTTGCTACCAACTTAAAAGATATTGTCTAAGTATTCAAAAAATAATAGGAATAATTAGTAAATTGAATTGTTTTTAGGAACTTAAAAGCATATATTATGCAATGTAAGTCTCATATAAAATTGAAGAGAAGTATATTCTGCTTATATTTTTATTTGACTTATACAATATTTCAACTTTACAGATATCTTTTCTACATACTAAATAATACTTATAAATTTTATAGATTTTTTTCTAATTTTTTAAAATTTTAGTTGCTTATTAGTAAAACACAGTATGATACATGAATTTTATAATTTTTAAATTGGGAAAGCAATTACTTTCTTATTATCTTAAGTATAATGTAATTAAGTATAATACACTAAAATTTTGGGTGTAAGTCATGTATATTCTGTCACTGTGACAGAAATTTAAAAACATTTCAGAACAAATAACCTTGACACAATTAAGTGACATAAAGAGACATTGAAATTAAATGTTTTGTTTGGTTATGGGTGTTCAGGTTAGACAACAGAAGTTTTTGATGCATCTACTTGATCAAAACAAAGTTTCAGTTGTAAGATTAAAAAAAAAAAAAAAACTGTGAGGGATTAAGACAAGAAAGTAAATCTTAAATACCAGGAAAAGAACTCAGATGTAACCTGTAGATGACCTGGCCCTGTTTGTTCAGATGACTATTCTAAAACTATACAGGGGATATTCCCATTTAACACAATTACTCGCTGCAAGCTTTGACCTCAGTGACTGTCATGAGCCACTCTGAATTGGCCCATTCTGTGATATGGTGACATTGCTTCTGTTGCCTCGATTGTGACCTCTGATTGCACAGTACCCTTGAGAGTTCCCCATAACAAGCGTAACTCCTAGTTTTTAGCCAGGAAGGCGGCTCAGGCTGCCTCGATTTGTGTAAATTACATATGCTACCTCTCCTGCCATGGTATACTGGGGTTACTCCCCATACATCTGTTGGAGAGCTTTCAAAGCAACAGTTCGATATTAATGAATTAAACAGTGATTGCTTTTTCTAATAAGTCTTTTTATGCCTTCTTAGAGAATACTCATTTGGTATCCAAAAGATTTGCTGGCTTTAGAATATTTAAAATTTTATAATTTAAGAAAACAATTTCTTACTTGTTTTTTGTGTTGTTGTTGTTGTTGTTGTTGTTGTTATTGTTTGACTCAGAGAAATCTGCCTTACATTCCATTGCCTATTCCCTTAATCAGATCACGTCGAGGTAATAAAGTTGGTGCTAAGGGACAGGATGGCATCAGTTCATGAAAATGGTTACTAAAAACAATTATAGAGCTGGCTTTCAGCCTCATCACTATCATCATGGGCAAATTACTAAGCCTTTGGACTCTATTTTATCCCCCAAATCAAGTTTACTGTTTAGATTTTTTGTTAGACTTAAATGAGTACAGCGTAGCAAACCCGGTACAGCTTTCTACAATAAGTTTGTTTTGGTGGTGGTGGTACTTGCTTTCTTTTTTGAAAAGTTCATCTTTGAGACCATCCTTTACATCACTTGTATTCTTCCTCCTCCCTCCATCTTCTCTTGTGTTCTTCCACTCCTTAAATCCATGCTCCTTCCTCTTTAATTATTACACACACACACACACACACACACACACACACACACACACACACATACACAAGCATTTTATAAAGTCAATAGTTACTATATATGTATGCTAAAGTTAAACTTAATGGCTGACCATTTGGTATTAAGCAGCCTATTTATTATCCTTCTCTCTGTGGCCACTAATTATCTGTAGCTCTATACCTGGTAGGACTTAGATTTTGCTCCATCCATATTGCCGTGACATATTGGTGGTGTCACTGGATGGATCTTGTTTAGGCAACCGTATTGTTAGGATTCCGTGGATGTTACTTTCTTGTCTCACATAGAAAACACTATCTCACAGGCGATTTTCTGAGCCTCTGGAGTTTACAATCTTTCTGCCCTCTCTTGCCCAATGTTTCCCGACCCTTCCGTGTCATCGCAGCTGTGCTGTAGAAATGTAAATGGGAGCTGGATACACCACAGTCATTTATTCTTTCTATTTTGACCAATCTGAGATTTTTCCATAATAGTGTCTGTCTGTCATAAAAATAAGTTTCTTTAATGACAGATGAGTGCTATATTTATCTGTGATTATAAGGATACACTTTTGGATTGACGTTAGAAATCATACTGGGTTAGGAAAGTGACCCTAGTAGCTTTTTATCTAGTGTTTATGATCTCACCATGGCTGTTGGGTAGGTTTATAGTACCAGGGCATGACTTCTTTCCCTCCTACTGAAGGACATAAGTCCAATCAGGAGATTGTTGCTTGACTCCAAGATGTAACCGCTACTGTCGCACCCTCTGGACTTCTTGCTCTGATGGTCACTATTTTGGTTCGTAATTTTTGCAGCTGGGTGGGATTATCAGTTGAATCTTATGCATAACACCTTCGGATTCTATAGAATTTGTTCTCAAATCATGAAGAGTTTCTCTAGTCATGTGTCCAAAAGGTGCATCCATCACATTTTAGTGTACTTGTGTATGTGTTTGTTTGTTTTATTTCATTTTATATGCCTCTCAGGGAGGAAAAAGTATCTAACCTGCTCATCGATGAATACCAGATCTTTCTCAAATTCCTCTAATGACCACTTGAGTAAAGGTTGTTCTATACTAAACAATCTAAAATAATGATGCATATAATTTTATTTATAGTTTAACTGAACACAGTGATAAGGGTTATTTGGAACCATCAGTCTGTTTATTATATGTTTAATGGGTTTACATGTAGTTTAGTTATGTGAAGTCAAAGTGTAAGTGGGTATTTGACTTGAGTACTTAGCAAGTATCCCCATGTTCAGATTTAGTGATTGTCCATCTGGTTAATGGTCTTCAAAATGTATGTTTTAGCACAAAGTTTTTTTTTCACATAAAACATTTTCAGAAATTCAAAGTAGTGTAAAGCAGCAATGATCTAGAGCAGTGGTTCTTAATCTGTGGGTTCTGACCCCTGAGAGAGTCAAACGACCCTTTCATAGGGGTTGTCTAAGACCATAGAAAAGCAGAATAATTGTATTATGATTCATAACTGTAGCAGAGATACACTTATGAAGTAGAAAAGAAATAGTTTTATGGTTGGGGGTCACCACAGCTTAAAGATCTGTATTAAAGGGTTAGGAAGGTTGAGAACCACTGGTCTAGGAAGTAGATATGATCAGGAAGTTACCTTCTGTAGTAAACACTATGCTCCATTTGCAAAAGTTTCTGTGGCTTCACATAGCACAATTAATAATAAGTGTAATTTGACAAAAAAGGGCCTCTCTTCCATATTTTTTCATTTGTTACTCCTAGGACTAACATATGTTTGGTGCTTATCTATTGTGCTAAATTTTCTGTGTAATATGTGTTAAATAATTATTTTTCATATCCTGCTTAAAGTTCAGGACTCTGTAGTGTCATAACTATATCTTCATTGCATAAAAAATCCCTGCTATAAGTAAGTGCTCGAGAAAAGCTGAAGCAGTTCACTTGACATTCACTGAAATCATAATGATTAAAGTTCGAGGATTATGATTCTTTAAAGAATTAATATTTATGTATATGAGGACACTGTAGCTGTGATCAGATATACCACAAGAGAGCATCGGATCCCATTACAGATGGTTGTAAGCCACCTTGTGGTTGCCAGGAGTTGAACTCAGGACTTCTGGAAGAGTAGTCAGTGCTCTTAACAGCTAAACCATCTCTCTAGCTCCCGGACTATATACTGATGGTAGCTTTGGATAATTATACTATCTGTTGCTAAAGAAAATATTTGTATTCAAACAGTGATGATAATATAAGCACGCTTTTCATGTTGTAAATTATTTTTTATGTTTTGAATTGAAATAGATTTTTCCATACAATATGTCCTGATTATAGTTTTTTCCTCCTTCAGATCCTCCCACATGCCTACCTTCCCAAATCCACTGCCCCTTTTCCTCCCTCTCAAAGAAAATAAAATAAGCATCTAAAATAATGAGTGAAGTAAAATAAAATCAAAACAAACCAGAACCAGTGTCTTAGTTACTATTGCTGTGATGAAACACCATGACAAATACATACTTGGGAAAGAAAGAGTTCATTTAACTGACAGTTCCATAAAATAGTTCATCATCAAAAACAGTGAGGGCAGGAATCCAAGCAGGGCAGAGTCAACAGAAGAATACTGCTTACTGGCTTGTTCCCCATAGCTTGCTCAGCCTGCTTTCTTACAGAAGCCAAGTCCACCAGCCCAGAAGTGGCACCACCTGCCATGGGCTTGGCCCTCCCACACTAATCACTAATTAAGAAAATTCCTTAAAGATTGCCTGCAACCAGATATTTTGGAGGCATTTTTTAAATTGAAATTCTCCCTTCTCTGATGACTCTAGCTTGTGTCCAATTGACATAGCCAGAATAGTAAGACAAAACAAACAAACAAACAAACAACAAAAAAGCAGAAGAGTCAAAGATAAAGCACAAGAAACTATACAGGCAGGAAAAAATGTGAAATTGAGAACATAAATCAAAAGAAAAGGTAAATAGATGGCTAATTCAAAAGTGTTTCTCTGCCTTATGCAATAGTGTGCTTCTTATTGATGTCTTTCATATCCCAAAATGCATGGTTTTGAACCAACAGAAGATGCTAAGAAAACTATTAACATCAGCTTCAATATTAAGGAAGGTTGGATATAGGCATTCTCTAAACAGCTCTGCCTTTACATTGTCAATGGAATGATCTTTTCAAGAAATGGCACTATAGATTTCTACTCAGACTCTCATAATTCTAGAAGATGTTTTCTATCTTCTTGCTATAATATTATAAACCAGAGAAATGAAACAGTAGACATAATGGCAGGAAATATAAGAGGCTAAAAATTTAATGATGTGAATAGGCATTTGAGAAACATGTTGATTAAAATGATATGGGTTGTGATAAAAATGTATATGGGTTGTGAAATCAAGGAATTAAAGATTAACATGTGCACTGTCCATACTAAGCCTATGAAAGTCACCATACAACATAGATATACATGATAGTACATACTAAATAATGCTTTATGCCCTGTCTAATTTTCTGCATCAGCTGGATACAAGTTGGAGTTATCTGGGAAGTCAAGTCTCAATTATGAAAATGCCTCTATCAAATTGACTGTAGGCAAGTGTGAGGGGGCACTTTCTTGATTAATGATTAAAGTGGGAGTATCCAGGCCATCTGGGGAAATGCCACCCCTAGAACCAATATTATAGGATTGCCTAAGGAAGCAAAGTGACCAAGCCAAGGAGAACAAACAACCTATTAAGTAAGCATTGATCCTCCATTGCTTCTGCCCCCCAGATTCCTGCCTTGAGTCCTTATGGAGTATGACCCAAGTCGTAACATGAAATAACTCCCCTTTATCCCCAAGTAGATTTTTGGTAATAGTGTTCTATCACAGCAGCAATAATCCCTACCCATAATATACTAAATATTAAGCATGCATAGTACAGACTAAATAAAATGTGAATTAATACTGAACTCCCAACTATATACCTAAAACTAGACATGAATGAAATAAATGACGTACTCTTTGTCTGGCAAGATCAAATAGTTTGATTGTATCGTTAATGTGCTATAGGAGCTTCAGTCAAATTTTAAATCGAAAGCTCTACAATGTACTATGGGATTCATTTGTATGTTCTCTGAAATTAAATGTGTGCATGTTAAATGGCAAAATTATGTGGATTTCTTGGAACTTTTACAAGAAAAGATATTACAATCTTGTCGGAAGCTACTGGCCACGTAGTACCCTATTGGATAGCTTTAACCCTTACTGCTGTTAGAATCTTATCTCCAATTCCAAATATGGCCCCTACCCTCAGCATAGCAGACTCTCATGCTTCCCTAAAGCTTGTCATATATGTTCCCGAAAAATTGATATTCTGTTTCCTCAGCAAATGGTATAGGTGTGTATTTCTGGCAATGTGATTTATGAAAGATACTTTGTGGGTGTAGCTTTTCTAGGTCTGGGTTATCTCACTCTGTATAGTCTTTTCTAGATCCGTTTACCTGAAAAGTTCATGTTCATTTTGAAATAGTCTTCAGTCATTTAATTTTACAAAGAAATTGAATAGAGAGTACATATTTCCTGTGTATCTGACGCATATAGTTTTCTTGGCCATATATAACTCTTTTATTTTTATTTCCAGTGCAAGTAGATTAAATGATTATTAAATTCTGTATGTATTAATTAATGCTGAATATTTATATGGTGGCAGTTATTCCTTAACCAGGTTGTTCCTCAAATAAGCACACAGAGACTTCTTCAATATTTCAAAGCTTAGGCCTGGGCAGATGCTCAACTAGGTCATCTAAGTTAACCTCCGTCTGCTCTAGTGATGTCATAGCTCCTGGTGGAAAGCTTTCCTCCTCCTGCTTCCCAGGGTTCCTTTCTCCCTCCCAGGAAGCCCCACTTTCCACTTCCTGCCCAGCTAATTGACCATCAGATTTTTATTAAAGACCATCAGAGAATGACTTAAAGTAGATGAGGAAGGACAGAGACACAATTTCACACAGCGTAGTCCAACAAGTACCCATTTTTTAATAAAAATAAATCTATTATTTTCTCCCGTAGTATATCCTGATAACAGTTTCACTCTATCTACTCCTCCCCATTCCTATTCACCTCCTCTTTTATCTAAACCCAGTTACTTTCTGTCTCATTAAAAGATAGGACACCTCTAGCTCCTCCATTGGGGGCCCTGTGTTCCATCCAATAGATAGCTGTGAGCATCCACTTCTGTATTTGCCAGGCACTGGCATAGCCTCACACAACACAGCTATATCAGGGTCCTTTCAGCAAAATCTTGCTGGCATGTGCAATAGTGTCTGCATTTGGTGACTGATTATAAGTGAGAGTGGGTAGGTAGGGGAGCAGGGTGGGGGAGGGTATAGCGGACTTTCAGGATAGCATTTGAAATGTAAATGAAGAAAATATCTAATAAAAAAATTGAAAAAAAAAATAGGACTCCTAACACTGGGAGTGTGTGTTCTCTCTGAATATTTCAAACTTTTCTCTTACTGGTTTGCCTCATCAAACTTTGGTAATAATGTATATGCCCTAGTATTATTCTAACATTTTAAGCCATGTTCAGTTGATACCCCATGAAGGCCTGCTCTTTTCAGAAGGGAAGTGGAGGAGTAAATTGGAAGAGAGGAGAGGTGAGAGTGGCCTGAGGGGAGTGGAGGGAGGGAAACTGAGGTCAGGATGTAATGTGTGAGAAAAGGATAGATAAAAATAGAAGGCTTCTAAGAAACAGTAATTAAATATAATAAAGTAAAAAATAAAATCTTACACAGAAGTTGAATAAAACTAACAAACAGAAGGAAAGAGCCCAAGAGAAGGAACAAGAGTCAAAGACTTTCTTGTTCATACATTTGGAAATCTGTGCCCCCCAAAATATCTGAACTGGATATATATATATCCCGTGCAGGCTCTGGGTTTGCAGCTTCCGTTTCTGTGAAATTATAGGAGCATTGACTATATTGATTTAAAGATCTTGTTTTCTTGGGGTCTTCTATCCCCTCTGACTATTGTAATCTTCCTGCCTTCTATTCTACAAGATCTCCTGAATTCTCAGGAGAGGGGTTTAATTAAGTCATTACACTTAGGGCTGAGTGTTCTCCTCCCGCTTTCTGCACTCTCCCTCCCTCCCTTCATCCCCCCTCTCCTGTGTGTGGCTGTGGGTCTATATTTGCTCTCATCTACTATAGGGGAAAGCTTCTCTGGTGATGGCTAAGCAAGGTACTGATCTATGAGTATAAAAGTATGTCAGCAGGAGTCATTTTGTCACTATCAGAGTGGTAGAGGCTACTTGAGCATGAAATCACCATTGTGTTAAGTTTGTGTTGATATTATATCTGGTTTTCCTTTCTCACAAACTCCACACTCCCTCTCTGTAAGCCATCCACTGATCTTTTCACATTCTTTGTAATTGTGACATTTTAGAACCATCATAAGGTTGGATTTATGTGACATAGATACTTTTAAAATTGGCTTCTTTAACTTATTGATATGTATTGGATATCTATGACTTTTAGCTTTCTTTTTCATAAGAGTACATCATTTTGTAGCTTAAGCTAACCTGAAACATACTCTGAGTAGTTGACTTCTGACGCACACTTGCTGCCAGTCTCCTGAGTTGTAATATTATAATTGAGTACCACTATAACCAGCCCACGTTTTGATGGAGGTGGGAGTGGTTTTGTTTGTGTATTTATCTTCTTTCCCTTCAGTACTCATTAATTGTCCACTGTTAGATGTACCTCATTCATCCACCTCATTCATTCACCCACCTACTGAATATTTTAGCAGTTATAAAGCTGTAGCATGCATTGTGTGTCCTAACCTTTGAATCATTTTAAAATCCAAAGTGTGCTATGCTTAGAGTTCAGCTGCCAGGCAATTTCCTAAAGTGTGTCTAGTTTGCGTTCTCAGCAACAATGCATGCATTACCCATCAGTCCACATCTTCTTCATCATTTGATGTTTTGTTGCTTTGGATTACTCACTTTCTAGTGAGTACTTTCTAGTACAAATGTAGTAATGTCACATTATTATTAGGATTTCTTACTGATATGAGAAGTTGAACGTCTTTATCCCTTCTAATTTGCTGACTTTATTTTTAATGTTTTGTAGCAATGTATTTTGCCCATCTTCTATGAAGTGATTTGCTTCCTTAGGTGTCAACAATTCTTCATGTTCTTTGAAAAGCAATTATCTATCATAGATGTTTTCTGCAAATATTTTCTCTCTATTGATGACTTGTGGTCTTATTTCTTTGCATTGTCTTCCACACAGCAGAATGATTTTAAAGAATGAAATAGATAACATCAGTTATTTTGCTTGAGAATCATGTGTTTTCTCTTATTTCTAAAACTCACTACCAAACTCATGATGACCTAAACATTCTAACATGTTACCTCATAAAAGTTTTATAGTTTGTCTTTAATATGTATATCTGCTACAGTTTGTGTAAATTATTATGAAACATGATGGTTTACATCTAATTCATATTCTTTCTCAATCTCTTCGGCATTTTCTCCCTCTTTCTATTTTTGTATGTGGGTACTTGGTTTTTGGGGTCATTTGTTGAAGAGAATAATATGATTACTTTGTTGATAAAGATAAGAAAATGTATATTCACATATGTGTTTTCTGACTTATTTCCAAATATTGCTTTTGATTTTACTTATTTATTTTGTATTTTTGGAGACAGGTTCTCTCTATATAGCCTTACATAGCCTCAGACTCATAGAGATCCACCTGCTTCTCTCTCAATGTACAGGGATTCAAACAAAACAGATCCCACCACACCGGGATACTTTTTTTTTTCCCCCAGAGCTGAGGCCGAACCCAGAGCCTTGCACTTGCTAGGCAAGTGCTCTACCACTGAGCTAAACACCCTTTTATTTCATTTGATGTAAAATTATGTATTGTCATGTACAGCATATATTGAAGCATAAACAAATATTGAAATTAAATATGGCTCATCAATACAATGCCTTGATAATCAAATCTTCAATAATATGACTTTTAGATGAATATCACTGAATGTAGAAACAAATTCATTTGAAAACAAAATTTGGAGAATTTATCAAAGCTTAGTAATGACTAGGAAACACAATTTCCTCCATCTTTTGATGACTCACATCCCAGTGAAGGCCTAAATACATATACCCACACTAACAAATACACATACACGTACACACAAAACTGCACAGAGACAGAGGGGGAGGAAGGGGAGGGATAGAGGGGAAGGGAGAAGCATGGAGGGAGAGGGGGAGGAAGGGGAGGGATAGAGGGGAAGGGAGAAGCATGGA
>NC_034598.1:72371225-72404074 GCF_900095145.1 Mus pahari
GGATAGAGGGGAAGGGAGAAGCATGGAGGGGGAGGGGGAGGAAGGGGAGGGATAGAGGGGAAGGGAGAAGCATGGAGGGGGAGGGGGAGGAAGGGGGAGAGAGAAGAGTAAGAGCTGTTAAGTGATTCTAACAATGAAGACAATAACTGATAGACAAAGGTAATGACAAGTTAAGGGAAATTAGAATACCTCCCATACAAGTACACACACATACACACACATACACACACACACACACACACACACACGTGTACTCACACACGCACACACTCAAACACTCACACACATATACACAAAAAACTTGTTCAATCTGACATGCAGGCACAAATTGTATTTTATATTTTTACCTAATGTTATAAATTATATGTTTCCCCAGGACTTATATTACCTAAAATAGTGACCCTTTTCTTTAGAGATGATTCTACCTGTTTTTATCCCTGTATCTCAAAAAAATGTATTCACAATCATTCTTGAACTCCATTGGGCATGAAGATCAATCACCTATTATATCAACAATTCTATAGACATGAGTCCACAGAAGCAGAAATCATATCCCTTACAGGATATCTCTAGTAAATACGTACAGGGTAACAAATTTACATATAAGATATGTGTATTCTTAATAGTTTGAGATAGATGCCACAAGAGAAAAAAGCATAGTGTGCCATTTGTTGAGAAAACAAATATTATTTAACAGAGAATTATATCTTGATAGTAGCCTTAAGAGAAGAACACCTATTTTTAAATGAAACTTTAGGGTTTTTTTTTTCAACTTGGAAAAGATGCATTAGAATTTCCACCTCTATCTTTATGACTCAAAGGCGCATATATGGCAGTTACAAGTCACTAAAATTCTGTCTTTTCCCACAAAACGTCTTTAGATTGTTTGTAAACATGAAAACACATAAGGTTGTACTATGTTATTAATATAACAGTTGTAAAAAAAACCCACAAAATTTTGTTTTCTCCTGTGAATAACTTTTGGAAAATAAGGGGGAAAATTTAAAATACTATTTTCTCATATTTAATCTCAGAGGACTTTGTATGTTTCTTCTAAATTCATCCTGATATTAAATTATGAGAATGGCAGAGTCCAGTAAACATTATAGCCTTAGGGAATTCTGGCTGAGCTGGTCAAAAACCCACATATCCCATAAAGCTACATGCTTCCTATGGCAATCACTTTCTGGAAAACTATTAGGAACCAGAATATTTTGAGCTGAGGCTAGAACTGATTTCCTTTGTGAGCTTTGAGTGGTGCATGGGGAAGTTATTTTTTTTTAAATGTATTGGAAAATGCTTTGGTCTACATGGTAGTTTGGTTTATCCATTAAGAAAATAACCTTATTAGCTACAACACAAACCAGCCCTGTGAAGTATCCTCATCTCTCACATGATTGAAATTGCAAGATGAAGTGAACCAATTTAAAAAAGGAAGAAAGAAAATACATGTACTATGAAAAAAATGTTTCCCGATGCTCATGCTTATTATTTTGGGGATAAAACCCTTTGTCTTTAATGTAGGAATCTTATATCATTTCATTTATTTATGTGTAGATGTGTCTCTGTGTAGTGCCTCAGACAGCCTTCTCTATCACTGGTTAACCCTTTCTTTGAGGCATATCCTCTCTAAATCTGGACTCCATGCTTTATAAGCTGAGATGGAAGATAGCAAGCCCCCAAAGCTTCCTGTCTGTCTTCATCAAGCCTGGCATCCAGGTAGGCATGGGACACCTGGATTGCTCTGTGGGGCTTCAGTCTCAACTCCAGTCCTCATGAATATATCTCAAATTACTTAACCATTTATCACTTCAGGCACAAATTTTGTTTCCATTTTTTTAATGAATTCATATTATGGACTACTTTGGTAAGAGTGGTTATAAAATTACCACTTCTTGGCACATAATAGATTTTATAAACACAAATTTACAGTATTTTGTGATATAACACTTTTATCTGTCTGTGTCTATGATTTAAGCATATGATTTTTATGGATATGATTTTTAGTGCAAGCTTATTTCATAAAGACTGCCATTTCTATAGCAGAGAGAAACTTGAAATTAGACAAAACTTGGCTTAGTAAATGGAACTTCCTTTTTCTATTTTTGTATCCATTCAGAAAAAATAATGCAACAGTAGTCTTTTTAAAGTTATTTATAATATATATAAATATTTTAAAATATGAACTTTTTATCAGATAATATATTAAATTTTAGTGAAATTGAAACACTGTAAAAAGAAAAAACAAGAAAGTTATGTTGCTAAGAATCAAGAAGGAAAAATTTGCAGTGTATTGGTATATACACACACATTCACACTCATGAAAGTATAATACAGTGCAATAATAAAATAACAATACATAATATTAATAATAATATAATACAATATAACATTAAAGTAATTATATAGTATAATTCTAATAAAATACTAATAACCATAATAATACAGTATAATGATAAAATAATACAGCATAATTATGCCCATAATTAAAAACATGATGAATTTAATCTAAAAAAACATGCAATATATTGTTAATAAAATAATACTGTTAATAATATGATGCAAATATATTTATTTTAGGATATGAAATGAGCATTTTCTGCTGAAAATTCCCAAATTAGGCACAAGGAATATTTACTCATCTTCTAGAAAATAATGTTTATAATAGCTGCCAATAGGATATAATAGCTGCCAATAGGATATAATGACTTATATGTGTTTTTCTTTAATTGTAGCTTTCATTTTTTAGTAGACATAACTACATCATTTCTTCCCCCTTTCCACATTACAAGCCCTTCCCATATATATGCTCTCTCTTAAATACATGACTCTTTTTAAATTGTTGTTATGATTTAAACTACCCTACTGGCAGATGATGTGATATTTATATGTATTCCAAAAATTCTAATAGAAAACTTCTAGCAATTATAAATTAATCCATCAATGTGGCAAGACACAGGATCTACTTAATTAACAAATTAATAGCATTTCTATAATTAACAAACTACAAAGTGATCATAGGTACACTCCTGTTCATATTAGCCTTAAAGAAAATAAAATATCTGGTAATAAATCAAATCAACAAGGAAGTAAAGGACCTCTAAAATAAAAACTTTAAGCTTCCAAAGAAAGAGATAATGACACTAAAAAATGTAAAGACATCCATGTACATAGGTTGGAATAATTAAAAACATAATAATTACCATCTCACCAAAAACTATATATAGAGAAAAATGTCATCCCAATCAAAATCCATCCTCATTTCCTTCTTTACAAAAATAGAAAATATTATCCTAAATTTCAGTGGAACCATAAAAAACTCTGGTTAGTCAAAACTATTCTAAAACAAAGGGTAATGGTTGGGAAGATTACAATTCTATATGTCAACAGGCATACAGACCCATAGTAATAAAAGCAATATGGTATTGGGAGAAGGAGGAAGAGAAAAAGGAAGAGGAGGAGGAAGAGAAGGGAGGAGAAGAGGAGGAGGAGGTGGAGGAGGAGGAGGAGGATGAAGAGGAGGAGGAGGAGACATATAGGCCTATGGAACAAAACCAAAGATGCAAATATGAGCACAATACCTTCAGAGCTTTAATATTTGACAAAGATACCAGTAACATATGGTAAAGAAAAGAAACCATCTTCAGCAAATATTGCTGGGAAAAGTGAATGTCCACATACAGAAAAATATTACTCTCATATAACGATCAGTTTATACAAAAGCTATCTCCAAATGGATCAAAGAACTTAACATGAAATCTGAAACACAAAAATTTCTAGAAGAAAACAAATGCAGTATTGTTCATGATATACGTGTGAAAAAGGAGATTCTGAATAAGATTTCACTCCATAAGGCCAGCAGTTGGCAAGTGGGACTTCATAAAACTAAGGTGTTTCTCTAAAGCTACAGAAGGAATCAGTTAGCTAACAAGAAAGTCCACAGAGTGAGAGTGAAATTTAGATAGGAATACAACTGACAGAGGTTTAATATCAAGTATATATGAAGAACTAAAAATAGTGTCAAGAAAGAAAGAAAAGGAGGGGATAACATTTGAAATGTAAATAAGGAAAATATCTAATAAAAACTAAAAAAGAAAAGAAAGAAAAAAGAAAAGAGAAAAAAACGCATGGCCACTCAGAAAGAAAGTTCCTGAACCAGAGTGAGAGATCTCTCAAAGGGAGAACAAGAAACAGATAGTATTCTTTAGTTTCCACAGAACTCAAATGACTTCATATGTCTCTACAATACTCAAGATGTGTCTATTTCTTGTTTCATAGTTGGTGAGATTATAATTTAAAGTTCTAATAGATGTTCTGCTTCACAGCTAAATTCCTTATCCACCATACCAAGCTATATTAAATTTAGGCCATTCAAACATGTCTAATAATATAGTGATACGCTTTTTACCTTCTGAGATATATTAGAGGCCAAACCTCTATTAATGGTAACCTCAAGTTACCACTTCTTCCACATAGAAATTGTCAGCTTGTAATTTTTCTTGACTTTAGGGAAGATAATAATATGCATATATAAGGGCCTCAAAATATTGAGAAATGGGAACGTTAAAGTGCTGAAATACTCCTGAAAAAAAAAGATGATATAAAATTTATGTTTGGAGAAGTTAATATAAACATAAAAGGTTTTGATGGGAAGACTGCTACAGTGTTTTGTTTTGAGGCAATAAAGAAAACCATTACAATACATTTTCAAAGAAACAATGAATATGTTATTAAACATGTTTAGTATATAAATGTATATAATATGAACCTAATCATATATACACATGTGACAAAAAATATATAGTTATCATTTCTGTCAAAATAAATGACTATATATAAAAGACACCATAAGTAACCAAGAGAAACAAATGACATCAGAAAAAATGCATAAATAAATATTACAACTACAAATTACATATAGACACAGGTAATGACAAATGTAATATTCCATTAATGAACAAACACCATCTTAGAAATATTGGCACATGGAAGAATATTTAAGGAAGAACCAAATATAGATTTTAGAAATGTAAATCATACAAGTAAAATTAAAATCCTATCATCTAGCTGTAACTCCACACCAGGCAGAGAGGACAAAAGGGATTTATAAGCATGTGAGGACACATTCAAAATCCAGTGCAAAATCCATCTTAGAAATATTGGCACATGGAAGAATATTTGAGGAAGAACCAAATATAGATTTTAGAAATGTAAATCATATAAGTAAAATTAAAATCCTATCATCTAGCTGTAACCCCACACCAGGCAGAGAGGACAAAAGGGATTTGTAAGCATGTGAGGACACATTCAAAATCCAGTGCAAAGGGTTGAAAGTCAAAGAGGGAAAAATACAGAGAGGAGTACAAAAATGGTCTCAATCAGCGGTTCTCAACCTGTGGGTAGACCCATTGGAAGTTGAATGACTCTTTCATAGGGGTCGCACAAGACCCTTGGCAAACACAGATATTTACATTATAATACATAAGAGTAACAAAATTTCATTTATGAATTAGCTATGGAAATAATTTTATGGTTGGGGGTCATCACAACATGAGGAACTATATTAAAAGTTAGGTTGAGAAGAACTGGTCAAAATTGTGGCTAATTCAAGTTCCAAGTAAAGAAGCAGCTTAAGTAAAATACAACCCGGTGGCAAATGAAAATTATCCTGAACTGCATAAAAACACATCCATGAGGTTGAATATAGGATGTGTTTGGAAAGAAATCCATAGCTGGTGCATCAACCTTCCTTCAGAAGAGTAGCTATTTTAAAAACTATTAACTTTCTATCTGGAATTATCAGGGTAAGACTGCAAGAAATGTATGTTTTCTGTTTCATAAGTTATGATTAAAGTACTCAGATTTTCTGCTTTGCAGAGCCTCTAACCTTTAAATAGCAGACACTGGGACTGAAAGTTGATGTCTTAACATGAAAATCATTCTCTTCAGGGTCTAGCAATATTTTTTATAATGTATTGTTACAGAAGATATAAAACATGAGCAAGAAAATACTTTTTTACAATAAAAAATAAGTCATGAAATTACATATGTGTAAAGTACAGAAAGAAATATATTAATATACAGTCAGATGGATGTAAATTTAGTCTTAGATTCCTTTTTTAAAAATATTTATTTATTTATTATATGTAAGAACACTGTAGCTGTCTTCAGACACCCAAGAAGAGGGTGTCAAATCTCATTACAGATGGCTGTGAGCCACCATGTGGTTGCTGGGATTTGAACTCAGGACCTCTGGAAGAACAGTCAGTGCTCTTAACTGCTGAGCCATTTCTCCAGCCCTAGTCTTAATTTCCTTAAAAAGAGGGACAATTAGGGCTGAGTTTGGTGGAAAGCATCTGGAACTCAGCTCTCCAGGGGAAGGGGATGGTGCTCTCTGAGTTGAAAGCTAGCCTGGTCTCCATTTAGGTTGGCAGAGGCTATATAACGGAATGAAGTTTGAAAGAAGAAAAGAAAATTTTGGTTAACTATACATTTTCTTAAGTCTAATACGTGCATTGTGATTTCTAGGATTAGAACCTAAATGGATTGGTGCAACTAACTTCCACAGTAGTTTAAAAAAAAAGAAGAAGAAGAAGAAGAAGAAGAAGAAGAAAAAGCAGTCAACAAGTCAATATAATTTGAAGACGTGCAAAAGGACATGGTACAGGCAATTACCATGTATCAGTTGTAGTAGTCATTTTCCCATTTTCTTGGTAAATTCCTTGAGAATGGCAACTTAAAGAAGGAAAAATTTGACTCACAAACCCTGTGGTTTCAGCCCATGTTTCCAGGGGTCTGTTTAAGGAGCCTGGGAAAAGTCAGTATTCATGATGGTGGCTATCTAAAAGCAGAAAAGTTAGGAAGAGTTCTGGATTCAATGTCCCCTTCAAGGCACCTCGCTAAAGATTTAACTCCCCTTAACCTAACACCATTTTATTACTATTATTATACTCCTTTTTATTTAACCTTTTATTTTTTACATTCCAGATTATATTCCCCTCCCAATCCAACCTCCGAGTCTTCCATATCCCATACCTCCTCCTCGTCCTTGTGTCCACACGAGGATGTCTCCCACCCCCACCCCACCAGACCTCTAAACTCCCTGGGGCCTCCAGTCTCTTGAAGGTTAGGTGCATCTTCTCTGACTGAGTACAGACCTGGCAGTCCTCTGCTATGTATGTGTTGGGGGCCTCATATCAGCTGGTGTATGCTGCCTGGTTGGTGGTCCAGTCTCTGAGAGATCTTGGGGGTCCAGGTTAATTGAGACTGCTGGTCCTCCTACATGGTCACCCTCCTCCTCAACTTCTTCCAGCCTTTCCTTAATTCAACCACAGGGTTCAGCAGCTTCTGTCCATTGGTTGGGTGCAAATATCTGCATCTACTCTTTCAGCTTCTTCTAGAGTCCAGTCATGCTAGTTTCCTTTTTCTAAACACTCCATAGCCTCAGTAATGGTTCCAGGCCTTGAGAGCACCCCTTGAGCTGGATCCCACTTTGAACCTTTTGCTGGACCTTCTTTTCCTCAGGCTCCTCTCCATTTTCATCCCTGCAGTTCTTTCAGACAGGAACAATTTATGGGTCAAAGTTGTGAGTGTGGGATGGAAACCCCATCCCTCACTTGATGCTCTGATTTTCTGCTGGAGGTGGACTCTACAAATTACTTCTCCCCACAGGATGCCACCTGCACACACAGTATTGAGAACTGGGCAAGAATCTTTCAACAGCCAAAAATTTAGGGATATTTCAAACAACAGAAATTTCTTAGGAGACCCAACCTAGCTATAGATGATTCAGTTAGGATTAGGTTAAGCAATCTAAAACATGAGGAGATCATTTTTGTTAGTACAATTTCTAACCACCACAAACATTAAAGAAATTAGATAGAACAGACTTTAGTTGAGGAAAGATAGGATTAGTCAGAATTTAAAATGTTCCTAACAGATCAAACACTGAAAGCTGCTCATTTTATTTGGAGTGGGGATGTATATTTTAGAAGTTTCACCAAAGAAGAAAAAGGAAGTCTGCCTTGAAGTCTATGCTTGCCTGAATCCCAGTCTTCAGGGCTACAGAACCACACCTTCAAAGGCTTCTACAGTCATAAATTTTGCCCAACCATATGGTCATTTGATTTAGACTTTAACTCATGAAGTACAAGAATACACGTTTTGTCTCTAATTATTTATGTCAGAAACATTGTCAGGGCAACTAGAAAAGTAACTAATATGGAAAATACATTATTAGAGAGGAGTCGTTGCCGTGTCTAAATATGACTGTGTGCTCCTTAAATGCTTGGAACTGATTCATGATTGGGATTTGGGAGATTTTGGAGACACAGAGAATAAAACTCAAGAATTCTGTAAGCTTAACTAAATTTTTAGTTCTGTTAAGAGTTCTGGACATCCGAATGCACAGAATTCAGACAGCAAACACTGTGGTCATGAGACTACATGTGGGAGTAAATACCGTGTTTAAACATTTACTAAAAGCTATTCACAATAGATTATCAGAAAAAAAAATGTATCTCCATCTTGTTCATGTCCTCAGACATGGGAGAAGACTTAGTTTTAAGTGATGAACTACTTAGTTATAGAAAATTTCACTCCTCAAGTTGTGGCATACTTAGTACCATTTTTTTGTTTGTTTGCTTGTTTTTAGGAAGGGTTGGTGTAAGAATTGGGGGTAAACAATGTAATAATGGGGGGGAGTTGGAGCCTTTGGTACGGTTTTTGCCCATGAGGGTATCACTAGCGCCTGAGGGAGCTTGTGGGACTCTTTTTCCTTCTACCATATGAGAACACACAGGGGACACCTTCTGTGAAGGGTAAATTCTCACCAGCTGTCAAGTTTGTTGGCTCTTTGAATGTGGGCTTCTCTACAAGCAACGGATTTCTCTTGTGTATCAATGTTTGGTCTGTTTTTGTTGTTGCCGTTGGCATATAGCCCGAGTGGATTAGGATAGTGGCAACTCTCATTTGTGCTTTTATAGCTCTGCGTCAGCTGTGGAATCATCTTTATTCTTCAGAATTTCAATAAAATATTACATATACCCCCCAAAAAAAAAAAGAATTGGGGGTAAAGACAGCGGAAAGAATAAAATTTTGGAGTGCAGTTGTGAAAGGCTATTAGGCTAAGGAATACACAGATGACAATGAGATGAGTGTCATAAAGAAGCCAATTATTTAGAGAGAGGGTGAACATCAGAAAAGGGAACTGGTATGGGTGTGAGAATGTCATTGGGGAGAAATGAATTATGAAAAAAATCTATGTATGTAAATTCTATAATGGCACCCATCACTTTGCATGGTAACCTTAAAATTAATAACAAAACCTTGTATGTAATGTATGAGAGAGAAGAGGGAAGGAATATTTAAAGATGGCCTAGGATTTTAATGAACAGGTCAAACAATAATGGAAAAATACGAATGATGTCTTAAGGAAATGTCAGGAATTGGCAAGGCATACATCTGAAGATCAAAAGTATGGCAGATGTGTTTTCTGATAGTCGTATCTTTGAGAAGAGACCATCTCTGAGGGCCAGTGCTGTTTCTGAGCAGTAAAAAAAAAAAAAAAAAGTGGTTTCCACTGAATTTCCTTCCCTGTGCTCAATTGTGCACAATTGTGCACGCATTCGGAGACTACTGCAGCCATGATCCAAATAGCCTGGTTAATGCTTGATCATATAACACCCCTTCACCTTATTTACACAACTTAAATACAGATATATGTTGAAAATACAAAACAATATGAGTGGTACAAGGTTATGGATATTTAAGCCAAAGCTTTAAAAGGAAGCCTAGGAGCCAGGCTACTTGTGACAGGACAGGGTGGCTACATAGTGCTCCTTGCTAACTAGTCCAACCTGAAGTGGTGTAGCCACATAGTGCTCCTTGCTAACTAGTCCAACCTGAAGTGGTGCAGATGCTCTGCAATGTGCTGCAGTCTAGTGAAGTTGTGTCCAAACTTATGAAGACAAATGACTGTGGACTAAACTCAGTGAAGCTATGAAGAAAGACATGTCTTCCATTCTTTTTGGAAGGAATTTGTCACAATGAATAGGAAAGTGACTAATGCAGTCTTCATGCACTTCATTTTGTGTGAACTATGATAACATGCAGTGCTAACAGAAGGCGAAAATTAAAATTGTAAAAGGAAGAAGACATTTCAACGATTATATTAGGAAGTTTTCATGACATTTCTATCACTAACTTATAGACTATTTCAAAGAGTCAGTAAGGGTAAGATCTGATAAACATGTTAAATAAGTTATGGCTGAAGGTCATAAATAGTGCATTGATTGACTGAAAGCACTTGTTATCCTGAAGCACATAAGAATATTTCCCAAACCTGAAACCTGGCATTAAATAAGCACTGACAATTGTTAAAGATGAAATTCTTGTGTAGTGCATTTTCTGAATGTAATGCTATTCAGTTATAAGCAAATAGCACTAAACTAACAAAAAAGATGCTCATTTGGTCATAGGTTTAGAAATTGTTAGAATTACATATAGAAGAAATTGTAACTATCTTTCAGAAAGGGAATTATACAATAATAAAGCAATGTTTCCTAAGATCTGTGGTTAACTTAAAGCAGAGGAAAAATATACTATTTTGCACCAATAAAGCATAATTAGCTTAAAAGTACTAATAAATTGGATGCATACTGGCAAGTCTTCTTCATGAGAAAACTACACAGATGCAGCCTTGTGGAAAGAAGAGAGGGGAAATGAGAAATATTGCAATGACTTTATCTCAATATATTTGGAAAAAAATGGAAGTAATTAAAGCAAAACTAACTGGGAAAAATCTTACCCAAACCAGCCCAAATCTAATTTAAAAGATAACCATATGAATTAAGCTAAAAGTTTTTCAGTTAGACACTACTTAGTCCTGAATGACAAAGAACTCACTATGTAGCCAAGGCTTGCCTTGCCTGCACGGAAATCATTTTGGCACCTCCTTCTTGTGCTGAGAGTAAAGGAATGTAATACTATAACTTTAAAGCACCATAGTCATAAATAAGTATATCAAATATAAATATATAAATTAATAAATACAGTCACAATACTATAACTTTAAGTAATATATCATTTACAAATGTGTATAATTTCTTGTGAGGGGAATATTGAAATTTTGAAAATTACAGGATAGCCTTAAATATATTTATGTATTTGGTCATAAAATATAGTCTTCTTAAGTTAACATCTTATACATTACAAATCAATTAAATTCTAAGTGACAGTAATTTTTCAAAGTAGACAAGCAGACCCAAAGCTTAGTTTTTGAAGTAAAAATCCATAAACTACTGAAATAGATTTAACAATGACAAAGAGAGAAGTCACCATGTCAATATACAATTTACTAAATGCTTGCAGAAATTAAGACTATAAATGTACTGAAATGTGGCACAGTTGTTACTATAAGGTGGTTATGTAGGTCAACAGAATTTTGAGCCAAGTGAGGGACTCCTGCATTTATGCTTAGTTGATATTTTATTGAGGGGGGGGACATAACTGTCTAAACCAGTAATGAATAGGCCTTCTTCTTCTTCTTCTTCTTCTTCTTCTTCTTCTTCTTCTTCTTCTTCTTCTTCTTCTTCTTCTTCTTCTTCTTCTTCTTCTTCTTCTTCTTCTTCTTCTTCTTCTTCTTCTTCTTCTTCTTCTTCTTCTTCTTCTTCATCTTCTTCTTCTTCTTCCTTTTCTTTCTTTTCTGTTTTTTATTTCTTTTCTTTTTTGTTTGTTTTTGTTTTTTTCTCGAGACAGGGTTTCTCTGTATAGCCCTGGCTGTCCTGGAACTCACTTTGTAGACCAGGCTGTCCTCGAACTCAGAAATCCGCCTGCCTCTGCCTCCCAAGTGCTGGGATTAAAGGCGTGTTCCACCACACTCGGTCTTCTTAAACTATTAATATTTATAGAGGTATTTGTATGAAATAAAAGACTTTAAATTTTAAATATTTTTAAAACAATCATTTATCAATTCTTAAATGATTTCATACAATGTAATATGGATATAGTCTTCTGCTACCCACAGCTCATCACATAACCATCCTCCCAACCCTTCCCTCTCCTCCTAATCAGCTTTGAGTTTTCCTCTTCTTTTCAGGGATTGTCAAGCCCAGTTTGTGTAGCCCAACTGTCAGGTATATAGTGATGTGACTTAGGAGCCACATCATTAAAGAAAACTTATTCTCCCTCTTTTGGAAGCCATTAAATGGCAATAGACCCTCAGTTAGTGGTGGGCTTTCATTCTGACCTTACTTCCTCTGTGCTGGGATTTTATCTGTTTTACGCGCATTCAAGTTTTTGAATGTTGTCATAATCACTGTGTGTTCACATGTACAACTGTCGTACCTACTGCATAGCACTACTCTTAAAATTTCTCTGAGTATTAAGAGAAGGGGTGTGAAATATATGTCTAGTTTAGTACAAAGAATATGTAGAAATGTGTCCATTGACACATATTCTTTCTATGTTGACTAGTTAAAGGTCGCTGTGTTAACAGTCATCTACTACAAGAAGCTTTTCTAATAAGAGATGAGAAGTGCTCTAATCTGTCCTAATATCAACAGATCATTAAAAGTAGATTTAATACTCTGTCCACCTAGAAGAATAATAGTACTGGGCCTTCCACTAGGGCCTATGATCTCTCTAGACAGAAATTCTTTTCCCTTTAACCCCATATAAGTGTTTCACTTCATGAAGTGGCTCTTAGAACCAATCAGAAAGTGGTTGGTTACTCTCATAACATTTGTGCCACTACTTAAACAATGGGAATGTCTTGCCAGGCTAGTCATAACTGGATCTTTCAGGGTCACAGATCAGTGTGTTTTACGATCAATTTTCTTGTCTGGTAGTGTATATAACACCTTCCAATAAAATGAAATCTAGCCAGCAGGGATGAAGTTTCCAATGAATACAAGCTTGGTTTCCCTATGCTGTTTCTCAATTATACAGTGTCCTTTGTAAAAGGATCTTACTATCACATTCTGGAGGTGAGTCAAGAGTACTATTGGGGACTATAATGCTTGGGAGTCCAAGGGACCCCATTGACCAAGAGCTTAAAGAGTTCATTCATTCTGGGTACTCTTTTTATTTCTAACATAAGGTATCCAGTTGGGGTATTAATTATTTCAAAATTGACTTCAAGGAGCAGGAAAATGGCAGTTAAATTTGTAGAGATTATTTTCCAAATATAAACTTGGCATATAGAGTTTATAATCTGAGTGGAAAGTTGAGTGCACGAGTAAGTGAAATCAAGCCTCTAGAGATAAGTTCTTGTCATACATGTAAACTGTCATCATCACAACTTCTAGATGTTACAGAACTGTCTATGCGTCAAAGGACGTCTGTGTGTGATGAACTATAGTACATAGACTGAATTAAAAGCAATGCAATAAATAAATAAATTAATTAATTAATTAAATATAGTACATATGTGTGTTCTGTAATAGTTTGAAGCTGAGAGTGACTTTTGTGTTCAGTTCATTCTGTCTCGATGGGATTCCTTTACGAGCATAAACATACATCAGAAGTCCTTAACTTGTTTCGAAAAATGTGAAATCCATAAGAAAGACATTATTTGTGTACAATAAAGACTTAGTTCATGAAATCATGATGAATCTTTTTTATGAATGAAATAATAAGAATAAAAAAATCTTCCTGAGGTCTCTGCAGAACAAAATTGTCTTCTTTAGGCTGTATCGATTCAATGTATGAAATAAAATGTTTTTTTATTTTTATTTATGATGTAAGCAATATTTTAAGATCTATTTAGCATTTCATATGAATGATTTTAGTGACCAAACCCATCTGCACTTAATATAAAAAACATAAAAACCATTGCATAAAAATAATTTATTGTAATAGGCACATGAGAAGTTCATTATAAATTATATGTGTGCTACAGAAATATTTCTGTTACACTGTTATGTAATAGTTTATGATTACAATTATATCAAGAAAATTTTAAATAACTTATTTAAACTCCTAGACTTAATGAATCGATATAGTGTCACTTATTATCTTCTACTGAAATAAAACAGGTAAAGGAAATTAAGTCATTAGTTTAGCTACCAATTAATAAAAACATATACGAATAATGTAATTATAGATGTCTTTTTATCAAAGAGCAAAAACATGTATACATGTTTATATCAAAACCAGAAAAAATGAACTATAAAAATAAATGTCAATACTACTTATTTGGTCAATATGACTATACTACTCTGAAAACCAACCTAATTACATCATTACTCTTGATTATTCTTTTGGGTGGGCCCTAGTTTGGATGACCTACCATATTAACACTCCCTGAGGGAATCTAGGTTAGACAGAGGAATATTTTCCAAGGATAATTGAATTAAAAGAGTGAAACAGGAGAGAATCCTGTCGATGGAACCTCCTTCATGGTTATTACTAAGCAATTGCTAAAAATTATTTGAAATAACTTAAAATCAATTAGGACCATACACCCTTCTTATCTCTTGGAAATTGATTTTTTTCTGTAAAAGACATGTGAGAAGCCTTACATATTATGAAAGAAAATATAGTTCTTAAATATATCTGCTGAAGCTTTAAAATTTTCTAAGGAGGACTTCCAGGACTAAATTACAGAAAAGTTTTCTCCCTATCATTGTGACTAACTCTGAAGACTTCCCTTCATTCCAGTAAGCCCCTGGAAACTTTAACTCAAACATATCTTTTCCTTGCATGATTAGTCATATCTGGCCTGTGACAAGTGAGACAATATTAAGGCCACACAAAATGGAATACATTTCTTTCAATATTATGGGAATATATATAATCCAGAGGTTAGTCCAGGAATTCCTACTTAGAAAAATTCTAAACCTTCAGCACAATATTTTTTCCAGTTATTTATTAGGTATTTACTTCATTTACATTTCAAATGCTATCCCCAAAGTCCCCTATACCCACCCCTCCCCTGCTTCCCTACCCACCCACTCCCACTTCTTGGCCCTGGTATTCCCCTGTACTACGGCATATTCCTTCATTGTATGTAAGGGTTCTTATATGTCTTTTATAGAGAAAAATCAGTTACACAATTCTTATATATTAGGGGTACTGTAGTTATTCATTTTATATTATTAGTATATTCACCATAAGAAGAATAAAAAGAAGCCAAGATGTAGTAAGCAACTGTGTGTCACTACACAGCGTACAGGTGAAAACCTAGTTTTCTCTGAACAAGTTACTCTCTTATAAGTAAAAGACAGATGAAATATAACTCCAAAAACATCCTTTAAATTATTAAGTTTAAAAATCACCTTATTAGATGCCACAACTCAAATCCTATGTTTATTATGAATAATGAAGTGCTGTGACACATTCACATGAAACTATAGGGGAGAAACGTAAGCTAACAGCTACTTCACAGTTCTAACAATGATGTCCTGTTGGCACCTTTGATAGTATTGCTTAGAAATAAGCACACAGCAAGCATGATTCAGGATCAGAATAGCGTAAGCCTCAAGGCTTCAGGTGTCTGGTCCAAGTACTGTTACTGAATATCGACAGTTAACCCGAAAATTTTGTCATTAATTTTTTATTAAGCAACGTAACAGTAAAATGTTAATTTTGATAAATATTTCAAATATATAATATATATATGAAAAAAATATTTTTAAAGCAAATATATAGAGATATATATTTTATCAAAATATTTCTTGGTTCTTGGCATTCCCTTAAAAGTCTTGTGTAAGGAAAATATCTCTCTTGTCTTTCTTACCTTAACCTAGTCCCAGGCACAGTTACAAATGTTTGTGAATATGTGATCCAGACAGGCTAAGAATTTTTTTCAATTTATGTGACTGTCAGAAAAGAAACTATGGAAGTATTTTTAAGAGTACATTATACAGCTGGGTGTGGTGGCACACGCCTTTAATCCCAGCACTCGGGAGGCAGAGGCAAGTGGATTTCTGAGTTCGAGGCCAGCCTGGTCTACAAAGTGAGTTCCAGGATAGCCAAGGCTATACAGAGAAACCCTGTCTTGAACCCCCCCCCCCAAAAAAAAAGAGTACATTATACACACATGAGCAAGTTGACACAGATCAGCTGGTGAACACAATATTAAAAATATGCTATATTTGGGTAAAATAGTTTTTGTAATTAGCTAATAAACACTTAAAGGACTTATTTTGCTATTTCAAACGTATTTACCACATCAAGCAATTCTGTTTAAAGAACAATCATAAAATCCAAAAGATATATAGCTCCACAAATACCATTATTTATCTATTTTTTTATGTTATATAATTTTATTATATATAAATATTTCATATATATTATTTATATAAAATATATAAATATATTTTATTTGGTCATTTGTGGGGGCTTTTATAAGAATCATTTATGTTCCTTGTATAACTCATCCACTAAACAACCCAGTTTTGAGAATTAATTTGAAGTCAGAAACTCACAAGTATCTTTAATTATATTTTTTTTAATCTGACCATAAAAATTGAATGAACTGGGTAAAGGAATGATTAATGCTATTGTTAGCCTTTGACCTTACATATATAATTTTGCTACCCTCCCTTAGTTTCTGTTTTTAATCTTTTTACCTACAGTCCTGGTCTTTATTCATTAAGTCATTTTTTTCCCTTAGTGAATCAGTTCATGTATACTTAAATATGTCTTTAAGGAATAGTGATGTTGCTGTCACATTCAAATGGCTCTGAAAGAGTTATTGGTTTTCTGCCAGTGCTGTCTGTGTTCCAGCCGCAGATTGGCTCAGTTAAGGAAGAAGCTGTAAACAGTCTATCAACAAGTATTTATACAAATGTTAATGAAACTCAAATTCTCTTAGTGTATTTATGCCAAATTCCACTTTCGGTTGTCCTTTATTTGTGAGGTATGAGGTAATAATTTCTTTGGTAAACACATCCAAACCATTTATACTTTATAAAGAAATTTTTAGTATTTCCAGCGTGAGTTACATAGAATCAACCATTTATCAAAATGACTTAAAATATTTCACAGCACAAGAAGAAGCATTTTGTGTAGCCACAACAATGTCCTCCAAAAGCTTTTGGTAAACAGATGAACTCATCTCTGCTCATGAAACCAAGACTAGTTCAAAATTATATTACGGAGAAAAGCCATTAGAGAAAAAGGAAACGGTCATGGGAAAGTTAGCATGTGAATTAAAATGTAACTACTTAGTTTATTTCTCTGTGCCATAAATGATAATTGAATCTTAATTTCCCTCAGTATAGGATATTATGCAGAAAATTTAGAAATTGATTTATTTGAAGCATATGGATTTAATGAGCACCTTTTATTGCCCTTTATGAAGAAAAGAATAATATTTCCATAAATTTTCAAATTGCTTCATTTCTTCGGTGAACCTCTTAAATAAAAGTGCTCTCCTCTAGGTTTTGTGCACTGTGAGACTATGAAGAGGTCATCTTTTTGGCTCTGTGATTTGATTTGCCAATTTTAGTTGTCTTTTTTCTTTTCTTTCTTTCTTTCTTTCTTTCTTTCTTTCTTTCTTTCTTTCTTTCTTTTTTTTTTTATTCTGAGGTTATTCTGACATTCAGAGTTAAGGACCCTTTCCTACTCTAGTAACTAAATTAATCATGTTTAGACACATGCTATCTCTGTAATACTCTAGCTTGTCTGCATACTAAAAACCTTTGCATTACAGCTCAGATGTCTTTAAGAACAAAAAGAGCAATTGTGGCAGATGCTCCTTCTTCACCAATATTTACTGAGCCTCATACTATGTGTTATGCACACCAGGCATCATACCATGCTTTAGTATTATCAAGAGCTTATACTATAAGAGGCAAAACACATTAAAACAGGAAGTTATAACATGGGTAAAGTGTCCTGGAGTTCTCCTTGAGTCCTCTAAAAATGAGCATTCCTGTCCTCGTCACGTTTCTTGTTGTGACATAGTACTGGACCAAAGCAACAAAGGGAGAACGTGGTATATGGCTTCAGTTCCGTATGGCAGGGTAAATGGGACACATGATGTCCACAGCAACATATTGTGGTGTGCTTGTCAAATTCTTGTCAACTTGACAGAAATACGATCATCTGGGAAGAAAAATGGAAGAATGAAAAAAATATAAAAAACAAAACAAAACAAAAACCTCAATTGAGAAAATGCTATTAGAAATACCTGCATCCCTTTTCTTTAAATGGTTCATGTTGACTCTACCCACTCTGAGTGGTGACACTTCTGAGCCAGTGGTCTTGGCTTATATAGGAAAGCAAGCTAAGCAAGCGATGAGAAGCAAGCCAGTAAGCACTACCCATCCATGGTTTCTGGATCAGTTTCTACCTCCAGCTTCCTGCCTTGTATGAGTTGCTGCCTTCTTGTTCTTCCATGATGGACAATAATTAAGATGTGTAAGCCAAATAAGTACATTCCTCCCCAGATTGGTTTTGGACAGTGTTCTATCACAGCAACAGAAGCCAAACTAGGACAAATTGGTAGCACAGAATGAGATATTACTGAGATTGGCCTGATCATGAATTCTGGTGGGTGGATTATAGAAGGATTTTAGAGTTTGCAGCTGGAAAAGCCATTGTGTGCTCAGAGTTTAATACGATCTTGTGGGAACTTGAAAGCTAATACTCACAGATGTCTCAAAGGTTTGTCTTATGACGTCTCAGACAGAAGACTATCAGGGCTGCTCATGTGACATTTGAATTAACAACCTCTGGTTTCTGGTCACTTGGGGCTGAAGAAACAGCAGTGATTAAGAGATGAGAAACACCAAACACAAGTGAAAGTGCTTTACTGAGACAATTGATCATAGTTAAGAAGGACTGAGATAACAGCCTTCCTGAAAAAGAACCCTTTGGGAACTATTTCCTCAAGGTCAACATAGAGAAGCTGTGGTCACTGGGTGTGGAAGGGAGTTAGCCAAGCTTGGTAATATCGAAGACTCTCCCACATGTTACTGATTTTGACAGCTTGGAGGGATCACAGCTGAAGTTTAGCACTGTCTATCAGGATTAAATTCCTTGTAGAGAGGTCATTGGTAAAAGTATATCCTTATTTGCAATAGAGAACCCCAGAAAGTTGGAGATGTCAGGGGAGTGGGAGTATCACCTATGAAAAGGACAGGTGTAAAGCAAGCATGAGCCTAAAAGACATTGATTGTGCTATTAGTAGAACAGAAGTAGAACTTCCCAAGACTTTTAGAACCCAGAAGATCATGACTGAGTTCCAGACATTGATAGCTTTTACTGCTGTTCAAATTTTGATTTGCTTTGATCTAGTTATAACTGTTGCCTGGTTCTTCCCTTTTAGAAAAAGAATTATGGAACTTACTACTATTTATAGGATCCTATAGTTGGAAGATTTATTGTTTAAATATGTTGGCTACTTTTTTAAAAAGTGCTTTTTGAAAATTACATATTTTCTTTATTTACATTTCAAATTTATCCCCTTTCATCATTTCCCCTCTGACAACCCCAAATCCCATTCATTCCCCTCCCCCTGCTCACCAACCCACCCACTCCTGCTCCCCTATCCTGGCATTCCCCTACACAGGGGTCCTTCACAAGACCAAGGGCCTCTCCTCTCAGTGATGTCTCACAAAGTCATTCTCTGCTACCTATGAGTCTGGAGCCATGGGTTCTTCCATGTGTACTCTCTGGTTCATGGTTTAGTCCCTGGGAGCTCTGTGGGTACTGGTTGGTTCATATTGTTGTTTCTCCTACTGAGCCGCAAACCCCTTCAGCTCCTCCAGTCCTTTCTCTAACTACACCATTGGGGACCATGTGCTCAGTTCAATGGATGGTTGTGAGCATCCACTTTTGTATTTGTCAGGTACTGGCAGAGCCTCTCAGGAGACAGCTCTATCAGGCTCCTGTCAGCATGCACTTTTTGGCATCCACAATAGTGTATGGGTTTAGTAACTATATAATGGATGGATCCCCAGGCAGGAGAGTCAATGGATGGCCTTTCCTTCAGTTTCTGCTCCAAACATTGTCTCTGTATGTCCTCCCATGGGTATTTTGATCCCCCTTCTAAGAAGGATCGAAGTATCCACACTGTGGCCTTCCTCCTTCTTGAGCTTCATGTGGCCTGTGAATTGTATCTTGGGTATTCCAAATTTCTGGGCTAATATCCACTTATCAGTGAGTGCATATCATGTGGGTCCTTTTGTGTTTGGGTTTTCATATTTTTCTGTATCCATTCTTCTGTTGAAGGACATCTGGGTTCTTTCTAGCTCCTGGCTATTATAAATAAGGCTGCCATGAACTTAGCGGAGCATGTGTCCTTATTACATATTGGAGCGTCTTTTGGATATATGCCCAGGAGTGGTATAGCTGGGTCCTCAGGTAGTTCAATTTTCTGAGGAACCACCAGACTGATTTCCAGAGTGGTTGTACCAGATTGCAATCTCACCAACAATGGAGAAGTGTTCCTCTTTCTCCACATCCTCACCAGCATCTGTTGTCACCTTAGTTTTTAATCTTAGCTATCCTTACTGATATGAGTTGGAATTTCAGGGTTGTTTTGAATTGCATTTCTCTGATGACTAAGGATGTCAAATATTTCTTTAGGTTCTTCTCAGCCATTTGATATTCCTCTGTTGAGAATTCTTTGTTTAGCTTTGTACCCCATCTTTTAGTAGGGTTATTTGGTTCTCTGGAGTCTAACTTCTTGAGTTCATTGTATATATTGGATATTAGCACTCCTTTGGATGTAGGGTTGGTAAAGGATTTTTCGCCAATCTGTTGGTTGCCATTTTGTCCCATTGACAGTGTCCTTTGCCTTTCAGGAGCTTTGCAATTTTATGAGATTCCATTTGTCAATTCTTAATCTTAGAGCATAAGCTATTGGTTTTCTGTTCCGGAAATCTGTGCTCATATGCTCGAGGCTCTTCCCCATTTTCTTTTCTATTAGTTTCAGTGTATCTGGTTTTATGTGGAGGTTCTTAATCCATTTGGACCTGAACTTTGTGCAAGGAGATAAGAATGAATCAACTTTCATTCTTCTATGTGCTAACCTCCAGTTAAACCAGAACCATTTTTGAAAATGCTGTCTTTTTTCCACTGGGTAGTTTTAGCTCTTTTATCAAAGATCCATTGACCATAGGTGTGTGGGTTCATTTCTGGGTCTTCAATTCTATTCCATTGATCTACCTGTCTGTCGCTGTACCAGTACCATGCAGTTTTTATCTCAATTGCTTTGTAGTACAGTTTGAGGTCAGGCATGGTGATTCTACCAGATATTCTTTTATTGTTGAGAATAGTTTTTGGTATCCTGGGTTCATTGTTATTCCAGATGAATTTGGAAATGGCTCTTTCTAACTCTATGAAGAATTGACTTGGAATTTTGATGGGTATTGTATGGAATCTTTAGATTGCTTTCAGCAAGATGGCCCTTTTATGATATTAATCCTACTAATCCATAAGCATGGGAAATCTTTCCATCTTCTGTTATCTTCTTAGATTTTTCTTCAGAGACTTGAAGTTCTTGTCATACAGATTTTTCACTTCCTTAGTTAGAGTCACAGCAAGATATTTTATATTATTTGTGACTATTGTGAAAAATGTTGTTTCCTTAATTTTTTTCTCAGCTTGTCTATCCTTTGAGTAGAGGAAGGTGACTGATTTGTTTGAGTTAATTTTATATCTAGCCACTTTGATGAAGTTGTTTATCAGGTTTAGGAATTCTCTTGTGGAATTTTATGGGTCACTTAAGTATACTATCATGTCATCTGCAAATAGTGATATTTGACTTCTTTCTTTCCAATTTGTATCCTTTTGACCTCCTTTTGTTGTCTAATTGCTCTGACTAGGACATTGAGTCTGATTTGAACAGGTAGGAAGAGAGTGGACAACCATGTCTAGTCCCTGATTTTAGTGGAATTGCTTCAAGTTTCTCTCCATTTAGTTTTATGTTGGCTACTGGTTTGCTGTATACTGCCTTTACTCTGTTAGGTATGGGCTTTGAATTCCTGATCATTTCAAGACTTTTATCATGAAGGGGTGTTGGATTTTTTTCAAATGTTTTCTCAGCATCTAATGAAATGATCATATGTTCTTTCTTTCTTTGAGTTTGTTTATATAGTGGATTACATTGACGGATTTCTGAATATTGAACCATCCCTGCATCCCTGGGATGAAGCCTACTTGATCATGATGGATGATCATTTTGATATGTTTTTGGATTCGGTTAGTGAGAATTTATTGAGTATTTTTGCATCGATATTCATAAGGGAAACTGGACTCTTTTTTTGTTAGTTCTTTGTGTGGTTTAGGTATCAGAGTAATTTTGGCTTCATAGAACGAGTTGGGTAGTGTTCCTTCTGTTTATATTTTGTGAAATAATTTGAAGAGTATTGGCATTTGGTCTTCTTTGGAGGTCTGATAGAACTCTGCACTAAACCAAGCTAGTCCTGGGCTTTTTTGGTTGGGAGAGTATTAATGACTCCTTCTGTTTCTTTAGGAGTTATGGGACTGTTTATATGGTTCATCTGATCCCGATTTAACTTTGGTACCTGGTATCTGTCTAGAAAATTGTCCATTTCATTGAGATTTTTCTAGTTTTGTTGAATATAGGCTTTTGTAGTAGGGTCTGATGATTTTTTGGATTTCCTCAGTATCTGTTGTATGTCTCCCTTTTAATTTCTGATTTCATTGGTTTTGATACTGTCTCTGTGCCCATTAGTTAGTCTGGCTAAGTGTTTATCTATCTTGGTGATTTTCTCAAAGAACCACCTTCTGGTTTGGTTGGTTCTTTGTATAGTGCTTTTTCTTTCTACTTGTTTGATTTTAGCCCTGAGTTCGATTATTTCCTGCTTTCTATTCCTCTTGGGTCTAATTGCTTTTTTTTGTTCTAGAGCTTTCAGTTGTGCTGTCAAGGTGATGGTGTGTGCTCTCTCCAGTTTCTTTTTGGAGGCACTCAGAGCTATGAGTTTCCTTCTTTGGACTGCTTTAATTGTGTACCATAAGTTTGGATATGGTGTGGCCTCATTTCCATTAATCTCTAAAAAGTCTTTAATTTCTTTCTTTATTTCATCCTGACCAAGTTATCATTGAGTAGAGTGTTGTTCAGCTTCCACATGTATGTGGGCTTCTATAGTTTATGATGTTTTTGAAGACCAGCCTTAGACCGCGGTGATCTGATAGGATGCATGGGAATATTTCAATCTTCTTGTATCAGTTGAGGCCTGTTTTGTGATCAATTATATGGTCAATTGGGGAAGGTAGCATAAGGTACTGAGAAGAAGGTATCTTCTTTTGTTTTAGGATAAAATGTTCTATAGATATTTTTTAAATCCATTTGATTCAAAACTTCTCTTAGTTTCACTGTGCTTCTTTTTATTTTCTGTTTCCATGATCTTTCCTTTGCTGAGAATGAGGTGTTGAAGTCTCCCACTATTATTGTGTGAGGTGCAATGTGTGTTTTGAGCTTTAGCAAAGTTTCTTTTATTAATATGGGTGCCCTTGCATCTGGAGCACAGATGATCAGAATTGAGAGTTCATCTTGGTAGATTTTATCTTTTTTGAATATGAAGTGTCCCTCTTTATCTTTTTTGTTAACTTTAGGTTGAAAGTCGATTTTATTTGATATTAGAATGGTGACTCCATGATGTTTCTTGGGACCATTTGCTTGGAAAATTGTTTTCAATCTTTTTATTCTGAGGTAGTGTCTGTCTTTGTCACTCAGGTGGGTTTCTTGTATGCAGCAAAATGTTGGGTCCTGTTTATGTAACCAGTCAATTGGTGTATGTCTTTTTATTGGAGAATTGAGTCCATTGATATTAAGAGATATTAAGGAAATGTGATTGTTTCTTCCTATTATTTTTGTTGTTAGAGGTGGAATTATGTTTATGTTGCTATCTTATTTTTGGTTTGTTAAAAGAAGATTATTTTCTTGCTATTTCTAGGGTGTAGTTTCCCTCCTTGGGTTCGAGTTTTACAGGTATTATCCTTTGAAGGGCTGAATTTGTGGAAAGATATTGTGTAAATTTGGTTTTGTCACAGATATTTCTCCATCTATGGAAAGTTTTGCTGGGTATAGTAGCCTGGGCTGGCATTTGTGTTCTCTTAAGCTCTGTATGATATCTACCCAGGATCTTATGGGTTTCATAGTCTCTGGCAAGAAGTCTGGTGTAATTGTGATAGGTCTGCCTTTATATGTTACTTGACTTTTTCCCTCACTGCTTTTAATATTCTTTGTTTTGATTATTATGTGACAGGAGGAATTTCTTTCTTGTCCAATCTATTTGGAGTACTGTAGGTTTCTCGTATGTTCATGGGCATCTCTTTCTTTGGGTTAGGAAATTTTTCTTCTCTAATTTTGTTGAAGATATTACTGGCACTTTAAGTTGGGAATTTTCACTCTCTTATCCTATTATTCTTAAGCTTGGTCTTCTCATTTTGAAGTTTGGTCTTATCATTGTGTTCTGGATTTCCTGGATGTTTTGGGTTAGGAGGTTTTTGCATTTTGCATTTTCTTTGACTATTGTGCCAATGTTTTCTATGGTATCTTCTGCACCTGAGATTCTCTCTTCTATCTCTTGTATTCTGTTGCTGATTCTTGTATCTATAACTCCTGATCTCTTTCCCAAGTTTTTTTATCTCCAGAGTTGTCTCCCATTATGATTTCTTTATTGTCTCTACTTCTGTGTTTAGATCCCAGATGGTTTTGTTCAATTCCTTCACCTGTTTGTTTGTGTTTTCCTGTAATTATTCAAGGGATTTTTGTGTTTCCTCTTTAAGGTTTTCTACCTGTTTTCCCATGTTCCCCAGTATTTTTTTAAGGGAATTATTTATGTCCTTCTTAAGGTCCTCTATCAGTATCATGAAATGTGATTTTAAATCCAAATCTTGCTTTTCTGGTGTGTTGGGATATCCAGGACTTGCTGTTGTGGGTGAACTAGGTTCTGATGATGCCATGTAGCCTTGGTTTTTGTTGGTAATGTTCTTGCACTTGCCTTTTGCCATCTGGTTATTTCTGGTGTTAATTGATCTTGCTGTTTCTGGCTTGAGCTTGTCCCTCCCGTGGGCCTGTGTCAAAACTCCTGGGAGACCAGCTACCCCTAGCAGAACCAGTGCTGTGAGGGCTTCGGAACAGCTCCAGTTCCTGGCTGCAGATGGTGACAGGATGGACACTTTGCAAGCTACTGCTTCTGCAGCCTGTGTGCTTCTGGCTGGTCCAACCTTAGAGAGTCACCGGAGAGAAAAATCTAAAAACGTGCTCTTAATTTATTTGAATTTTTAAGGGCTATGGAACTTTTAAACTTATATAATGTTTTATGGAATTAAAATGCTATATTGATGGTTAAAAAGAAAGATATGTTACAATTTAATAGTGACAAGTTTAGGTGTAAAGCTGAAAAATATGTAAATTGTGCTATTGTTTGGTCAACTTCATGCAAGTTACAGTCATGTATAAAAAGGTAAGGAACCTTATGTGAAACAATACTTACATCATATTTGCTTTGAAGCCAGTCTGTAGGACATTTTCATGATGAATGCTTGATGAACAAATGTTGTGGCCATAGTTTACAGAACCACACTTGAGCATGTGATTCTAGGTTGCATAAGAAAATAATATGAATGAAAAATGAGAAGGAAGCCAAAAATTGCATTCCCCAATGGTCTCTGATTAACTTTCTCTCTCCAGAGTTCTTTTTTGGTTGAAGTTACCCTCTCAGCTTCCCCTAGTAATGGACAACGATCAGGATTTATAATCCAAATAAATCATTTCCTTCCCACATTGTTTTGGTTCATGTTACATCACAGTGGTAGCATCCAAAGAAGGACAAGGGTTCTCCTTGTGACTTGAGGGATCAGGATGCAGAAAGCTGGACTTCAACACAACCCTGGGCTGTACCTTCAAAGGCCTACCCATAATGGCTTAAATCCTAAGGCCTTCATAGTCTCCCAAAACTGCACAGTCAACTAATGGCCAAGTGTTCAAACTATAAGAATACCTAACCTAATTTAACTATATAAAGTACATCGTTGAAATTTCAAATAGTTTCCTCTGCAGTATAGTTTTTATAAACATACTTTAAGACGTGAAGTAGAGGCCCCCAGTGAAGGAGCTAGAGAAAGTACCCAAGGAGCTGAATGGGTGGAACAACAATATGAACTAACCAGTACCCCCAGAGCTCGTGTCTCTAGCTACATATGTAGCAGAAGTAGAGGCCCCCAGTGAAGGAGCTAGAGAAAGTACCCAAGGAGCTGAACGGGTGGAACAACAATATGAACTAACCAGTACCCCCAGAGCTCGTGTCTCTAGCCACATATGTAGCAGAAGATTGCGGCATAGTAGGCCATCATTGGGAAGAGAGGTCTTGCAAACTTTATATGCCCCAGTACAGGGTAACGCCAGAGCCAAAAAGTGGGAGTGGGTGGGTAGGGGAGCAGGGCGGTGGGAGGGTATAGGGGACTTTCAGGATAGCATTTGAAATGTAAATGAAGAAAATATCTAATAAAAAATTGAAAAAAAAAAAGACTTGAAGTAGAAATGCCATTAGTGAAGAGAAAACATACAGGCACAAGAAACTGAGTATCTATAATGTGTCTGGTGGATTACAGTAAGAATTTAACGATGCCTCACAAGATTTAACACAAGACTTGTCTGTACTATTTTAAAAGCTTCTTGAATTTTATCTAAAGGCAGGTGAGAAACAAGATTTTCAATTTTAGATTTGAAGATGTATAGTGGATTGTTTGTAAGAGATGTGTTAGCTTTTCATCACTGTGACAAACAATTAAGCTAAAAGAAAGAAAGATTCATTTTGGCTCACAATATCAGAGTTTGCAGTTTATGGAGTTTATTGTTTTGTGCCAAAGGGAAGGCAAAGCATCATGGTGGGGGAGGAGATGCAAGATCTTGAGTGGCCAGTATTAACATTATACTACATAGCCAAAGACAAAAGATCAACAGTAAGGTATGATCTGGAAGAATATGATCTGAGATCAAACATACTGGCCAAAATGTGACTCTCAAATGTGATTCTCTTGTATGGTCACAAAAGAGAAAAAATGGGCAAGTGTAATGAAACAAAATCAAGAAGAAACAAAGTTTTTGTGGTATAATAACAGTGATGTCTGAAGTCATTGCTACTTTTCTATTTCAATGAAGAGACACTGTCTCAGAGTTTCCATTGCTGTATTATTGGTTCTGAGATTCAGTCTATTATCATCAAGGTGGGAGTATGGCAGTATTCAGGCAGGCATGGCACAGGGGAGGAGCTGACAGGTCTAAATATTGATCTGAAGGAAAACAGGAGAACACTAGCTCCCTTATGGCTAGGAGGAGGGTTTCAAAGCCCATCCCGATAGTGACATATTTTCTCCAAGAAGGCCATACTTATTCCAACAAGGCGACAGCACAACAAAGACAACTTGGTATTTATTGGGGCTCATGGTTGCAGAGGGTTAGGGTTCATGATCTTCATGGTAAGAAACATATCATGAGTAAGCATGGCATTTGAACAGTACCTGAGAGGTACAAACTGATCCACAAGCACCCAGTAGAGAGTGGGGTGGAGGAAGACAGAGGAGGTGGAAGAGAAGGCTGAGAAGGGCAGGGGCTACACAAGGCCTGTACTAGGCTAGATCTACAACATTTCATCGGGAAAAGGTTAGAGAGTCTCCACCCCTAACTGAGGGTCTAGTCGCAATTAATTTGTTGGCAAAGAGATGTCATTATCTTCAGTGATGTTGGTACAGAAAAGTAGACTCTGCTCCAGTAAATAACCTATCCGTGTTATTGCTGACAGCCCTACTCGAATTCCGTGAGTCACGTGCACTGAAATACCTGAAAGTGGAGTAGGGGAACACTTGCTGGAAGGAAGGGCTTTATCATGGAAGGTGATGGGGAAGAAAGAAAGCATGCTTAATCCTTTTCAAAATGGTCAAACTGTGGATAATAGGGACAATATTAAAAGTATATCATGAAGGTAAACTCACTATAGTTTATGTGTTATTAGTGACAAGGAGGTTGTAGCCAAGGATCAATGCAGATTTCTGGTTTCGGTAACTTGGAAGTTCAATAGCAAAATTAGACATGATGATGATGATGATGATGATGATGATGATGATGAATACAAGTAATGCCTCTGAAGTTCAGCTGACAATATGAAATATTTCTAGGAGTAAGAATACTAAGAGTAGAATTATCTCTTCTAAGCTGTCCAATTTATTAGCCCTATTAGATAGAAATCTAGGTCTATTCTCTCATCATCAGAAGGCAGCACACTATGAGGCATATAGTAAGGGATTTATCTATCTATGTGGACCCCAATAAACCAACCTCTAAATAAATAATCTAAGAAGTAGCTTAAACGGTAGCAATCAAAATATATGAAAGAAGAGAACTGGTCTGTGTAATTTAATTTAACAGAGAAGGTAATGATGATAATAAGTGGAATATGTCTATAAGATAAAATTTAAAGCCTTATATTTGTTTGGAGTTGGTTGAATCATTTCTGACTTTGTGTAGCACAGGCTAGCTGTAAATTTACACCAATCCTATTACCTTAATCTCTACAATAATGGGAGTATAAAGATGAACCACCACATCCATTTTAGGTACATGATATAACATTTATAAATTATTTTTTGCTTTGCTAGACTAGGTGTTGAAGCCCAGACCCTGTGTGTGCTAGGGAAGCTCTCTACCACTTAACTAAATGTCCAGCCCTTAAACCTTAGCAAGTCCAATTTAAATTTAGCAAAATAAGACTGTAGTAAATTACAAAAGAACAGAAAGTGGAAAAATAAAGACCAAGAATAAATGAAAGGCTTTTTTGGTAGAAGACACATTGCTGAAAATGTGTAGAATTTCCTCCCAGAGTCCAATACTTCATGCAGTTTATTGAATTCAGAGATGCAAGCCACAAATCACAAGAGGAAAATGACATGTAGTTTTGAGGACATTTAGAACATATACAAGTTTGCATGCTTAGAAAGATAATCTTTTTGAAAAAAAAGTAGAAATTGAAATCAACAATGAACCAGAAAAATACTATCACCATTAATGACAGAGAAAGGACTTATGCTTAGTCAGCAACATAAAGATGCCTATGCCCTCAGGCAGTTTCCAATCTGAAAGAACAAGAAACCATTTTCCATGATATATAATATAAAAGTAGTAAGTAACCACATGGGCTAATGTTGTTTACTTAGTAAAGAAAGATAGCATGGCCATAATTAGACAATACTGTTGAATTATCAATAGCTTTTTAAGTATTGAACATGGCAACATGAAGCTAGGTTTCAGTGAACTGTATTTGTGAAGAATGTAGACCAACATATATTTAAGCAATATACACTTATTATAAATTGTTTTCTACATATTGAGGATTATGGTTCATGCCTTGACTCAGCTAATCAAAAAACTCACTTAAGTCTTACTACTTACTTAAGGTCTGAACTGTACCTGGTGTGGTCAAGCAAGAAAGGTAGATCACAATCCAGTATCTGCAGAGGGAATTCTTTATAGAGTAACTGTGACAACACATCTTCCTTTTGTGGCAGTCTGATTTATATTTTTCTGTGTACCCACGTGGCACTTTATCAAATATTTCTTTCCATGAGTTTATTGGCCAGCCCAGGCATATAAAGGAGTCTTCATTCAGTTGTAACAAACAAGACAAAGTTGCCTTGAGATATTATACATGAGCTATGGACATTTTAGAATTAGAAGAGAGAAAGAACTTAGACATTAAAGAAAAAAATAGCACTTTTCTTATAGACTTTCCTAAATATTGGCTCTAAAATCTCAGTTTGAAAACCAGCATGATTTCACTGACCTATACAGGAACAACAGATATAAGATGTTCATTCACATCATATTCAGCATTATGTATACCATGCTCTGTGTGTACACAGTGTATTATATGCATTTGCTATGATCTTTCAGATATGTTCCATTTTCCAAAGAACTTACAAATATCCTGATTTCTAGATAAAACTGTAAGTAAAAGAATGTCTCGAATTAATGGCTTGACATTTGACTTTCTTTTACTTATTTGTTCTTTTATTAATTTTTTACTCAGCAGTCCCTTGTCTCTGTCTGACACTGATCAGGAGCCTATAGGAGCCTTGACTTTCAATGTTGTGTCAGCTCTTCAAAATGCTGTGATTACACTGCACCTGGAGAAGTTGGCATTTTTATCCACCAAATGTTGTAGTTCTATATTCATGGGAATTTAGTTACTGTGAATTGATGTTAGAAACATTTAGTCTATTGAGTTCACAAAGCTAGCAAGCTCTTAGCAGTTAATGAAGGCTCCAAGAAAGAATCAGAGTAAGAAAGCAAGCCCATGGTGCAAAGCAATGCTCACAACAGCTGCTTGTTGGTGTAATTCTAAATTGTGTGGCACTCACAGAGCAGGCATATCTGCTATGTTTTCACACACACACACACACACACACACAGAGAGAGAGAGAGAAACAAAGACAGAGATACTTGTGATTTAACATAAAGGCTGGTTTTTGCATGTTTGTTTATATATATACTTACTTAGGGTATGTGTTCAATATGATCCACCTGTATGTGGCATGTGTAGATCAGAGGACAGCCTTTGAGAATCAACTTCTCCTTCTACTATATATGCAAATATCACAATGAAAAGCTTTATTTTTGGAGAATTTATATGCACTCTTTATAATTAAAAGAAAATTAACTTACAAAAAATAAGTTTTTATAATCAAAATTCTGTTTTAAATACTTTTGCTATAAGTTTCATTGTATATGAATACGTTTATAATGACAATTTGGTTTTAAAATAAGCCCAAAAGTAAGCCTGGTAGTAAGAATAAAAGTCTACTGTCTCCCCAAAACAACCCCAAATTGTCTAATTGATACTTAATCTAAACAGTGGAAAGCTGCATTAAATTTTTTTTTATTCTTCAATATACATGTGATTGAAACTCAAATGGGAAAGACACTTAATTTTTAATTATGGATATTATTTCCTCACCATGCCTTAATCGGTACATTGCCTCTTTTGTTATGATGAGATTTGTGGGATTATGTGAGCGACCTGCCCTAACTTTAATTCCTTGAATAACAACTGTGCACATCTCTTCTCAAGATGAGGAGGAAGAGGCAGTCTCCAAGGCAACGGCTGCAAAGGAAAAGTTGGAGCGGAGTAAGGAGTATACCTACCAGTGGCTTCACACACAAGTTGGCTTTCCTGAAGCAACTAGTTCCAGAAACCTGAAATGGTGAGGTCATTTCCTTTAAATTACATTTCTGTACTGTAAACATATCTTGAAAAGTGAAACCTGGGTTAATTGTGCTAAAACAAACACAACTTCATAGCCAAAAGCCAATACATCACATCGCCAGAGGCTTTCCTACAGAGTAGATTTAATTGTTCTTTACAGTGTTCACCATAGAATGTTTAGGAAAAACTCTATTCTGTAATGCTTAAAACAAACACATGAACCATGCAGTCTCTTCTACTTCATAAAGAAAAAGTGTGGTATCCAGTAACTGTTGCTGTATCAATATAGAGTTCTTTTAAAAAAAAAATAAAAAGATGATTATTTTTAACATTGACAACTGAATTCTAAGTGAAAATTTTATGACAACATACTAGTAAATAAAATCTCTAGTAGAAGACACATACAATTGCTCAGAATCTCTATTTTCTGTTTATCATATATAAAAGATTTCTTTATATTATAAAAATTCACTTTTAATAATGGAAAAGCCTTCCTCTCTGTCTGTCTCTGTCTCTCTCACTGCGTTTGTGTGTTGTGTACACATTTTGAGGTGGGTACATATATATTTGAGTTGAACTTTAGTGTCCTTCTTTGGAAACTGTCAGTCTTTCATTATTATTATTATTATTTATTATTATTATTATCAGTTCTTGAACCATTTTGCACTGTGTTTGAATCATATATCATAGTCACTTCCCCAGCTCTTCCCAGATCCAAAACCCCTTCTCCACCCACACAATTTGTGTCCTTTTCTTTAACACCACAATATTTTTCCTTTCTTTCTTTCTTTCTTTCTTTCTTTCTTTCTTTCTTTCTTTTTTTCTTTCTTTTTTTTTTTTTTTAGTTTTGGTTTTTGACTTGTTCAAGACAGGGTTTCTCTATGTAGCCCTGGCTGTCCTGGAACTCACTCTGTAGACCTGGCTGGCCTTGACCTCAGAAATCAGTCTACCTCTGCCTCTCAAGTGCTGGAATTAAAGGTGTGTGCCACCACTGCCTGGCACCACAATATTTTTTAAGACATGTTCTTTTGTTAGACTGGGAATAACTGGCTTAGGCAAAGTTGTCTCTTCAACAAAGCCTAGGGATCTGTCTATACCCCCACTCCTCATCACCACAGCACTGTGAATCTAAATGTTGACCACCACGCCTGAAGTTCTCATGCTTGCATGGCAAGCTCTTTAGTTACTTATCTATCGCTACAGCTTCCAAAGACAAAATGTATTAAAAATAAAAATGTCAGTATTCTGATCAAATTAAACTTGACTATAGATATTTATGGTGTGCATTAAAGATGGTAGAACATGAAAGGTGGAAAACTTTGCAGTCTCAAGTGAAATTTTATGATTGTAAAAATTAAAAAATTTAAAAATTAAAAAATTAAAAATCCCAGTACTTGGAGGTACAGATAATTGGAGCAGGAGTTCAACCTTGTCTTTGACTACATGGTGACTTTGTGTCCAGCCTGGGCTGTACCACTCCTCTTTCAAAGAGCCAGAGAAAAAGGAGGAAAAGGAAATAAATCTAATTTAAATATACTTAGTTTTTCTAAAATTTCATAACTCATACTATAAATACTTTCAGATTTCTTTTTTATGAGACTTATTTTTTATTAGATATTTTCTTTATTTACACTTCAAATGCTATCCCGAAAGTTCCCTATACCC
>NC_034598.1:72404085-72405261 GCF_900095145.1 Mus pahari
TTATTAACTCAACTATGGCACTATGGCTACAGTCTCCAAAAAATCCTGGCTTTCTCTTTTATTTTATTTTATTAGATACTTTCTTTATTTACCTTTCAAATGCTATCCCAAAAGTTCCCTATATTCTCCCCCTGCCCTGCTCCCCTACCCACCCACTCCCACTTCTTGGCCCTGGCCTTCCCCTGTGCTGGGTCATATAAAGTTTGCAAGACCAAGGGGCCTCTCTTCCCAATGATGGCCGACTAGGCCATCTTCTGCTACATATGCAGCTAGAGACACGAGCTCAGGGGGTACTGGTTAGTTCATACTGTTATACCACCTAACTTTCAGATTTCTGTTCATTGATGCCTATATTTTAAAAGGATAGTACTGAAGTATTATTTAGAAATTATATTTGTGAAAATTAATTAATATAATAGAGGAAATTCATGTATGTGTGTGTAATGTGTGTGCTTGTGCATTTATTTCATGTAACATAGACTGAAACTGTTTTCTCTATTTTATATAAAGACATTTGAGCATTTTAAAACGTTCCTGTTCAATATTTATGCTGTAATTTGTTTTTCTTTTTCCTATGCCACCATGTAGCAATCACTTCTTGCCTGAGTTAGATCCAGATGTACTTAATGGTGGAAGAGTTCAACTTGTGGTAAGAAATATGTTTAAGGTTAGAGAAAAATGAAAAATGTTATAGATACAAGTGCTCAATAAAAAAAAACACTATAGAGTATGCTCATAATATGTTTAACCTATGAAAAGATGACAACTGTATCTATTTGGGGGCAACCTCAAATGCCATGTGTTAAAAGAATAATATATGTTCTTGATTTCTAATATAATGTTAAAATATGACAGTGTTTAAAATAATAATTTTATTTGACATATGTAAAATTATTAACTTATTACCATTTTTTAAACAAAGATACTCTAGATGGGAAATTGCTTAATGAAATTATAGTCTTAAAAATCCTAAGAGTAGAATTTGTAGATTACACAAGAAAAAAGCAGTAAGGCAACCTCCCATCTTGGAGAATCAAGCCCTATTCAAAACAAAAGAACCAGTGATGTTCATCAGCTTTCCTCTTCTAAGTTTTATGGAGTATTGTGAAACTTTGATAAGTATTAGAGCTTTATTATTATTATTATTATTATTATTATTATTATTATTATTATTTT
>NC_034598.1:72405272-72428883 GCF_900095145.1 Mus pahari
GTGTTTGCCAGGCACTGGCATAGCCTCACAAGAGGCCGCTATATCAGGGTTCCTTCAGCAGAATCTTACTGGCATGTGCATTAGTATCTGGGTTTGGTGGCTGATGATGGGATGGATTCCCGGATGGGGTAGTCTCTGGATAGTCCATCCTTTCATCTTAGCTCACACACATATACACACATATGAAAAGAGAGAGGAAGAGAGAGGAGAGAATCTATGTTCATATTCATAATTGTCACTCATTATGCTTTAGTAAAAGGTCTCTGTTGGAATATCATACATGTGGTCCTAGTAATATTAGTCTTACAGTCTGATATATATATATATATATATAGTATATATTTGTTAGTGGCCATTTTTGAGAAACAAAGGAGGGAAAAAGCATTAAAAGGCAGAAAGTTTATTAATGTAGATCTTTAATATCTAGGTGTTTTGTTGCATATAAATTAGATGGATGGATAGATAGATAGATAGATAGATAGATAGATAGATAGATAGATAGATGGATAGATATTTAAAGCATGGAAATTATCTTTCGCACACTCATCAAACGTGGTTTCCTACTTACTCTGCATTATTAATAAGAAAGTGAGTAAGTGCAATGATAGTGATCTACTATGAAGGAAAACACCATCATAATTTAGCTCCACATAAGTAAGGATTTTAAGACCTTGAAACCGTCAAATTGATAGGATATTTGTAGTATGTGTAATGATTTTACTAAATCTGCAAATCATTGAAACACTTAAAATGAATAAACTAAGTTTAGATCTTACAGACACAATGTACAGTGAAAAAACATATTAGAGGAAATTATTAGAATTCATCTTAGTTATAAAAAGTCATGCTTAACAGTGACACTTACTGAGAAGAATTTTATCATCTCGGTTGGTTTTGTTGTGTGATTTCATATACTGAACTTACACATGGATGGCATAAGTCCAACTCTTGATGTGACCTCTTTTTATAAGTTACATATAAAGTATGCAAGCTATGTTAAAAAAATAGTTTTGGCATAGCATGCATACTGCTCTATAGCCAGCCTACATTTTCTAGAAATTGAATTATACTCCAGTTCTAATAAATATCCAGTAGCTAATAAATATCCAGTCTTTTATTATCTCTGTCAATTATTATATAATGTACAAAACTATATTGTTATGCTTTTATGTGATTGTATGGAGAATCGTTCTACATCAGTATTACAACAGTTATAATGCTGATAGGCATAAGAAATTTCACCATTACAACTTTGGGGACTAAAACGTGAAATACACTGAAAAATCCTTCTGAAAGGATGTCAGTATAATTATGTTAGAGTATAAGTAGATATGTAACGAGCAAACAACCACCACCATCACCTATAGCAACAACGACAACAATTAAAAATAATCATAAAACAAACAACAAAAAATCCCAAGGGAGCTTACAAGAAAATTTCATCTTTAAAACACTTGGTTTTTCTCTTTCTTAAAACAAAATCTGTGTAATAAACACCTGGATATTTGTTTTTAAAGTACGAAATTAGGGAGCTAGAGACATGGCTCAGTGTTTGAAATAACTGCTTGCTCCTGTAGAGGACATGGTTTCTATTCCCAGCACTCATATATAGTTTCGCCCAATCTGTATCTTCAGTTCCAGGGAAACCAACACCCTTTCCTGGCCCATGCCGGGATTCAAGTAATACACCTATGTGCATGCAGGAACACCCATACACATTAAAAAAATAAATATACAAGAATTTAAAGTATGATAATATTTTATCTTTACTTATGAAAGTACAAAGGCTTTCAATATTTCTTACAATCATGTAGATTAAGCAGCGGTCCCTGTTCTTTAATAATGTAAAATTCTATTGTTGATTAAATTGTGGCAACTACAGGTAGATCACACCCTAAATATTTAGAGAGTTCTTTTCAAATTTTTGTTCTTTCCATGAGATATATGTAGGCTTTAGAACTGCACAGATGGACTAGAAAAGGAAACTTGTCCAGAAAAAAAATACTTTAAAAGATTCTTTTCAAAGTTACTGTTTAGTAAATAATTGGTATAGAATTCTATTTATAATATTATATGAATTAAGTTTGTTTATAACATTATTTAACATTATGATATTTAACATATACTTTTATAACACACATATTTAATGTGTGGTTAGTTACATTGCTTTCAGAACAGTTATCCCTTTATATTCATTGAACCCATATTGCTTGACTTAAATTTCAAAAGAAGACAATTGGGAAAATACCGTGTGTGCTGAACTTGTAAATAATTCTTTTGTGTTGCCTCTACACAACATACTATGACATCTACCCACATGGCATTTCTATTGTATTAATTGTTACTAGTAATGTATCGATGTTTAAGCTGTAGGGATGGATTCTGTAAGTTACATGTAAGTACTGTATCATTTGACATATGTGACTTGTCATCTTCAGTGTTTACCAGGGGCCTAGAAACTGTGGATTCGGAGGAAATGCTACATAAGTAATTTTTCTGTGTGTTCAGTCTGTGTTCATGTTACTGTGGCAAATACATGAAAGAAGAATTTAATGAAGGAAACTTCACTGTTTCAACAATTCCAGTCCATAGTCACTAGGGTCTGTGTTTCTGGAATTATGTGTAATAGCAGCTAAGAGATAGAGAGAAACATGAAGGAGCCCCCAGGACAAGAAATAGCCCCCAGTGACCTACTTCTCCCTTTAAGTTGCCCACCCTCCAAATTTTTCCATCTCCCAATTATTCCAACAGATTTCTAGTTAATGAGTGGATTAAGCCACAGATTCCGTGAGGCCTCATGATCCAATCACTAAAGTCTAGGTCTACTACCTCAGACCAAGCTAAACATGAGCCTTTTGGGAAATTCATTTACTAATAACAGAAACAATACAGTAGAAAAGAGATAGATACAAAGATACATAGATACATAGATACATAGATTTAGTTGATAGAACAGGGCCATGGCCAACATTTTGGATATGGTATTTAAATATTAATAACCTATAGGCTATACCATATTCACTGGCATACATGGGTTGAGTCTGTGTATACGATTCCTAGGTTTTGTAGGAGAAAGCTGTCAGCATCCCATGTGTCAGGGTCATTGTCTTCCATGAAATAAGACAAAAAATTCTGCAAGTTTAAATTTAAGCTGTTGGATGCCACTTTTGTGAAATCATATGTTATTGTTAAATTTAACTTTAAATGTGATTTTCTGTTTTATGGTTTGAATTCAAGAATCGGTCTGAAGGTTTGTTTATGGAGGGCTTGATAAGTTTGCTCATTAATTCATATGTCAATAGCTGTTTGGAACTATTCCATTGTGTATACAATTTAAAATGTGTTATACAAAATAAATATGCACAAATGGCATGTCAAAAGTAAGTTTATTTGAGAAAACACAACATTTTTAATCATTTGTGAGTGAGAAGAAAGGGAAGGAAATGACAAACCAGATGCGGTGTCTGCTTGTCATCTTATCACTAGAGATTTCTAGGACCATCAGGAGGAGACAGTTCCAAGGAATAAAGGGGGAGGGGGAGAATACGGAGGGAAGAAGAGAATGAAGAAGGAGGAGATGCAGGGGAAGGGGAGGAGGGGGGACGAGGAGAATGAAGAAGGGAGATGTGGGAGGAGTGGGAGAAAGAGGAGGAAGAGGAGAATAAGGAAGAGGAGGATGATGGAAAGAAAATAAAGAAGGGGTTTGAAGTTAAAGTAGGGAGATGAAGGTAGAGTGGAGGCAAAGGGGAGGAAGTAATATCAAAAAGTGAAAGGAGATATTTAGAATCTGTTTCCTTGAGTCTACATCATTCGTTACACAGATAACTTTTTAACCACTGTTGTGGTTTCTTGTCTTTATTTCACCGTGTTTACATTTTCCTCCCATCAAACATTTAGGACAATAGTCTCTCACAGGGATTCAATTATGCAGTGGTTTGGGGTAGATCTCATCCACTTAAAAGCTGTTTTATTTTCCATAATAGCATATTCCTCAGTTCACAGCTGTCTTGATAAATTTGTAATGATGCCTGACATTCTGTAAGAGAAGACCCTATAGGTGAGAAGAAACTCCACACTGATGCTAAATATTAGCGTTACATAGTAATAAAAGGTCTAAAATAATTTTGGATGAAATGAACAATTGATTGGGTGCATGAAATGTGTCTTGTAATTATTATATATTTAACATGACCTCAAAATTAGACCCTTTAAAGTATATTTTACACAGATAATGGTTATAATGAAAGGATGTATATTGTCTGTGATGGAAAATTCATTTTGAGGGTTGTTGATAGAAAATACCACTATATCTAGTATAAATACAAATACTGGAAAAATAATCTAACATGACATTTCTAACATTTAATTAGTATTAAATAATATACTTGGTCAGTAAGTGACATTAAGCTGTTTAAAGTTTCACCCGCTGCTTTTAAGATTGATTTTCATCAAAATTACTGTAGTAAAATGTTTTCTTTTGTTGTACAGACTCAAATAGCAAACCTCAATTTTAAAATCGGCTCTTATTTGCAAAAAAATGCTTTGACATAGTGCATTTGTTCTGCCTGGGCAGCAATAAAGGATTGTGGTATCATTTTGAAGAAGGTTGTTTGACAGAGCCTGTTTATTTATTTGGGGTAATGTGAGCTGCATTCAGAAAATGCCATATTTTGTTTCATGATTGTATACATTCTCCCCCATTGCTCCCAGGCAAGACTTGTAAGCAGAGAAGACACGGGTTTAGATCTTTTTTCCAGGACCAGTGCAAGTGCTTTGTCTGTGAACAAAGAAAAAAAAAGCCAGACCCACAGATACTCAACAGGATCTTCAAGTAAGCTATGGTTTACTTCAGACTTAATTTAGAAATCACAAATGAATTGACTGAGGCTAATGGCAGCAAGACTTCTACAGATAGCGGGTAGGGTGCTAGCCACCTGTGCTACCCACAAGGAAGCCTTTGGCCTCTTCTCTTCCTTTACATTTCTCCTTTGATATAGACTAAATTAAATTACTTGTAAATGTAACAGCATCAGTGTTTCTTTAATTATATTATGGAAATCAAGCTGCTTCACTCCTCCAGGCTCCTGCGTCTGTTGAATTACTTGATCTGCTTTCTAAGGGTTTTTTTTAGGGTAACGTTTTAAATTTAAATTTGCATGTTCAATCAAAGCATTTGAGCCTTTATCACTAATAACTGCTGTAATGAAAGTTATTTTTAAAGAAAAATTCAAATATAGCAGAATCTTGCATGATAAAGTGTCAAATGATAATGGATTTTAAAAGTATTTATATTTGTAAAATGCCATTATGTTACAGGTGAATTTATATTCCTGCCTACCTCATATATCTATTATCTGTTACATTTAATTTATGAATAAAACAGCTTGATTTACTAATATATAAGTTATATCAACAAAATGTATAGTAGCTAGAAACACTGGGAACAGCAAATATTTTTTTGAAAATAATTGAAAATTATGAAAAATATTGGCATTTTAGGAAAATAATCCCTAACTTTTTCTATCTTCATTAATTTATATCCTAGACAATTTGAAGTATACTGTAATATGTATGACACACTAATACAAAAAGTGTTTTATTTTATATTATATGCGTTAATTTCTCAAAACACAGTGAGATCCAAGTTTATACATAAGGTCATACAACATTGTAATTTCTCCTTTTGAAAGCTTGAATACTCCTTGATCTTATATTTATAGAAATCAATATTCTATTAAATATGAAATTTCCATAGTTGGTGCTTCCCAGATAAAACTTGAAAATCATTCTGAAGGTTTCACTTTTCATCCAGGTCCTTGGACTTTGGTAGGTTATAAGAATTTAAATCCCTTTATGCATGTAACTTAACTGTGACAAATATTGGTTTACCTTTATAAATTATTTCAATATCTAGTTTACATATGTTCCTGATTTTAAGATCTTGCAATTCTTGCAATCTTGTTACTTGATTACAGAATCTGGTTAGTTTCTCTACATTATTTTAAAATATTTTAGTTTTATTGACATAAATACAATTACTTATTGAAGTCAAATTCCTGGGTTCTTGTTAGAATATCTTGATCACATTGATTTCAGCTGTGACACAATATGTATTAATAATACTGCCTACCTTATACATTGAATATCAGTTTTAATCACTGTAGGTAAAAATGGACAATCTAGAATGAAAACGAGAAACAAAACACTGGTTTTTCCCCAGAGTATAAAAACTTTTCATCAGGACTTGTATGTAGTTTACTGGTAGAGAGATTGCATATCAAGCACAGACCTTAAGTTTGGCCCCCCAGCACTGACCAAATAAAAATAGAAAGAAACAAATTGAACACTATCAAGAAACTGTTGTTCATCATATGCCACCAGGAACTTAAATGGTTCAATAAATCAACAACTATACTATAGCACACAACTTTAGGTTTCATATGACATTGATCCTCAGATGTACATAATCATAAATAAAATCCGTGAGTTTGGTTCTTTGATTTAGCTCATTTTTGTGCCTACTTTTGCATTATTTTTAAATATTTAACAATATCATATAAATGTATTGTAAACATATTAGAATACCTCTTACAATCTTTGATTCTACCTCATCTTCCACAGAATCCCATCTCAACCAAATATAATCTGTAAGATACTAAAAGAATACTATATCAACTGCATGAAATTCCTAGTAGTTGGCAATAAATGACTCTATCATAAACACTAACAATCTTTTAATATGTTCAGCAGGTAAAATTTTATAATAAACCACTTTAGGAAACAATTATATTAAATGGCAAAATGACTGGATAAGTAATTAGTCATTGTAATTACTCATCTACTCTGACATCAGCAGAATACAATTGTAATGACTGTGATCTCTGTCTTCAAACATTACCTAGTCATTCCTGAAGGGTTGCTATTAGAATCAAACAGAAAGCATTTAGAATAATATCAGGTCAAAATAAGAGATAATAACTGTTTTGCTAGTCATCACCAAGGAATGACAGCTGATTTATTATACTGGGATCTCAAGGGTACAGATATATAGGCTAATTTGTTCTCTCTCTCTCTCTCTCTCTCTCTCTCTCTCTCTCTCTCTCTCTCTGTGTGTGTGTGTGTGTGTGTGTGTGAACTTTATTCTTAGTCACTTGACCAAAAATACTTAGCTTAGCCTTTTAGACTATAGAGATTGTTTAACCTTCAAAGATTTTACAAACTGCACTTTCATGGCCCTGGGCCAATCACTTATAGCGTTGAAAGCTCTTTTTCCTTGAGCTTTCTCTCTCTCTTTCTCTTTCTCAAAGCTTGTCACCTTGTTAAAAAACTAAAGCATTTCTTTGTTACTTTGAAGGCCAATCTAGAGAGTGGTTTATGGGTCACAGCTGTGAAACCCTCTTTGAGCCTTTGGACTCCTCCAGACATTTCCCTTCACTGTTATAATAATAGTGTAGTGTGTATTCTTTGTGATCAGATGAACTCTGGTTGTAATATCCTAGGTCTACTATCAGAGACAAGTCATATGACTGTGGGTAATATAATTCTAAGGTGAAGTTTCCTCTGGAAAGCGGGGGTTAGAATGTTTCTCTCACAGGGTATTATGAAGAAATGAGTAAAAATGCGTCAGAACAGGTGACATTATTTAACATTTTGAAAAGTGGAAACAATCAATTCCACTGTTTTCCTCTTTTGTTGTAGCTTTTGTGTCTTATTGTGATTCTAAAACAAATCCACTCAGAACTGCCTGCCTTTTGTATGTTCTTTTACTATGCCAGCCATCAGAACCAATTATGTCTTGGCCAACAGAACTTCCTAATTTTTGTCCCCTTTCATTGTAACTTTTCATTAAAAGAAGCCCAGATTGCCATCACTGTATAGATTTCCAAACCATCTTAAAATTTGCAAAGAAAGAAGAGGTTTTATTGCTGCCCAGCACTTGAATGTCAAGAGAGTATCTTATTTAAGTAATGGTTAGGCAAAGTGTTTTATTTTATTAATTAGTTTGGCTTACTCTGTTGTTCTCTTTTAATATCTATTATCTAACACATATCACAATAATAGTTTTACTGTAAATGTGTTTTATAGCTTTAAAATACTTTTATTATGTTCTATATTTCATGATTAAATTTCTTAGATAACATAATTTTGAAGAATTTAAAAAATTAGATTTCATTTCTTGCCCCGCCCCCAAAATGAGGAAGTAGCTACTTGCATCCTCCAAGTCATAACTTACTTGATAAAGACTAGAACATAAAAATTTCAAATTATTTATTAAGTGTCCACTCTTTCTACATACTCACCATGGAGACTTCTGATCATCACTAAGCATCCTGCACAGCCTTCATTTGTACATTTAGCAAAGAGCTGGAGATTCATGATAGCTCTGAAGTAACTTAAGAACAAACCACAAATCCTGTCCTAATTTGGATACATAGAAATATTTCTTGAATTGTTAACCCTTTCCCTCGGGCATTTGTTTTTCGTGACATGGAATTGTTCAGAGATGACTCAATGAATGTCATTGTATTGAGAGTGGTAGACCTCTCATAAGCAAGGAGCTTCCCTTGTCCTGAGAAAGACAATTGGGAAATGAATGAAGTGGGAAGAAAGCCTTAGAAACAGAGGCAAATAGTAAAACTCAATATATGTTTTTAAGGCCATTGAACAAATCTTTCTGGGTCAGAGATTCCACATTCTGAATAAATAAAAGAATAAACAGCAAAAACAGAGTGTTTATCACAAATTCGTTCAAATACCAAAGCAATGTAAAATAAGATGAAATTGGAAAGGAACTTAGTTTTCAATAAGTTTTAAGGTATATAATGTGTCTTTCTTCCTAATAATGAATAGCTAAAGAAGACTTCAGAAAATTGCTTAGGGTTTTAAAAGCTTAATATTAGTTGAAAAGATATTCTGACTGTGTTCTGACTCAAATATATTAACAGTACTTCTTTCAGTTCTTATCCCAAAATGATAAATTTTGTCATCAAAAGCACGAAGTGCAGTTGTTGACATTCATGCCTGATAACTAATGTAGACTGAGATTATGTAGTAGAATCTAAATTATAAGTAAGTTCTAAAAATGATCACTATTTTTATTTCAAATGGAATGAGCACATTTAATAATGTAATTTAAAGTTTTTCAAATCAGGAATCATTGACATATTGAATACTGATGCATGTCTACTTATATAAGTACACACATATGAGCACCTTATTTGAGCTAAGCTATACTTATGATCATATGCCAAATGAATTCAATGCTTAAGTATTATGATGTATATATTTGGGGTCTTATTTAAACAACACATCCCCACAGCAGCTTGAATATCTACAATGTGTCAAACACTCCTATAAGCCACTAATAAATACAAAGTTGTCTTTTATACAGTGTATACACAGAGACACAGTGAGAATATAGATTTACTGATATACTTATCGTGTATTTTTATTACTTTATCTTTTAGTGAATATTTTCTGTTGCTAAACAAAACAACTATATACAACTCTTCAAACAATATATGTGATTTAGAGTGATAATAGAAGATTTTCATGTACCAGTACTGCATATATGATGGAATTCAACCAACATGAATCTGAGATTTTTAAGAGTTTGGACTCTATAGTGGGGAAAAATTTCTCCCAGGATCACTAAACAGATTTGATTGGTCATAGTCATGTCATACTAATTTTTAAAGTTAATGGTTCTTGTTCTCTACTCCAAAAGTGCATGTTCCACATTGGGGAATTTAATGAAATATTCTCACTTCCACAGAAAGCTCCTGGTATAGAGTAGATCCTTAATGTATATCGGCTGTGTGAATGTGGAGTGAATGTATGGGCAGATGAGAATTCCCTGAATACATTACAACCAAGAAAGATAGCATCTGACATTTTCTTCCTCCTTCACTGGAGGTAAGGGATGGTCGCATAGGAAGCTAAAAACCTTGATAGAAATCCAACAGTCGATTCCCTAGTGTTCAAGAGTATCTGCCATGTCCTATGTACTCACATTTATAATCATTCATGGAAACAACCTGTCAGTATATGAAGGGGTTGATTTCATGTAAATTTTTACAAATAAGCCGTCATGACGCACAAACTTCTATAGTTCCTATTTATGTGAAGTCAAGCTGTCATTTGTTCACTCAAAAGGGAATTCAGGTTACACTTTGTTGATTGAGGATATCACACAAAGAAGAGAACAGAGCAAGACCACCCTGCCTACCCATCACAGAGTTATTGATCTATATAAACATTTGCTGGGGATTTGGGCTCATGATTTGAAGCTTATTGAAGGGAATACCGTATTAACACTTCAGTAAAAATATTCCAAATCTTCATCTTCTTGAAACACTTCTCTAAAGATATTTTCATGAGCAAGCTAAGAATGGATTTCATTATAAAAGAGAAATTCTTAAAGCAATACCTTTATTGCAAATCATATAGCGAAGCTGCCCTTGTTGGTAACTGGTAATAACTTGATAATGAACATAACTTATAAGTTCATGTGCTATATTATAGCTTTTGGACTAGAAGTTCATATATATGTATAGATATTGAGAGTATGTACAAAGAACATTTGTATACAAAGTAAATTGGATCCAGTCTTTCATTCTCAGCTTGGACTATATTAAGTGTTATTTTATTCACAGTATTTTAGGCATGAATTTGAGAAAAAAATTATGTCGCTAAACAAATACTTACTGATCATCAAGTATAAATGAGTGACTATAATGTATTTTAAATATAATTCTCCATTAAATTAAATTTCTAAATTCTAATATTTAAAAACACTAGTCTATTTCTATATGTCATAATTATACTTACACAGCAAAAATTATGATTTTGTAATAGAGAAGAGACCTCCATTTTGTTTTCAAAATTGTGAAAATCTCAATGGAATTTCAAAAATATCAGTATTTCTTGTATGAAATACCTTCGCTTTTTTCCTCTGGAAGCATTTATAATTAAACTCCATTCAATACAAATGTGGTAATATTTCAAAGTAGTGATTGTTGTACTTTGAGAACCAATGCATGGAACTTTCAGTCAGCTCTTTCAACTGTGAGGATGCTTGATTAAATGAGGTTGTGTGTTTTTCAAAGAAACTCCAACAAACATAGCACTTGTTCCCTCTGAGCAGAACTCCTTAATATGTTACTTTTATAAGTTATCCTCTGAGTAGATATAGCAACTATCACTAGGAGTATTCTTTTTTTTCCAATTTTTTATTAGATATTTTCTTCATTTACATTTCATATGCTATCCCGAAAGTCCCCTATACCCTCCGCTCGACCCTGCTCCCCTACCCACCCACTCCCACTTCTTGGCCCTGGAATTCCCCTGTACTGGGGCATATAAAGTTTGCAAGACCAAGGGGCCTCTCTTCCCAATGATGGCCGACTAGGCCATCTTCTGCTACATATGCAGCTAGAGACACGAGCTCTGAGGGCACTGGTTCGTTCATATTGTTGATGGACTACTGGCATGAGAGCCTCTTTGGGGGACCTTGAAGCCTTTCATTATGGAATAGCACCTATTTGAGGTCAACAAAGAAACCATTTTGAATTCAAAAATATATAGCAGGTCATACTTAATTGTATCTCACCAGCTAAAATGATAGAACCTCCATCAGAACATCTTGCTATTAAAGATGAGAAAAGCACAGTCATGTGACACTTGATATTACCACATTAATTAACTAGATAGAGGTATAATTTTATATTTTATAATATCAACAAATGATGATGGTGATGATAGATAATAGATGACAGTTCTACATACATAAACATATAAATACCTACCTACACGCATACATGCATAAATACATATATAGAATAAGATAGATGACAACACTATGTAAAATAGAAATGTAGTGAATATCACCTCCTAATTCTTTGTACATGACTATTTATAACTACACATTGATTTATAAAGTTTTCCAATACTATTATTTCTTTGATGGTTTTTCCTACTCAGTTCGTCACCATATTTTACAAGCGTTTTTGCCTATTCCTAACATATAACCCCTTTAAAAATCAAAGCTTCAGTAAATCCAACTATCTAGTTGACAGTAACTCCAACTATCAATAAGTGACTATCTAGACACTCTACTTTCTATAGGTCCCTCACATTCCAAAACTTGAATTTATAAACATGATTTTTTTCACTAAATATTAGAAACTTCTTAGACTTATGTTAAGTATCTGTCAGTGTTTGATGCCCAAATATATTCTAGTTATATTTAATTATGTCCAGCTTGCACATCTTCATATCAACTGAAACCATATTTTTAGAATAATAAATTAAATTTCTTTGCAGTTTTCAACTGAATGATTAGAATTTTATGTATACCTGGATTTTTAAAAAGTAAACATTAAAATTTTAAGTGAATAATTTAAAAAACTCATGTAGTTATATAACTTTAGAATACTTTCTACAAACATTATCTTAAGGAATATGATATGAAGAAATCTTTTATTTTCTGTCTACTTTTACAAGGTTCTCAGGACTCACTATTCATAATGTTTTCAAAGTATGTTTATGTTTCTATGACCATAACCACAAATATATCCTAGTATTCTTTGAACAACAGTAAAAGATTCAGTAACAGAAATCTTCCAAGATTTTTATTTGTAGACAGGAAGTTGGTTCAATACATATAAAAGATATAGAAATCTAAAAATATCTTTTAATGAAATGATTATAAAGTTAAAATTTTTGTTGAAGGTATAAGATAGATAGATAGGTAGGTAGATAGATAGATAGATAGATAGATAGATAGATAGATAGATAGAGATTTTACTGTGTTGACACACTGATAGCTTTTCTTCATTTTATTTATATGCCTGATTTCTATATAAGGTAAAAACCCTAGCCAATGCTTGTATAAGCAGGTATCTACCTCACATTTTTTTCTTTTTCAATGATTTTGTTTATATTGCTATTTTACTAAAGCCATGCTTTGTTACTGAATATGAAGCAAAATTTCTTCTTTAAGATAAATTCTAGTCAGGTGAACAGTAGTGACATACACCTTTATTCCCAGTACTCAGAAAGGAGAGGCAGGCAGATTAGATTTCTGAGTTGGAAACCAGCATATTCTACAGAACAAGTTCCAGGACATCCTGAACTACACTGAGAAATCCTATCTTGAAAAAGTAGACAGAGGGGGCTGGTGAGATGGCTCAGTGGGTAAGAGCACCCGACTGCTCTTCCAAAGGTCCCGAGTTCAAATCCCAGCAACCACATGGTGGCTCACAACCATCCATAACAAGATCTGATGTGCTCTTCTGGAGTGTCTGAGGACAGCTACAGTGTACTTACATAATAAATAAATAAATCTTTAAAAAAAATTCTCACATAATGTAAGGCTATATTACTTTAAAAAAAAGTAGACAGAAGGAAGGAAGGAAGGAAGGAAGGAAGGAAAAGAGAAAAGAGAGAAAAGAGAAAGACACTGGTAATACAAAATTCAATTTAAATTCTGTAACTATCGTTGTGCTTTCAGCAATAATAATGAGACTACATTGCCTGTGTCTTCCAATTTGCAACTGAAAGTAGTGGTCTATATTTTGCAGAGATATCAAAGTGGAAGCCTCAAGTAATAGTTTGAGACATAGTATATTCCTTCTCCATGCTCTTCCTTCAGTGTGGTGTTTTCAGTAATAGTGTGAGGGAATTCATCTTCATATGGGTGCTGAAGCATATTGAAAAACATGAAATACTCTAAAAGCAAATTGAATAATAAAATTTAATTTTAATTTTAAAAGCCAAGTGCAACTATATATGTGTGTGTGTGTGTGTATGTGTGTGTATATATGCTATTAAAAGCTACACATATATATACACACATATATGTATATATATATATGTGTGTAGCTTTTAATAGCAACTTTGTTCTACTTACAAAATTCACTATAACAATTACTAGATGTTCACAATTTGTGAAAACTGTACAACTCCATTATAGAACATGTTCAACTGATTTTCATACTGTCCATAAAAAATTTAATTATAATCCCTCCTAGAGATTATATTTTTCCCAGATTTAAACATAAGCTTTGATATTACAAATATTTTTGACCACTGCCAGCCAAATGGTTTAGTGGCTAAAGGCATCTGCCACCAAGGCCAAGTACCCAAGTTCGATCCTCAGACTACAAGGTAAAAGGTGAGAACTATCTCCTGCAAGCTGTCCTCAGCCCACGACATGAGGGCTCTGGCACCTGCCTGCTCCCACTCTCCACACACAAATGAAGAAATAAATGTAGTCATAAATTTAAACATTTTTGACTGATTTAAACTTTTATTCTATACAATAAAATCAGAGATTTTTTTTTCTCATTCTTTTATAGTGTTCTAAATATCAAGAAAAAAATGTTATACCCACATCACAAAGAACCACTACTAATATAGTTTGGTCAGTGGCAATGTAAATTTTTAAACTCTAAGGCTCCTTTTTTATGACAGTTGTATGTGCATGTGTGTGTGTGGGCATGTGGGAGCACAGGCATGTATGCTCTGCTTTTGTAGAAGTCAGATGATCATGGTGAGAACTGACTTTCTCCTTCAACCAGGAGAGGAGTAAACTCAGATCAGTAGGCTTGCAAGCATATACTTTTACTATTCCAAGGCTCTTTCTTAGTATTGTTTAGAGTGTGGGGAATGTGTGCGTCTGGATCTTTTGGTGGTGGTGGTGGTGGTGGATTTTCTTTTTTCTTTCTTTTGGTTTTTGAATTGTTGATTTTTTTTTCCTTTTGTAAAAAGGTATTAGACAAGGTCTTTAAATATACAGACTTGTTAAATCTTCATATTTTATCTCTGAAGTACTTGACAATTAACAAACGAACATTGAAACAACTCATTAAAATGAATAGTTATGAAACTGGATGGTGCTGATACAGTTAGTGCACTCCTCTAATATAAATCATATTTAAAGTTCTCTTAATAAGAAAGGATACACAGAAGAAATTACTATTGTCTGACTGTCTTGAACCAATTGGTACTATCCAAGGTTTGACACAGCCTTTGGAAACAGTGAGCAACAGTAAGGCCAGTTAGATATTACAGTTATTAGTAACCCAAGGATAATATTTTCAGATCTAAAATAGTAGTTAGTTTAAATATAGATGGCACAGTCCAAAGAAAGACAAACTTCATCTGTCCTTATGTGGGAAAATAGCTGAGCATGTCAGCTACATTTATTCCTTTTGAATAAAAAGGAACTTTTTTTGAGGACAGTATCCATTCATGCTCTATTGATAATAGATTAAAGCAAGTTTTAGCTATAACTTTTAATTCTTCCTAATTTTTCATGACAATTTTCTTTCTGAAATAAATCATTTTACCCTATTTTTTCCTTTTATTATTATTGTTGTTTCTTTCAAGCCAATTTCTTACACCAGTTAATGTGGTACAAAAATAAATGGGCATGGTCAAATGTGAAATGCATTTGTCAAATGAATGAAACTAAAGAGAAACAATATAATAAATCCTCAGGCTATTCATGATTATTGTTGCCAAATGTCTCTCTGCTAAGAACTAATAAGCATGAACAGGGATAATGAAAGTTTCCATGAAAAACTTTTGGGAAACCTATCCACAAGTCTTCACTATCTGAGGATGTGGAAATAAGTATTTGTTTCATACAAGTTCCATATGAGGACAGTAAAGATGAAATTCAGAGAATAGAGTCACATGGGAAACCACTACAGTATAAAAGTTCCTGATAGTATTTGCTTCACAGAAGCAACCTGACAAGAAATTCTCCTTGAACAACGGGAAAAGGACAGAGTCTACACAAGAGTCATAAACACACACATGATGAGTGGATGGGTGAACGAAAGCAGTGTTTTCAATTGAAGATAGCAAGTGAACTTGAAACTACAATCGAGGTTTTAGAGGTTCCCATTTTAAAGGATGTAACAGACATTTTAGAGATTACTCAACATGCATGATTTTGCTTCGAATTTACTTTGGCAAAATTAAGGTGAAGCAAGGAAGAGAGAAGATAATTAAAAATTTAAATACAGTGTTACATCTGAGCTAGAGGGAATCAAATGAATACATATGACAAGCTAAGATAAAAATACACAATTATTTACCCAATCAATGTCACTGTTCCTTAGTTACAGACACTTGTGGACTCATAGATGTCAATATATGGAAACAGAATATAGTTCTGAAAAGAGCGTTTTTAAAAATGATTGGAGTGTTTTATAAATAGACTTCACCCACATCAGCATGGCAAATGTACTTCCGTCATCTGACTTTTTAAAATTCTATGTAAGAATAGAAGTACTGAGGAGAAAGTGAGTGTTAGAAATACTGGTTATTAAATTTCACTCTGTGTATAATGAGATGCACTTTTGATTACATGCTGATGTGTTTAAAAGTACAATAATTACCTAATATGAAATAATTGAGAAATCATAAAACCACAACAATCGGGGTAATGAAAACCAATTACCAATAGAAGGAAGGGTTCTGGGTAACTTGGATCTGGATGGGAGAGTAGCAGTCTATTTCAGAAACAAATCACACAGTGTTCAGACTTTGTTACCGAAATCAAAACACCAAAGTCAAAATCCTCCTGGAGGAAAAATATTAAAATGAACAATAGTGAGAGAATATATCAGAGCAGACCAAGACTTTAATGCCCTTTGTTTGCTGCGTATTCTAGCCATTTTTGTGAGTCTGTCCAGAAAGCAGACACAGGGAATGATAAAGGATAATTAATTGAACAAACATATACTAAAAGTTGGAAAGCAGTGCATATTGTCTTTTAAAAAGATTCTAAGTCAAGTATACGTGGTAGTTATTATAGAAGCTCTAAACATGCAAGATATTCTTTATGATAAATTTCTCTATGTGATATATTTTAATTTTATATGTTCTTATTTCAAAATAAATATACTTTGTCAATGCTAAATATTTCTGTTATACATGTTGACATTTTAAATTTTCAAGTCCTAAAAATACAAAGAGAAAGGAAACATAGGCACCTTATGCATGGTAACACTGATAAGGAACTCTGTGGATGTCTTTGTGACTATAAAGTGTATACAACCTACTGTTTTTCTTATTTGTCTCTTAAATAATAAGAAGAATAAAAATAGGCCAGATTTGACAGTGCACTGTTTCATGGCCAGCAGTCAGGAGACAGAGTCAGACAGATTTCTATGAGTTCCAGGTTTCCCTTGTTTACATAGTGAGCTCCCAGGCCAGCCAGGGCTACATAGATTTACACTCTTTCAATGTCAAAACAATAAAAAAGAAGTATAATTTTCACTGATCAGTGGCAATTTGGGGAATTAGAAAGATTCTGTGAACAACTTGCAATCTATAGAAATAAAATTTAAAATCTCAAGAGCAAGCAGAAGGACAGGGAGCACATGACCTATGTCACCTGGGCATCATTACCTGGATTCTTGGTGTAGAATTTTAAATGTACCTACTTGAACTTCCTTCAGACCCAAGATTGAACAGAGCAATCATCTTTAAGAATGCTGTCACTATACCACCAATCAAAGAAAACACATGGTGGAACTTGTGGCTCTAGCTGTATATGTAGCAGAGGCTGGCCTAGTCGGTCATCAATTGGAGGAGAGGCCTTTGGTCCTGTGAAGGCTCTATGTCCCAGTATAGGGGAATGCCAGGACCAGGAATGGGAGTGGGTGGGTTGGGGAACAGGGGGAGGGGGAAGGGGATAGTAGGTGAAACTAGGAAAAGGGATAACATTTGAAATGTAAATAAAGAAAATATCTTAAAAAAAAAAAAAGAGAGAGAGAGAGAATGCTGTCATTTGAAGTCTGTCCTATCTTCTCTGCTGTGAGCCTGGCCAATAAACTAATTCATAGCACTTAAACTGCTGTGAATGTGTTGCTGCTAAAAATTTGTTCTGGTCACCTTCATTAAAATGTTGATTTTTCCCCTCCATGCTTTACTTACCCTGTATCTGCCGTTAAGTATTACAATATGGGAAGGCCTTTGCAAAGGTTTTTATAACCAGACACATAGTGCGGGGTATACTGATGAGAATCCAATGACGTATGGCTGTACATCATGAGATCTCTATTCTGACCTGTTCAACAGTTATTTTTATACATACCAGGAGAGTCATTCATAGCATCTTGCATATTAAATTACTTGTCAAAACACAGTACATATAGACCTTGACATTGGTTAAGGAACCAAGGATTAAATCTAAAAAAAATAAAAAAAAAATGTTTTATTTTTTTCTTATGACCAGAACAAATCTTGAGCAAAACAGATCATGTGGCAAAGAGGTGGCTTCTTGGGGAGTAGTGCCCACTCTTGAAGAAACATTTTCAGCACAAACTTGAGAGAACAATTGGCTGTCTCCTAACATCAGCTGCAAATACTCACTAGACTCTTGTTAAAAAGTAAAATTCAGAACAATTATACTGCAGAAAAATACTGCTAAAATCCCCTTGTTCCTGGAGATCTCTTCAGAGTGGTATGTCTAACTCCACTATCAGTTTCTTGAAGCAAGAACCTTTTGCTATTTTATTTCCATGTGGGTAAGTAATTTTAGAACGATTATACATTGACCGTATTAAATTGCTTTTTACTTCTGTGCTTCATTCTTGGAGTAATCATGAGATGAAGTAATGACGCTGTTTTGAACACTAATACGTGATTCCTTCACAGTTGTTTTTGCTCTTCAGTTTTTTTTCAATGTGTCTAGCGATTCAAGAGTTTATATGATAACAAAGACGTGTACTAATGCAGTGAGAAAATAAGCCATATGGATTACTGCTTAAATTGTTCATTTTCACATTGCAAGATAATAAACTCAAGCACTTAATCACACCTAAACTATTGTCTTAGAAAATGCTCTCTGGTTACCACAGTGTTGCTTATTTTAAAGCCTAATCCCCCAGTTGTCAATTCACTAACAGCATACTTCACAATTGCAGTGAATCTGGCCAATAATGTTTTTAAAATTGTAGTTATTATTTTCCAAATGAACCGTACTAGGAAAAAAAACTGTATAAAAAGCCTTTGTAAATACAGGAGCAGAGTGAGGATAACTACAAGAAGATCTGACGCCTCATCAGTAAATCCAAAATAACAATGGCCAGAGAGCAGTATTAGGAAAACAAATAGGCCGCCTGGTACATTTTTAATAAGAGAATTCTTCAGGATGCAGAAACACTGTTCTAATTAAAGGCTGCTCGCTCGCTTTCTTGCTTTCTCTCTCTCTCTCCCTCTCTCTCTCTCTCTCTCTCTCTCTCTCTCTCTCTCTCTCTCTCTCTCTCCTTTCTCCCTCTCCCTCTCTCCCTCCCTTCCTTCCTTCTTTCTCTTTCTTTCTTTCTTCTTTCTTTCTTTCTTTTCTTTCTTTCTTTCTTTCTTTCTTTCTTTCTTTCTTTCTTTCTTTCTTTCTTTCTTTCTTTCTAACATGCTGTTTTAATTAATTTCAATCTAATTTTAAAATAATTGTTCTGGAAGTATGTAAAGTTATCTATAAATATTTAAATAATGTGGACATACTGTTTAGATGGTTTTTGGCATTTTGGTTTCAAATTTTTATTAAGGACAAAGTGTTTGAATGATACATGTGATTAGATAGCTTCATGAAGAATACTATTAATCAATAATAAGCTATGTTTTTGGCTTCAGTTTTAAAGCTCATACTTATTTCTACCTACTACTTTGAATAATGCTTGCAACAACCTAATTTATCTCTCTCTATTTGAGCAACACATTTGGCTAGACATTAGTGAAATTATTGCTCACCTTCTATTAATGTCATTTTAATATATTATTTCTCAGATGCCTTACAATCCCACACTGTCTTAGCCATATATATTCCCATTCATATATATGTGTTTGAGGACTAAAACCTATTGTTTGGGGAATATATATATATATATATATATATATATATATATATATGAATATATCATTCTAGTAAAAACATGCACAGTTTGTTCTGAGAGTTTTAGCTGCTGGAGTGTAATGACAATTTTCTCTCACTGCTTTTTAAAAAAGACTAAAGTGGACTTTCCATTCTTTTATTTGTGAAAAATTAAATGAAATCTTTCCCATCTATAACACTGTGAAAGCGGCTGTGTTGTCAGCATGCTCCACTGGTAGGCTTTAGGCCACTGGTTTATCATCTGGGAAATCTCTGCTTCAATTCCAGATCATACCTGTTACTTGAGTATCCTATCCCGTTCTGCTGTCTCACCAACAGGGATAGAATACTGTCTACATGTGGAGGTTAACTTCAGTTGTCATTTCTCTCCCTTACTAGTTTCTATGCTGAGATTTGCATCCAGGGGATGCCAGCTGAAAAGTCTCTCAGCTCCTGAACTGTAGCCTCTTTATGTCCCAAATACCATTTCCCAAAACAATAGGTTTTAGTCCCCAAACACACACTTTCCAGAAATACTCTTTTTGTAGACTGTCAGTAAAATAAGCTCCTTTGCAGACCCTCAGTAACTTATTTGATTTTTTTTTTAGTCATGATATTAACACTAGAACCTAAAAGGTACTACTCTGCTTATGAAAAATATTTTTAAACATGAAATCATTTTGAAGTTCACACTCACATTATCTTGTATCAAATTTAAATCATAAAGCACTGCCCACAAAGGACTATCCTTGTACTAATTCTTTTAGAATGTTTTAAAATTTATTGAAAAATTTTATTAGAATATATTAGCCTAAAAAGAAAAAGGTTTGTGGAAGTTGGTTTGGTTTTGTCTAAACTTATTTAACTATGATGGCATCCGAATAGTAAGCCCTGTGGTTTGAACCCTTGCCTCAAGCAGTATTGAGGAAGCCCTGGAATGTGTCTTTTTGCTGCTTTTACAGTGGTTTCCCCACAAACACAGCCCAGTTGCTTAATCCCCAGGAGATTTGAAGCAGATGAGCAGAAACTTTAACAGTATTCTTGATATAGCCCCTTTGGATCTTGCAGAACAAAACATGCTTTGTCCACTTTCACATTTCTGCCACCACCATTTGTTTTAACCTCTAGCAGTTGCTGTTACTTCTCCACAAGTAATCTATTACTGGATCCAGATAAAGGAGTTTTAACCCCTCCCACACCCACACTGCTGACAACATTTTCTAACACCTGGTCACAAAATAGCCTGACAGTTTGCTGTCCTTGCAATACAGCTGCAAAGACACTCCCACACCAACCTCTAATGCCTGTGTATCCTAATCCACTCATACAACAGCAGTGGGGTCTGTCTGTGTATCTCCGTATGTGTTTTGCTAGATTGAATTCTATGGATGCTCTCGATTTCTATGTTTAATGCACTGTAGATTCTCTCACAAAATCTTTGTTATTAAGAAATAATCCAATGATTCACCTTTTTAGGACAATTTTAGTATATGCTATACTTTATAAAATATACACCACTGTATAGTAACCTTTGAAACATAGAAATGTTTAGATTGATTATAATTTTCCACCATTGCATAGTCTTGTAACATTGAACCCACAGCCAGGAAAATAAAACGACCTAAATAGAAAGAAGGAAACAATCACATCTATTCTATCTCATAGAATTTCTTTTTATTTAACCTAAACGTAATTCACACCAACCTTTTTATCATATTACTTTGGAAACAATAGCTTAACAAAGTTTTTTTTTGTTAATTTTTTAAATAAGCTCGGAGAATATAAAAAAAAACTTCAAGTACCTGTTGTTGATTTAGGGCTGCCTCTTACTCTAGAGTATATGTCTACTGGATCATGATAAGTGAAAGCATATTTAATATCACTGTTTAGGTTGCTCAAGCAAGGGAATAATTGCACCAACGATAACACATACAAGACCTTCTATTAAAGAGCGCATATCATTCCGTGACAATCCTCTTCGACTCAGTGGCGGCTGGGGAGGTGGCAAAAAGAAGGCGAAATTCTCTACCTAATAACCCCAGCTCCGGCGCTGCGGACACAAGGGCCATGATTTAGTTAACTATGTGGGTATCCAGGCCTGCTATCAGCTGGAAACAAGGTTTTGGAACATTTCGCTTTTTGTTTCATTATGGTAATTTATAATGTTGTCATCCGGGGGCAGTCACTTTCTCATTGATTGCTAGAGTTTGCATTTCCTCTTGCATTCTTGTGGAATGGCCTCATCCCAAAATAATTTTTAAGACACCTCAGGGAAATGTGTACGTACACTTTCTCCTTTCATTTATATTTTTTTTGACACATATATTCAAAATTATTCTTTTAGCTATTTTAATATAATATGTAAATAGCTATAACTATGTTGATATTGCTTTGAGAAATATTAATGAATTAATAAGCTTGAATCGACCAAAATTCTTAGTATCTTAGAATTTATTATAGTCAAAAAGTATATGTATCTTTAGGTTAAAATGGAATATGAATTTAAACATTTATCAACCTGATAATTTGAAAGTATATCTGTAATGTTTTACTCAAGTGTGTTTTATCCTTGTTCATAAGAGGTAGATGTGAATTCCAATTCTTTAAAACAATTCAACTCACTCACACATGCGCAATCAATTTAAATTTTGTTAAAGCACCTTTAAATTGCCATTTGAAATTTGTTTTAGAACCTGAAAATGATCATTTGCAAATATCAGTATATTTTCTTTAATTTCAGACAACTTTTAGCAAGGTCTTACTAGTGTGAGGGTAGTTCTCCCCTGTTATCGCAGCAAATACAGTATGCAAAATGTTGCACTGGGCTCTGGGCTTAGAGGCTCTGCTACTCTGCATCTGGAATGCCTTTCCGGAAGTTGAGCCAGGGTGCTCCAGTGGCTCCTGGTAGTTTCTCTGTGTAATAGGATCCAGTGAACCTCAGGCTTCTCTTCTGTTTCTCCAGTGAAATTCTTTACTCAGAGATGACTAAACAGATTTCAAGATACATTTGTTTACTTTTTTTTTTTTTTAAGTAATTCCCCATGTACTTTTTGGACTCCTGTTGCATTTCAAACCTGTAAATCTCTTTTAGCCTTATTGAGATAGAAATGTTAATGAGCCTTGAGCTGTCAATCTATAAAGAAAACATTGATTCATGTGTTTCAACCTAGAATTTGAGCTCTACATGTATTTGTTTTGTGAACAGTTAGGCCATCCCTTTGCTAAACAGCATCCACAAATCAGCATAAAGTAATGATGGAAAATATTTTATCTCAGCTTATTTTCAACTATGAAGGAGAAAAACCACATTAAAACTGACATTGATAGGGTTTTATGGTTCATAAACCTCCCCAATGAAGTGGAAAGGCTAGTATGAGAAATGAGATGTTTATTATTAAACTGTTTTCTTATGTAAAATAAACCTCATAGTTTTTTTCTTCTGTAACGTTTGTGATATTTTTCATAATAATAATTGTGAAGATCAGTGGTATTGATGCTCTTAAATTTGTAGACAATGATTAATAAATGTCAATAAAACTGTTTGTGAATTACGGTGTTTAAATCAGAAGGTCTTTTTAATGTGGTTTGTTGTACGTACCCTAAAAGTGATCATCCAAAGAACCTTATAATCTCAAACCTGTCATTTTGTCGTTCTGGTTGTATGTTTGTGTTCATGAAACTGATATTTTTGAAATTTAATAAAACATTAAGTGTTTGAAAAAA
>NC_034598.1:72429051-72457832 GCF_900095145.1 Mus pahari
GAGGGAGAGGGAGGGAGAGGGAGGGAGAGGGAGGGAGGGAGAGAGGGAGACTGGGTAGTAGACACCAGGGGACCACTCTCAGGAGTCAGTTCTCTCCTGCCACCTTGTGGGATCTGGGGTGGAACTCATCTTGTCAACACTGAGCACAAGTGTCTTTAAAGGCCCAGCCATCTTGCTAGCCATTGAGGCATTTTAAGCAAATAATTGCCTTAGAATTCAAGAAGATAAATATATCAGCCTGTCATATCAGGTATCTGACAATGAATTTTATACTTACAGTAGCAGACATAGACATTGGTACTATTCAAGTGTCCAACTGACGGTCTTTCTGGGAAGCTGTCTTATTTTTAGCACCTTCTGAATTCCATTCCTCTCTTCCTTTCTGTACCCTCTTGCTAGTGAAGAAGACTGACCAGGTTTTTTGTTTTGGTTTTGTTTTGTTTTGTTTTGTTTTGTTTTGTTTTTTCTTTTGATTTTGTTTTGTTTTGTTGGGTAGAAATGGTTAACTAAATCATTATACAATAAAACTGTTGAAAGTGTTAGATGAGTTATTTAGAGATTCCAAAATGTTTTGATATGAAAGTCAAATACACTGGCTTGTAATAAGAGTTCCTTCTCAGAGTCTGGGCCACCAACCCCACCTTTGTGAACACAGTAAACAAATTGTTGTAAGATATGTTATAAATATCTTTAGCCTACTGCACATCATCCCACTTCATTATGAGCTGTGCACCGCAGTTTCGCCACTGTCTTCACAAATGAGCTGTACATATAAATGGTATAAAAGCTTTGTGTGACACCTCTTGCCAAGCTTCTGCCCTCCCTCCTAAATACACATGTGACCAGCTATTTGTAAGGAGCCAAGATTTTCCCTAAACCAAACCATGAAGTGAAGATTTTTGTTTGATTTTCTTAGAACCCATGTCCCTGTCAGCTGATTAGGCCAAGGGACAATAGGTGTCAAGGGTTTTCTAGTAGATGTCAAAGAGAACTGTGTGAGGTAAGCATGAGGTCCTGTCAGTGTTCGGGGAGGAAGTCCCCATGAAGCAGCCTGGACTAGTGGGCTGCTTGATCATGTCTGCTATATCATCATTGCCTTTTTCTCCAGACTAAGCACTAGCTAAAGCATTATAAGCAGATTCTTCCTAGAAACCTTCATATTTTGTTCGCCAGGCTCTTGGTATGTAGCTCTGGATGATCTGGTACTCACAAAGTGCCCAAGGTGTCTTTGAATTCATGGCGGTCATCTGTCCTCAACCTTAATGGGATTGTCAGGCATTTGTATCACCCTCATTCAGTTTTTCTGTGAAACTGGGGGGGGGGGAACAAATTAATTCATAAAACATAAAAAATACCCCTTGTTCTCTTTGACTGATGTTTACAATTGCTGAGTCGTCGTCCTCTGTGTCAGCATTGCTATGTTGTGTCTTCAGAGACCTGTATATTTGAGAGTCGGATGTTAGGCACACTACAAATCCATCAATCGTTTACAAAGCCTGCCTCATTTGCTAGATGTAACCAGGTAAGTAAATGAAAAGTCTCGTCCATAATGAGTACACCACTGGAATTAATGAGAAGTAGGAATTTGCTATAATTTCTGTTAGAGAGACTATCGGGGTCATTTTCAGATCTTATCAGAACTACTCTGGTCCATCACTGGGAATTACAAATACAATAGAAGGAGCATGTAAAGTTTCTGACAGCTACAGCAAACATGCCAAAAACTGATAAAAGTCTTTTTATATTCTTTAGTCTTTTATATACACCTCATTGCTCACAAGCAATTGGTTTTAAGAACCCCATATTATATAACTAACATTCTCTAGTCCCTTATATAAGCTGAGTATATGTGCAGGATCAGCATGTGTGGGTAAGGTTTGCAGAGAGGAACTTGTCTTACAGTGGAAAACTCCAACTATGTTATCCCTTAATATTACAACATAATAAAAGGTATTGATTAAAGGAAATTGTAGATTTACACATTTATAAATGCATAACTATTAATAAATAAGTCACTAAACATATTCCAAATCAAATACATAAAGGCCAAATTTATTACTTTAAACTTTGAAGTGGATTTGAGGTTTCTATTGAAAGTTACTGGATTCTAGACTTCTCTACCAAACTTCATGTAGCATCAGAAAATTACAAGGAGACATAGTAAGTCTGGGTCTGTTTCTCATCTCTCTGCATCACTGAAATTTGGTCTAACCATGGATTTTTTTTTGTATGAACTTCAAAATGAAACCAATGTTTAGAATAACTCAATATGATACATAGAACAAAGTAAGAACTCAGCCCAGCAGCCTTACCCTGCTAAGTACATATTTTGGTATGAAGCATATGGAAGAAAGTAAAAAGAACATGTTTTTTATAATCTGGCTGACCCATGTTATATTCCTCACTTTGATGAATCATCTTGCACAAGTGACAAACTCTCCAAGGTTCTTTTCTTACCATTAAGTTAACAATACAATACAGAGCTTCGGGCCTCTATGAGGTCAAATAATAAACTGTATGAGAAGCCTCAGGCTCAGTTTCTTGGTTGTATGCTGTCAACAATAAATAGTAACATGGCACAGTGAAGTTTCCCAGACTAATCTCCCAAACTTCACCCAAAGTTTCATTAAGCAGACCAAAAGTAGATCAATCCTGAATAGCGTATTTACTAAGTCTTTCCATGATTGATGGGAATATGTGCTTAAAAGATATGTAAATATTGGCTTCTTTAGATCTATCTTGAGGTGAGTGTAAAATTCAACCTCTGAATACTTGTCTTGACTACCCATCATTTAAAGCTTGTATAATACTTTGGAATTATAAAATATATTTATCTTAAATTATTTTACATCTATTTATGTTTGTGTTCGAATGTCTGGCTGGCTGGCTGGCTGGCTGGCTGGGTGGCTCACACATGCCATACTCTAATGAGTCAATTCTCTCCTTCTACCATGTGGGATTGGGATCAGACTCTGGCCTTTGGGGTAAACAATAAAAGGTCCTCCCCACTGAGACATCTTGCTTGCCCCCAAAGTATATATTTCTAATAGAATGTTAACTAATTTTTTCACAGTGGCAAATAAAACTATATTTATAGAAAATAAACCCAGTAGCCTAGTACTCTGTAGGCACCATTTTATGCCACAGAATTAACCAATGAACTGTCTTCATCACCAGAGACACAAAGGGTATGTCGCACAATTAACTAGAATGCCCATATTCTTTTTACTCCTTCTTTCAATGAAAATGATACTGGTTCACCTCTAGGCATACAAAGCAAAGAACATCCACTCTTCAGTTTGATTCTTAATCTTTACTCAAGTGTTTATATCTTGATATATTTTATACTGAGTAGAAAAACAACTTTTCTTCTCATATATTAACTTTTAAGTAGTATCAATCTATACTTAATACTCTTTTGAATTTTCATTTTAAGATTAAAGGAACGTTTAAAACTGGAGACAAGAAGAATTAATTCCAAATGAGGATGGTCATTGAAAGGGCTTTTCCATATTCTATTTCACCCTGAAGGATGTAAGTTGATGTCATTAAATCATTTTTGGCAAAAGAATGCATCCAAAACAAAATATCTTAAGACCAATAAATCTGCCACACACAGGCAATAGAAAGTAGCAGAAACAAGGGAGCTGGTGATGGGGAAGAAGTTCGGGGGCCTGTGGAGAGATGGAAGGGTGTTGATGGAGAGATGTAACTAACAAGGGATAATAAAGCACAACGAGAGCCATAGAACTTTTGGTCCCATCACAGTGTGGCCTTTATATGTTTTGTGATTGTTTCTGAAAACACATCCATAATAATATTCCCAAGAGGTATTATTAATAGTAACTACTAGGATAGTTTTGAGATAAGCAGAGATAGATAGATAGATAGATAGATAGATAGATAGATAGATAGATAGATAGATAGACAGATAGACAGATAGATAGACAGATTTAATGTGATCAACATTAAATCTGTAGGGTTACCTATACCAAAGCCCCTACTTAAAGAACGGAATGGTTCCTTTACTTGTCCTTGGAAGACAAAAATCCCAGTGATATACAGAGAACATTATTAACTTTTAAAACTCTGGTAAGAGTTGATCTTTCTATATGCTGGTACTTAAATCTGAGTGAAGAACGCTACCCCACGTATGATTTCCTTGAGTCTTTCAAGCAACCTGTGCTGTTTCTAAACCCAGGATGCCTGGGGGAAAGAGAGAGTGTCCTAACAGTATTTCCAAACATTGGGAGGCACTTACCTTACATGGCAGTACCACAGACCTAAGGGATGAAACAGCAGATTTTTACTTCTCATAGTTGTGGATGCTAGAGCTCTGAGCATCACAGTGCAAGGTGCTGCCAGAGTCTTGCTTATGGTTTTAAGGAAGCCATTTTTTTATGCTGTGTTCTATCTAGAGCGGGAAAATACTTTGCCCAACCTTCACCCCTTCTTAAGGGTAATAACCCCATCACAAGACTCTACCTCTTGACCTAACCTCACCTTGATTTCTTCCAAAGACTCCATCTCCAAATGCTGCCTGCTGATTATACTACTCCAACATATACATTCCAGGAGAGGAGAGCGATCCCTTTGTACAGAGAAGCATCTTAAAGCAATACATTTTGCCCAAAAATTTCAATATAGTACTTTTCAAAATTTTTCCGATGTTAAGCTTGTGGTAGAAACTGAGCTCTTGTATGGTAACTGCATTTGTGTTTGGTTATAGGGATAATGAACAAAGCTAAGAGTGGGACCCTAGTTCCTTGAGTGACAAAGGTCTTGGAAAATGCGTGTTATAGGCAACACTTACTTACGTGTGTATATCCTAACTGAATAACAGGGGTGGCAAGTACACTTATTTTCACGGTACACATATCTCAGTGCCTAACTGCATGGTGTGTGCACATACCTTGGACATAGCAATATTATGAAATGTGTTGCCTATGTATGATTCTTGATCTACATCCCACCCTCCCTCTCTTTTATTTTTACATCCCAAGCAGTTTCCCTCCCTCCTCCCCTCTGTGCTCCTCCCCTTTACTTACTCCCACCCTATCCCAATCTACTCCTCCTCTGCTTCTCTTCAGAAAAAGGCAGGCCACACATGGATCTCAACCAGCCATGGCTTATCAAGTTGCAAAAAAACTAGGCACCTCCTCTCCTATTAAAGCCAGACAAGGCAATCCAGTAGGAGGAGAGGGTCCCAAAGGCAGGCAACAGAGTAAAATGACAGCCCCTGCTTCCACTGTCAGGAGTCCCAGGAGAAGACTAACCTAAACAACTGTAACAAATGTGCAGTAAACCTAGTTAATTAAACATTTCTTTTGTTGTTGTTTTGTTTATTGAGAGAGGGTTTCTCTGTGTAACAGCCTTGGCTGTCTTGGGACACACTTTGTTGACTAGGCTGGTCTCAGACAGAGATCTACCTGCTTCTGCCTCCTGAGTGCTGGAACTAAAGTCTTTAATCGCCATGCCTGGCAAATTTCATTTTCTTTAATGGTTGAATTACACTGCTTCTTCAGTGAGCAATTTTTCATTTCACAGCACCATTAGCTTATATCCTCTTGATCCATAGAATTCATTGAGTGATTTTTCCATCATTAATTTTGAAAATTACATTAAAAAATAAGACCTATCACTGCCCTACATCGCTAAGCATATTAGCTGTCTTTATATTCACTTTCTACCCTGGGATGAAAATTGTCCCCATTTTACATGCAATGATAGAGAACCAGAGTATTGATATCACTTTCCCATCATCCTCAGCAAACAGGTGGTAAAATATGGATATACATGCTGCGAATTTGAATCTAGCCTTCACATAATTATTACTATTTTGACACTATGGGTAAATAGATATAAATGTCTATTATGACCAACGTGTATATCATTAGAGATTCAAACATCAATAGGAAATTCAAATGTTACATATTTTGAAATTACTAGTGGCAGAATCACATTTTTTTCTTCTTAGTAAAAGTTGATCCTAATTTAGAAAACAGTGATATTCTGATTTTCTTGCAAAGCCATTTCACAGATGAGGACAATCCTTCAATGTTTAAGAATATCATTTGGAAGCACTGATTTTAAAGACATTTATATAATCCATATGCACCACTATAAAATCTCCAATAGTGTACAGCTATGAGAGCTATCCCATTATAACCACAGGGATCATTAATTGTTAAAAACTTTTTTTCTTAACACAAAAATGTTTATTTCTGATCCAAAGTTGTCCAGCATTTAATCATCCATCCATATATCTTCTCTTGGGTCAAAATCTTCAGTTCTCTCAACCATTCTTAGGATAGACTTTTAAATTCTTCTTCTGGCTCAGTCACAGCCACTACAAAAAGGAAAAATTTAAAACCTGACTTTAGTCTACAAAAATACTTTCCAAAGTATCTTTTAGTGTAAGATTTCTACATAGCATGATTTATAGTATGGAGCTGAACTTTCTTGTGTGACCAATTTCATTTCTGTTCCTGTAGGGTAAGTGAAATTTATTTTGGCTTAGCAACTAAGTCACAGGGTAGATTTGAAGTATCCTAGGATCTGCCTTGTTCAGAACCTCACAAGCTTTTTTTTTCTTTATGTTTTTAATATTAATTTACAACTTGGTGTTTCTCTCCACTGATTGAATTCAGTTATCCTTCCTCTTCCAAAGAAATTTTTTTTAATTTTAACTAGTATATTACAAACAAACAAACAAACAACCTATCTAAAAAGAGTATCCTTTGAGTTTCAATGAATTTAACGCCCATCAACAGCAAAGCTGCAGAAAAGTAAGAGATTTTAGTTGCTCCATTATTACTTCTGGAGCTAAAAAGTTGCATTATTAATTGTAAAGATCCCCTTGCATCCTATATGGGCTTAGGTTCAACTGTGATCTAAATGGTTAGATACACAATGAAACCTACATACCTTAAAGGAGACACAGCCTACTTTATTTCATTTTTAAAATGAAAAGTACTTTAAAGTTGCTTCCCTTAATTCTTTTTGCCAAGATTTGCATTTCTTTTAAAATGCTAAGACAGTATTCAAGATTTATTAACATTAGAAAGAATTTGAGATTAAAGGGCATTAAAGGGCATTCTTACTCAAAAAGAATAATGAGTTACATAGATTTGCTTAATTCAGTTCAATTATTGAGCCAATCCTAACACAGAGAAAGAAGGGCTGTATACTTCTCTCCCCCAAAGTAGCACATATGAATCAAATACAGTGTGAAAGAAAGAATTCCAAGAACCTCAATCAGAAACGCACAATATTGGAGTTAGGTTCCCCTATAACTAATTTCATTAAAGCTATTTTCTCCAAACAGTCCCTTTTACAATTAAAATCCTCCTCATTATAATGGGTTTGCTATTGCACAAGTGTGAAAACCAAGCAAGAAAATGAGAAGAAAAATGTCTAAAGGATTTTTTTTTTTTTTTTTGGTATCTTATAAAAACTCTCACCTTAGTGGTTACAGGAGCAACAGTAAATCTTGGGACTGCTCATTATAAACAATTTTGCGTTCAAGTTTGTGTGGTTTTAGAGGACATCTATAAAGCAGGACTCCATTTCCTTTTTTTTTTTTTTTTTTTTTTTTTTTTTNTTTTAGAGGACATCTATAAAGCAGGACTCCATTTGGTTTTGGTTTTTTTTTTTTTTTTTTTTTTTTTTTTTTTTTTTTTTTGACTTGAAAAAAGGGTGCATTTGTGAGCATGTGGTGCTGGAATTTGAAAGATGACACATTTCCCTGGCGATCGGGGCACCCCTCTTTTGTAGAAAACTTGACACCACCCACAGCACCTTGGTAAAGGTAAAGTGTCAGCTTTGTTGAATGAAAAATGACAGAAAATTTTTGCTGATGTTAAGAAATTTTTACTTAAGAGCAAAATCTTAGAAGCTAAGGGGAGGAGATCCTGCATTTCACAATTAAGCCAGAAACAGCACGGAGACTCGGAGACTCGCAGAAAACCTGGATTCCCGAAGTGCTGAGACTGGATCGCTGTCTGATCCGGTGAAGGTATGTGAATTTAGGGAACTTATCGTTCCACTCACCTCATCCGTAAACACACAAGCAAATACCCAGTCTGCTAAGGAGCTACTGTCAAATGTACCTGCCTGCCTCCCTCCTTTTGCCATTTCTAAGTCTGCGGCAGTTCCTGAATGTGGATTAATTCTGATTCCTAATCTGTGAAACAAAAACGGCACTGTCTTTGCCAAGGGACGGTTAGATTATCTGTTTGCCAACATCAATATTTGGATGGAAAGCTTAAAATATGTTGTTTTTCCAAGAGTTTGACTTTAAAGGCGGGGAAGCACCGCTTATGCAATGCTAGGAGCAAATCGGTTAACCACTAACTTCTTTCTTGTTCAAGAAGAGGCACTTTCAAGTTTCCATTTGGAAGCAAAACTCTGCTCCTTTCGCTCAGAAGAGACCCTCCTTATGCATGCTTATACAAAGACGCTTCTCTGGTTGCAGTTCACGTTGCCTACATTGCCTAGTGACTCTAGACTGCTTTTGGCAACCTTGCCTCCACCCAAGATGATCAATACCTCCATCCACATACCTCCATCCAATACCTCAAGACTTCCTGAGGGAGGTTATTCTATCCTGGGGGGCACTCAGAGCCTCACTCAGGTGAGCACCAGGTGTAAATCCACCTCCAACTCCATGAGGCAACAAGCTCTAAGAACTATAATCAGATAGACCTGGCAAGCTACCAGCTGAGGGCTTGGGCTCAGGATGCATGTTCACCCAGAGAGAGACCCTCCTTGCAGCTCTGTATCCAGCATCCAGCTCCTACCGATCTGGAGATCTCTGTTTACCAAACTCTACTTAGAAAACTCTGCAAGATAAAAATCACTTACCCAAATGCACTTACTGTGAGAGGCAAGGCAATTTTGAGGAGAGAGAAGAATGCCTATTGAGCTTCTTTTTTCTCAAGTTCTTTATTGATTTTCTAAAAAGAGTTCGTGCACTCCCCTTTTACTCTCCCTCTAGAAATAAATCCTGGTGTAACAACTGTGCTCTTGTCATCTTTGTCGTCCCTGTCCTTAGGTTTATGAAGCAGGAAACACCATGATTAAGAAGTTGTTAGATTTCCAGTAAATGCCATGCCTACCAAACAGTGCTAAATTTACCATCTCAGCTTCCAAACCTTGTCTTCTTGTGTGGAGTCAAAGGGCAGAGGAATGGCTCATGGTAGGGGAGGTATTCAGACAGAAGGTTTTTCTCTCTTTGAACCTGCCTTGACTTTACCTATGTGGCTTACCCTGATGGACTTGTTTTAATGACCATGGACTTTACACTTAATGTAGTTTAATTCTAGTGCAAAGGAGAAACATCTGTCACCGGACCTCAAAATCTATACTGTGATTTCTTTTTAAAAAGTCTGCACATGAGAGATTAAAATGCTTACAGATACTCACCCATAGCTTCATGAAAATAAGCATGTCTGTCTTTAAACATACCCCCCACAATCATTAAGGAAAGTAAACTCAAAATGTACTGAATTGAATGTAAGCAAATTGTTTACCAAATATGATATTAGGAAGTATGGTTTAAATGATTAATAATTTTTATAGTGCAACTGGGATTGGTGAATTGAGTTCAGTTGAATTTCTTTACCACTTAAAAGCATAAATGTCATGTGAAAACCCCAAAATTCTTCTATATCCAGAACACTTTAGAACAACTAACACAATTTTAAAAAGAAATGGAGTTTTTATTATCTCAAACATAGCTATTATTTTATATAATAAAATAAACTATTATTGAATATATATATATATATATATATATATATATATATATATATATATCATAACAAAACACAATAGAAGCAAATGCCTTTAATATTACCAGTTGCTAAATAAGTCAAATTATCACTGGAATCTTTAACATTTAACTTGGATCCTGTAGAACCAGAGAACTGAACTCAATGCCACTCCCTCTCTTTTGATGAAAAGTCAACTCTGAAAAACTATTACTGGAACCAGCTGAAATTCATGAACAAATCTATCGCTCTGAAAACTCATGAGTTTCTTTGAAATACCAAGTAATATTACCATTATGTCAAGATACACATAATTCATAATGTCAGAGGGCTTTGTAACAGCACAGTTGAAAGACTTCAAGATTCATTTAACATTCACAGCATTATTGTGTAAGACTCAAGACTCCTCAAACAGGACAAACTCAACACTTGTCTGTAGGCCTGTAGGTCTGTAGGCAAGTTTTCCAGGGATTATTATAACTTGAGACAAATTTTAAATCTCTCTCTCTCTCTCTCTCTCTCTCTCTCTCTCTCTCTCTCTCTCTCTCTCTCTCCTCTCCCAGTAGTGTGAGTGTGTGTGTGTGTGTGTGTGTGTGTGTGTGTGTGTGTAAGCTACCAAGCTGATTTGATGCAATATATATGTCTATCACTCCTCTGCAGAACTGCAGGAAGACTACAGATGAAGCCAGGGAAGGAGGCTACAGAGCACACATAAACAAGAGGCCACCTGGCTTTCTGCCATGATACATGACATTCAATTATTTTAGTCCTTTTTCATGAGAGTTTCTCTCTCAACAGCTCCTCCTCCCCTCTCTAGACCATTGCTTTTCTACATTTGGTATACTTTGCCTGATTTAGCATGCATGCATGTCCTTCAACCCCAAGCTTTACCTGTAAGCCCCAAACTCTCTCTACAATAAGAAAGTGCTAAAAGTAAAATTTGGGAGTCTTATCTTGACCTGCCCACTATTATCATATAAGTATTATATTTCATTTTATGAGCTAAGAAAAAAAAAAAAACCTAGAATGGGCCACATGTTGCCCTTTCTACAGCTTTGATGTAAGTAGAAGTATCTTTCATGTTCAAAATTAAAATTACATTTGCATAGGGAGAGAATCATTCAAAGCAGTTCTAATCTGTAAAATCTCTCTCTCTCTCTCTCTCTCTCTCTCTCTCTCTCTCTCTCTCTCTCTCTCTCTCTCGCTCTGTCCCTCCCTCTCTCTCCTCTCCTCTCCTCTTCTCTCCTTTTATTTTTTTCTAAGTGAAATGAGTCAAATTGCCCTTTCTGGTAAATCACCCACCTAAACTTCTAATTAGGTACGCCTGAAGAGGAGTGTAAAATAATAATTTCAATAGAATTTTCAAATAGCTTTAGCTCATGATTTTATTTTGCTATTCATTCCTTAAAGGGAAACTAAACAAAACTTCAAAAACACCCACATCCCATGTCTGTAGGCAAGACAGCCAGCTGCAGGAACAATATTAGGTGTGGCATGAAAAGGGAGCAACCTTCTCCAGGAAATCCCTTCTCCATGTTTGTAAGCAGAGGGATGCCACCGGAGGGATGAGGGATGCTTTAGCCGACCAGACACATCTTAATCACCAGAGGAGCAAACAGCCAAGGCCTTAGCCCAAATCGTCCTCTTAACCATCCCCAGATCTCTTGGCCTTCCACCCTGAAGTCCTCTGCAGGTGCCGAGACTCCTGCAAAGGCTATGAAACTTCCAGGGATCCCAGAGGGCTGGAATCCTGAGATGTCCGGAATGCTTTCAGGCTTAAAAAAAAGAAATGTCCCTGAACCTCTGTGGATACCCTACCCACAAAATTCAAATGTGAAAAAAAAAAAAAAGCAGATAAGAAAAAGTTTTCACAGAGACTTATTTGAGGTATTGGGTTAATTAAAAAGAAGGGAAGGGAATCCTGGGAATCCTGACTTTAGATCACACGTTTTGAAAGTGCAGAGTATGTGCAGAGCTGGGAAGTGAAGTGGGGAGCTTGAAATAAGAGGCTGGGGCTGGAGAGGACAAAACCAAAGCCAGCTAAGTTCATACTTAATTAACTGGTTCTTCCTTCCCAGTTGATCACTTACTTTAAAATCAGGAAGGGTTAGGATGGTGCAAAAAAGAAGAAGCCAATTTTAAAAACCGAGTGGGTGGCACGCTGGGTGTGCATATATATAGAGAGTACTTATCAAAGTATTTCAGTCTATGTTCAGTGTTATGTCCCAAAACATCAGGCCAACACAGCCCAGGTGCAATGACCTCCCAGTTGATTCCGCTTCTTTGTGACTTCCAGAAACCATTTAATTATTATTGCCTTAATTAGTATTTTAAATTTAATATTAATGCTCTAGTGGCTAGGGCTGTGTCATTGCTATAAACTCTATCTCAACCCCTCAAAATCTATTTAATGCAACTCTTGGCAACCAAAGACCCAGCTTCTTGCCAAAACCTGCAGATTATGCATTCGTTATGGGAGTTTGCCATTAACTGTTGCCTCTGTTATGGGCGCATGTGGTTACATGTCACAAAACGCAAGGGGGTTCCAAGTAATAGATTTGAATTTTCAGGAGGTTTCCGGGATCTGAAGTGGGTGGGTGACACCTTGGACCCCACCCCTGAAACCACTTAGGTCAAAAGTGGGTTTGGGTAATGGGGTGGAAAAGGCTTCCGAAGCTGCAGTTGACTACACTGAAGTTTTCCCCTAGTTGGACCTGGACCTAGTCTATTGGTATACAAATGCTGGAGAGCTTGTATCATATGTCTTTGATTTAAAAGACACCGAGTGTTTTTCAGGGAATTTGGGGCTCCTAAAACGCATATTTATAAACAGAGACTGACAAAGCTCTATGACATAGCTACGTTTATAACTGGGAATTCTCTTCATAGTTCTTCATCAGTCATAGGAGTGCTTGCTTCTGTGAATATTTGAAAGACCCATCAAACGTTGTTTGTTTCTTTCCTCTTTCTCGCGTTTATTAGGGCAAAGCAGACTTTCAGAAAATTTAGAGGTAAGATAGATTTAAAAGGGAGAGGTGAGATCCTGCAAAATGACCAAGGTCACAAGAAGTGAGTGGCTAACTCAATTCAGTCTACCTTCCACCAGGAACAATCTGATAAAGGGTCCAGAAGAATACAGCATCTCTCTTTGTAAGCAAACTTCAAGCACACATTTCCTGGGTTTTTCCTCCCCACTTGCAGGCCACCCCAGAGAAGGTGGAGCAAGCTCCGCCTAGCACTTCGGAGAATGCTCATCTTAGAGCCCTGACTCCCCTTCCATTAGAACTAAGGACAGTCCCTGCTTTTCTTTAACCTCGCACTCTTGGAGGTTTGTCAGTTCCTTGTTGTTGGTGCTATCTCAGGGCCCCGGAGAAAACAATTAAAAATATAATAGAACCCGTTAAAAGGCAGAACAGTGTCAATTGGTGGGAGCTCAGCAAAGGGTCTGTTCTTGGGGAGGAAATGTGGTGAACCACGGCCGGGTGAACATGGCTGCTGCTCCTGACACCACTTCTCAGGTCCTGTCGGATGGAATCTTCATTTTTCACTGGCGGCCCCGCCTTTGGGGCAGTGCTAAGCAACAGTTCTGCTGAACATTGTGCCTGGGATCTTTGCTCGCAAGCTGTGTCCAGGTCGGACGTCAATGAGGGTCTCACCTGTGGATCGAGGACGAAGAAGAATGTGGAAATTTCCAAACCTTGGCGGACAGACACCCGACTGAAAAGAGCTAGGCCACCCGCAGCGGCGGGGTTACCCGAAGTGTCTAAGGCTCTGCTGTAATTGCCAACGTATCCCGGAGAAAAGGGGCAGCCGCTGTGGAAGGCCTCTGTGGTGAGAGAGGAAGGTTATGTCAGGATCGGTGGGCAGAGACCTCCCTCGTCCATAATTTGTAGGGGAGTTTCACCAAATTTGCAAGCTTGGCTGATCTATTGCAAATGGCTTCTTGAGTGTGCCCAAGGCAAGGAACTCTTTTATTTTCTCCCCCGCCCCAGACGCCCCGGGCTCCTCAGAAGCTGAAGTGGGGCACAAGGCCAAGCAGAATGGTTCTCATCTCTAAAGCGCCGTTTTACCTTCGCTAGCACCCCCTTCAGCTGGACCAAAGGTTTTGGGTCCGCAACTGTGAGTCCAATCCCAGTCCGCGGAGCCACTAGCTTCCTCAACACCCTTTTCGAAGGCACCGCCCCAGCTCTTGAAACCTGTATATAGTACAACTTTTGTTAAAACACTCTGATGGCATTCATCTCCCAACGCTGTTTTGCGTGAGTCCCTCTGACCTCCACTAAGAAAGGGGTTTCAGGGCCACTTGTCTCTATGAATTTTCAATAATAATAATAATAATAATAATAATAATAATAATAATAATAATAGTAATATATTTTGTCCTAATGATTCGTGTGGACCAAGAATGTGGTGGTTATTGGTTGGTATTGGTATAATCAAATCTTTTCAAAGACTCTGGCTCAACCTTCCTTTCCCGTTAGATGCCACTGCATCCTTACTCCTCTGCGTCCGACAGTAAACGAGAAGGCCAGGGCCTTGTAAGAGAGAGCGCTGCGGCCAAGACGCCAGCCTTTTAGGTTAGAGGCAACCTCGGCCCGTTTACCTCCAGCAAACCGGTTAACAGCCGCCGCTGTATCCGGCGTCTTGGGCTCAGATTAATGTGGATCTTCCACGTAAACGATTTACGGATGAAATAAAAGCTCTTTAGAGCAATACTTCCTTTCAAGTTCTTAAGATGCCTCTAAATCTTCTGGGAGTGAGTGGTTGGGGTGGGGGCGGGGTGGACAGCGGGTGTTGGGGGAGTGGGGGGGGTAGCGGGGGTGGGGTGGGAGATGGCCCGGCAGGCCTCTGGGAGTGGAGGGTTAACCGCTCTGCGTTCTCACCAGGCTCCTCGGCAATGCCAGTCCCACTGTCGAGGCGACTACGATTCTGGGTGTCCTTGTGTCTCCTGGCATTTGTCTGAAATGGAACTGTCTGTCTGAACTAGGCCAGGGACGCGCCCTACCCTGGGTAAGAAGGGAAGATGGGGGTGGGGTGGGGGAGGAGGGGGCCCTGGGGTGGAGTTAGTCCCTGCCTATTTTCATATTCATTAGGACTGGGAGGTTGCTGGAGGAGCCCAGCTGAGTTTCAAGATATAAAAGCAACTTCGGGTGCCCCTTCTGCAGCCGGGACGTATTAAGAGTCTGGGAGCTGGGCAGCTCCTGGCGTCGCGGGTCTCGCTTCCCCTTTCCCTCCTCTCTGACCCTCCCTCCTCCCGCCCACTGCTCCCTCCTCCCTCCGCGCCCTCCAGCCTCCACGCACCCCGGAGAGCTCGCGGACGGCCTTTCCAGGATTATGGAGTTTCTGAGCGAGAAGTTTGCCCTGAAGAGCCCGCCAAGTAAAAACAGTGACTTTTACATGGGCACAGGAGGCGCGTTGGAGCACGTTATGGAGACGCTGGACAATGAGTCCTTTTACGGCAAAGCGACGGCTGGCAAATGCGTGCAGGCCTTCGGGCCGCTGCCGCGAGCTGAGCATCACGTGCGCCTGGACAGGACCTCTCCCTGTCAAGACAGCAGCGGTAAGTCACCAGCACCCCCGCTGGCCTCCAGCCCCCAACCCCATCCTTATCCCTACTCCCTGGTGGCCTGGCCGGGGCTCCAAACTGAGCCCCAGTCTCAGCCGTCCTTCCCCGAAGTGAGGTACGGTTCGGGTCGAAGTAAAGAAATGTGGGAAGAAGAATCCAGATTGCTGGGGAATGGGCGCCGCTCACTCTGGGACTCCCGCAACCGGCCGGTGTCCAGAGCTAAATACTGCCTGATTCTATTTCGCTTTCGGATAGAGTCCACAACTGGACAAGAAGGCTCTGACCAGGACCCCAGTGTAGGCTAACAGGACTCCAAATAGGTCATAATTGAGTTAAAATACCGCGCCACCGCTGTGAACCCGCCGGGATGGGATGCCGGGAGCTCGGGGATGTGAAATCCATCACTAGATGTCACAGTGGTCAGGAAAACCAAAATCTTTGAGCACTTTTATGTGTGCATGAGTGGGAAGCTATGAAACCGTTTCTAATGTCCTAGGAGTGACGAGTGACGACATTTTTATTGTAAAGATGGTGTATTTCTCTGTTGCTATATATTAGCTTGTGTGAACTTAAAAGTTCCTGCCGATTTTCTTTATTTCTTTATTGCGTTTGTGATGAGCAAACATACGTTTTGGTAAAAAACCTAATCATTTTAGCGTTTGGGCAAAGTATTCCGAGTAAAAACCACTCAGTTGCGGATTCTGCATTGTCTGTTTTTCTTCTTCCACATAAAATGTCACCTAAGGAGCCTTTCGGAATGTTTCTGGACAGAATCTTCAACTCTGAATGCCAGACTATCTCCAAGTCAAAATGTTATCAAAACAAACCATCTATCTTTTTCTATCTTGTAGCCCAGTGCGAACCCTATCATTTCACATCCCGACAGTTAAAACAGGTTTATGATTCTAAGAGGACTTTTCCTTATCGTGGTGTATACGCCGCCGCCCTTAAGCGGTATGGAAAGGAGCGGGGCGCTTTAAAACAACAAACGAATTAAGTGTGAAATATTTACAACAAGCCACCGCCCCCTATTTTAATGGAGGTTCAAAACTCTGGCAAGATCTTTTCACTTTCGGGAGCTCATTCGTTCAATACTCTATACAAATTTTAAATGAATCTCACATTCTACTAGTTTTATACAGTGCAGAGGGTGACTTTTGACTTGGACGGGTAGGACAAAAATGCACATAACCAATGACCGTTTTTTTTAGTGGATTCAATCGTTTATTTGGAAAGACTGGAACAACCAATATTACATACAAGAACGTTTTGGCTTCCTGGCTTCATTTCGGAGGTCGTAAGTGTTTTCTGCACTCTTAGATGCGTGCCTGAAGTTATTTGAACTGACAGGATTTTTACAAATGATTTTGCAGTGGCCTGCTTTGACTGCTAGATAAACCCCACCGTGCTTTAAATTGTCGGGGAAAAGGAACAGAGAAATGGTGATCAGTTTGGAGTGCTTCATTTCCTTTTAAATGTTCATCTCATTGTTGGGAAGAATTTTTAACAGGAAAATATGGAATAAAATGAACAAGGATGGTTACCGGCTATGTTGGAGAAAAAGCCGGTCATTCTCCAGTCCTGCCCCCAGCGTCTTTGCGGCTTCCCCTCCCCCCTCTAATTGCCGCAGTTCCCGGGTTTTAACTCTTGTCTGCGAAGACAAAACCTTATTGTTGATCAGTCATAGTTCTCCTCATATTTATTTTTAAAGCACATCCTCCTTTGCATAAAATCGATGTGCAATATAAGTTATGTAGACAATATAATTCAATGTATTCGTGGAACACACAAAAAGGTTCTTCAAACGGTTAAGATGAATCCCACCCCCCACCACCCCCCACCTTCTTTTAAAGAAGCAAATAAGAATAGTATGGATGAGTCCTTGGAAATCATGTTCTGGTTGGGTTGAGTTTGTTTTCCTTACAAAACAACAACAACAACAACAACAACACAAATAAAGCCCAAACTGCCCTGTTTCCTTATGTCCCTTGTATCTGTCTGTAAATTTTTATGATGCAATATGTTTCTTGTCATACTGCAAGCTTGAATTCCGATCTCAAGTAAATTATTAACATTGAAATAACTTGACAGAATGCAAAATGTCGTTTTAAATTTTATCCTGTTTATTTTTGTATTTTTGTGTTTTTCATTTACCTAGAGTAAACAACATTTTTTTGTCCTAACTATACACTAGCTAAAAGGAAGTATAAAGTATTCAAGGAATGTAAGTCCTTTTTAGTGTAAAGAAATGTATTTAAATCTTATACTTTTTTATTAAAAGGTACTTTCAGAACTTGATAAAAATTAAAAAAAATAGTAGATCTCTTTCTGAAGAAAATTTAAATGCAGTCACAAGTAACTCATTGAACTAGAATGTGTACAGTGTCATGGGACTCATACCTCACTGCAGTCTCTGCTCACCTTTGTTTTGTAAGATGTGGGAGATTTAATATTGGGAGAGAGATACGATTTAAATTTGAAGTAAAATTTTACTGAAGACCAGAAGCAGTTTAATTTTGTCATATGTAAAAAAAAAAGTATATGCTATAAGTTTTATACATCCATATTTAAAAAGTCATGGCTGTTTAGATTTTTTTTTTAAATCTAGAGCAAATTTTCACTTGACTATTTTAATTTGATTATAAACTATATGCACAAACAGTACATTAGCAGTATAAAATAGATCTGTGGACTTTGGCAAGTTCTGAGTTCATGTACACATTTAGAACTCTTTTTAAATCTGATCCACAGTGAATTAATAATGCATTGCACATCATGTGATGATAGAATTAATACTGGCAAAATAAATTATTAGCTGTTATTATTTCCTGGTGCTCTAAATTATTTCACACTAATTGCTTCATCAAAGTATGTTTCACCATCCTGAGTATTGCTGTTTTCCCCCCTGAGTACAGTGAACTATGGGATCACCAAAGTAGAAGGACAGCCCCTTCACACGGAGCTGAACCGAGCAATGGATAGCTGCAATAATATCAGGATGTCTCCCGTGAAAGGAATGCCAGAGAAGAGTGAACTGGATGAACTTGGGGACAAATGTGACAGCAATGTATCCAGCAGCAAAAAGAGGAGACACCGAACTACCTTTACCAGTTTGCAGCTGGAGGAACTGGAGAAGGTCTTCCAGAAAACCCATTACCCGGATGTATATGTCAGAGAACAACTTGCCCTGAGAACGGAGCTCACTGAGGCCAGGGTCCAGGTAGGCATCAAAAGGCAAGGCTTTTCAGGGAGGGATAAAGTTAGAATAATTGAATACTTGTATTTTGTCAAAAAGGAAGAGGCATTCTCAGCTAAGACTTGTACCAAAGTAACATATGAACAAATTGGCCAATAAAAATTTCTTTATACTTGCAAAAATTTTGACCACTTACGAAGTATTCGGACAGGAAGTATTTCAGAAGGTTAATAATGAGGTCATTAAAAAACAGAATTAACATACATGTGGTTTAAAAATAAAACCTTAAACTTATCTCTACTTTATAAATACATATATTTAATTTATTTTTTTGTTTTATTTTTTTTTAACTATTGGGATTTTATTTTAGATTATATATCAGTTATTGTTTATATACTATCCCATAGATCTATAGCTTTATTTCAGTTGGAATTATTGTAATGGAAAATGAACTAAGAGCACAAACTCTTAATAGTTAATTATATATGTATATGTATATATACATACATATAGTATATGTATATATATCATATGTTAATTTTACTAATAAGATTTAAGATATATAAAATGGCTCATTTAATTTTTTTAGGCCCAACTACTTCAGCATGAATACTGCATTTTAGTTTTAAAGATCTAGGTAATTAGATATATATTTTCAGCATAAATAGTAATAATGTAGTTTAAATAATTTTGTATGCCCTTGGTTATATTTATAAATTGTTTAGTCAAATAACTATAGCCAAAGTTTCAATGAATCTAATTTCTTAAAAAAAAAACTAAAAAGAAAAAATCTAGATAAAATGTTGCATGCCTTCTCAGCAGTATTTTATTGTGACTATAGCTGATATTTTAAAATTATACTTTATTAGTTGTCAAGTAATAAGTACAAATTTGAAAGGCAGTAATAAATCAAAAGAAAGGACTTTTTCTTTCATTTACTTTTATTGCTTTGCTTTAAGTGGGAAAGTGTTGAATTCCCTGTTGCATACACTCTTATCCTCGAAAGAGGACTAGATTGTGTTTTCTTTCCTTTTGTTAATAGTTTGCTTGTACGGTCCATTTGTCATCACTGATCACACATGGTGATTTGGGATGGCAGGCAGCAGGTTATGCTTGACTTTCCTGAAGCAAATGGAAATTCTATCACAGTTCAGCAAAATAATATGTAGAAAGTTCACACTGTGGAAGAAGGCGAGAATTGTCTAGTATTAACACCAGGCCTGCATGTGTTTTTTGTCCTGCGTCTATTATTTAAATTAGTTATACTTGTAACCATAGAAAAATATGTTTACATGCAGATGAATCAGCTGTTCCCTCCATGTTCCCGCTTCAGTGCAGGTTCATATCTGTTCGAGGACACGCAGAGAGAGCAACCTGACCCATGTTAACACAGGTTGTTCTCTTTCATGCGCTCTACAGGAGGGCAGAAATTCACACTCATTTAAAAAAAGACATGATTTCCAGAATGTTCTCTGTGTCTCTCTGTGTAGAACATAGGAAAATATGTGTTCCGTTGATGGCTCCATCCCTGGAAACTGGGGCCAATATTTGATACTAGCAATTTAACTTGAGAATGATAACAGGTAGTTTCTTAAAAGTCTTGCTTTAATTTCAGAAAACCCTCCAAAAAATAATATGAAAACTGTTACATATGTGTAGGCCATGAACTGTACAGAAGGTAAGCAGCACAAGTTGTGGTGGCATAAAATATACAGAATTAGGGTTTATTATTGAACATGTATCCACAAATTTCAAGTAAAGTTGAATGCAAAGATTTCTGCAAATGCATATTTATTTATTCTTCACTTCCAATCTGCATAGAGTTGTGTAAAGAGGAGTGAGCCTTTTCTGTATGCTGCCCAGGTGGTGCTTATTCAAAAATATCAAAGCTCCATGTTAAATATAATTTTGTTTCTTCCTTTAAAATACTGCAATATTAGAATTAAAAATTAAAAAAAAAAAAACATTTCAAGAGCAAGCAAGGATTAAGAACCCCCCTTAGGGATATAGTTCTATAAACCAGGATTTCTAAGGTATAATTTGAGAAATCATGAAAGAAAGGTTAATTACCTGGGTGAGGAGTACTGATTCAGTACTGATTCATGATGTTCGGTGCATCTGCTCACTTATTTAACTATTTATAAGTGATTTTTAACTGTATGTAATAAGTATAGTTGTGTGTTTTAAAACCACAGTTTAACGTCAAGTAGAACTTTCCCTGTCAAGTCTTACGACAGATATATAATGTTACTTTGCAGTTTGTAAAAAATCAAGGTATTATGGCTCCCAGTGATTTTAGATAAAATACCAATATTTAATTTTTATAGGATTCTTTAAGTTTAAATATGACTCAGAAGAGTCTTCAGCTTATTACACCACTTAAAGATAATTGTGGATAGACAAAGGTGATAATTGTGTTATGAATTGGCTGGAAGAGAGCATGGTACCTTATTGTCTATCCGGCTCATTGCATCCACTAGAGGATGAATGAGTAAGCATGACAACAGGATGATTATAATTTTTACGTCCAGCAAATGAATACACAGACATATTTGAAAACACACACACACACACACACACACACACACACTCACACATATACATAAATGGTCTGAAGGCTGGTTCTTTCTGTTAAGTTATGTTGCCTCACTGATGTACGATGATATCAGAATACAAGAGAAAGTAAAACACGTGGATCCAGTTTGTATGTATAGAAATTCTTTTTTTTTTATTGTTAATTTTTATTTACTCTGTTTTCCTTTCTGACTTGAAAATTTGAATGTCAAGTCTGCTTGATGTAATGTTCTTCAGCTAAAATTATGCTTTTTTTTTTTTTTTTCTAATACAATACACTAGGTTTGGTTTCAAAATCGAAGGGCCAAGTGGAGAAAAAGAGAACGTTATGGCCAAATACAGCAAGCTAAAAGCCATTTTGCTGCCACGTACGACATATCAGTTTTACCAAGGACGGATAGCTACCCACAGGTATGGTGCCATGACTCAGAGTGCTCCTGCAGGGCAGTGGGTGTGGCTTGATTCAGAGAGTGAGCTTAGGGTTTATTACAGCAACTACAATAGTAAGGAGTGAAAAATCTAGTCTCCAGAAAACTTTTTCCATGTTTAACAAATTTTTACCTACGAAATTATTTATTTTTATTATTTTCTTTAAGAGTCAGTCACTGAAAAATATTTCAAGATCTGTGCCTTTTGGGTTTGCTATACATTGCAAGAAAGAAAAAGAAAGAAAAAAAAAAAGAAATAGCATTTAATGATACGCCTTAATTTTATTTTGTACTTTAAGTATTCAAGCTAATTTGCTTCATTAATTTAAAACAGTATGTTGCCTGTCATAAGATTTGTGGCCATAATTTCGTGCAACATGCAAACTACTGAGGTTAAATGTGGCCTTTAAATGCTCAACTCTACTTCAAAACTTTATTCGTTTGCCAACGTTCTTTTTTGTCACGTTTGATCTCATGCATTCTCTCAAGAGCGTTATTTAATATTACATAGTCTTACAGACAATTTTAAAAATTAAGGTAAGAAATATTTTTCATCTTTAAATGTGTTGATATTTCATTTTTTCATTGTTTTCTTTTTGATCAATAAGGTTTTCTTCATTTTTTATACTTTGTGATACTCACACGAGTTTTGTTATCTTAAAAATCTGTCTTGATATGGAATAATGGTGTTGGAACTGCATTGTTGATGCTTAGCAAGCTGTGCATTGTTTTATTGCTTCTTACTTACTGATACATGCTTTCTAAGATGTTACTGTAGAAACACAGGTGAAATGTATTCTCAATAAATACCTTCTGGTTCTGTATCAAGATCACCTTGACTCCAAATGTGAGAATAGCCATTCCATTCCACTGTAAATTCACACCCTCTCTGTAAGTCCAGCCCTTTAATAATGTTCTTTCCTGGTATCCTTTTTTCCTTAAATTTTCTTTTAAAGATGATTTGAGGAACTTCTTGTTTGTATATAATTACTTAAATTTATTGTGAAAATTTATATATTAAAAAGATAGTTGGACAGTACCAGGTTCAGCTCCTTCGTTTTAAAACTTAGAATAAAACAAGCCTAGTTATGTTAAGGAACTGGCTCATGAACACATCAATGGTATCTTACAGGGCAGCCAATAAGCAACTGCAGTGGCTCAGATTTTTCCCCAGAAGGTTTCCAGAGGCCAGAATTTTGGAAATGATTTGAATCATTGCCACATGCTTCCATTAATCTATCTGGTGTACTATAAAATTTACCTGAAAGCAGTAACCTTATTTTTACCTGGTTAAAAGCATGGCTATCTTTTGCTTATCTATGGTGACAGAGCTAGTGAAATTTTATTCTCCTCATATTTTTGGGTCACTTAGTTGAATTCAAAACAAAACATTTTGAATACGTTTCTCCTCTGAATTGATAGCATCATGGGGAGAGAAACTGTCATACCTTACAGTTTTTCTTACTGCAGACCCCTTATGTACTGTCCAATGTTACATAATAACTTAACCAAAGCAATAGCCTTATGTAATGGGTCTTAATTTTCTCCATTTCTCACATGAAAGAAATGAAGTACATGAATAGGAGGTATTCATTTACCCATGATGATTTTGCCTAACTTTCAACAAGTTCTATTTGAAAACATCATTTAAATATTTATTAGAATTTCAGACACAAATACTATACTCATATCACTTCACCGCTGCCTCCTCCTACAATTCGTCCCAAGTGCCCCACATGTTCTCAAATTCACAATGTATTCTTCTTCAGTTATTGTTTCATTCACACACACACACACACACACACACACACACACACACACGACCCTGCTGAGAACATTTTGTTTTGCTTCTGTGTACAGTGGTTTAAGGCTGACCCTAACTCATACAATAAACTGTCTTTCCAAGTGAACAGATCTCACTCTTTGCATTATCAGAAACATAATTATAAAATAGCCTCTGGGATGAGCTCCGTTATTAGAATCTGCAGTTTCTTTCAGGGGAGCAGGGAATGTTCACCAAGCCAATAAAATAATGAACGAACGAGTGAGACTATGTTTACATCCCTTTGAAAATAATAACTGCAGTCTTTAGAAGAGAAAGACACCAACCTGTGAACTGTTTTCCAGTAGAATTTAAGCATCACTTAGAAAGTTCCCTGTATCCTTCTTGACCAAGATTCCCTCATTTTGAATACTGCTATGTGTCTTCATCCTTTAGCCTTGGATCCCTGTTTCTAGTTTCTAGTTTGTGTTCCTGGCTGTTGGTTACCTTATTTATTTTTGGCTCCTCGTTCTTATTTGCTGTTCTGTAAACCATTTTGAATAGGGTCTGGGACCAATTAGGATCTTCGTGAGGGCCTACAACATTGACTAGCCATCCCCTTTCCTAGCTTCATTCTGTCATTGACTTGCTTCATCTTAAAGCTTTGGGCATCAGGGGACACAATATAATAAGACAGGAAGACATAGCTGAGACAGGAAGAGAACATGGTATGTCTAGGAGGACATTGGGTAGTTATTTTTTCACTTCCAGAAATTACGGTGATTTTATAATTTCTTTTAAATCCCAAGGTATTTGAACGTTTGAATAAATTGGCTATATACTAAAATATGGGAAGACAGAGTAATTGTGCTGAGTTTATTTTGACAGCGAAGTTGATCATTGCCTATAAAATTGACACTGTAACAAAGTTTCATGCTATTCTGTATTAGTAATTTTTAAATTTCTTTTTGGTCAGGGACTCTGAAATCAAGCAAATGTCACACTACAGGGAAGAATTCTCCTTCAACTTAAAAGTATAGAGTAGACTGCTTTTAGTTTCTTTGAAAAAAAATTATGTCAAGATTAGGTCCTCCAAGTTTCAGCCTAAAGGAAATGTTTTCTACCATGCAGCCTGAAAATAGAAACATAACGGGAGAAATGGGCACTGAAATAGCATCCTACAACTCAGCGCAATAAGACATTGAGTCTGGTACTGTTACTAATTACAGCGGGAAGAAAAGTATTAACTGCAGAAAATTTGGAAACTGGAAAATGTTGGAGGCAGGGTAGAAATAAAGAATTAACAATTTGGCAAGGAAGCAAAAGCATACACAGAAATACAAGAAAAACAGAAAGGGTTTAAAAATAAGGATTTTGAAGTATGGAAAATCACTGTACCTTGCAGAGAGATGTCTAAAGTGGACATAAACAGTAATTAATGCTGGGAACATGTTTTAAATACATGTTTCATCTGGCTTTCATTACTTTGCAGTAGTAATTTCACTCTAGAAATATCAGTAAATGTGAACAACCCAGGTGTTATTTAAACCCAGTTATTATATTTCTGTCTTCTTGCCACACACCTACTTGAGTTCACATTCTCTGAGGTTAGGCATCAAGAGCTATTTTTGCACTATTGTCTTTTAAATTTACACGACTAAATGCTCAATTTTGACATTAAAATGTGACTTTCTTGCTTTGCAAATCAAAAATCCCATCATTTTAAAATTTAACGAGGAATAATATAGAATATTTAAAAAGTGTTGAAACTTTTCAGAGTATAATAAGATATATTTTTAAACAATTCTGCATGTCTTTTGTAGCAAATGAACAAGATGAGCTGAATAATTTCTCGAGCCACATCCATTAAGGTCACTTATTTTTTTAAATGTGCTAAAGATAGTTTGAACTAAGTATATGGTTCCTACCTATAGTCCTAGCACTCAGCCGCATATGGATGTCAAATGAACAAGAGCTCAAGGTCATTTTAACTTATGAGTTTAAGGTTAACCTGGGATTCAAGAAACACTGTTCAACCACACAAGCAACCAGCCAAAAAAAACCGGTCAGTCAACCAACCAACGCAAACAACCAAGCAACTAATCACTCCATATACCAACCAACCCAAACAACCAAGCAACTAAGCACTCCATATACGTTAAAGCTAGGTATGATGGTACACACCGCTAGTCCAACATTCAGGAGGCAGAGATCATTGAATCTCTGTGAGTTCAAGACTGGAGCTCACACGTAGTAAGACCTTGAGGTTGATCCCCAAGCACCAGGTCTGAAGACTCACAACTCCACTCATTTGGGCACTTGTGCCCACATGCACATGCTTACAGGCATGCTCACTAACTCACTCACTCACTCACTCACTCACTCACTCACTCACTCACTCACTCACTCACTCACATAGTTAAAAACAAAACAAAGCTTTTCTCTTAAAAGTCCTTTGTTTTGGCCAACCATATCAGGTACCACCGTGATCCAACTAAATTATTTGATGCTCAGGACATGACTATTCTAATACATTTCATTGTTTGCGTGTATTCTGTTTGTCTATGTTAATTCCTTTCCCCACCCATGCAATACTTGGTCCTTGACCATCTTTAGTCCTCCCTCTATCAGAACCCTCTTAAAGACAGTGAAGTGTGTAGTATGCAAGATCTCTATACTGTTTGCAATGTAGTCTTTAAAAAGTATGACCCATTTTTCAATCACCTCTCTATCACAGTCATAGTAAACAAACTATTAAATAGTAAACAGATGCAAAGGAGAGTACTGATTTACTTCAATATTTTTCACCATTAAACCAAAATAAAATATCAATAAAGTAGATGTTTCTGCAGTCTCTATCAGATGGATTCCTTTCAGTTTAAGAAATTGACCCCTCCCCAGTTTCCTTCTATAATAGACTGGATTCCCATCATTTTATCATATTGTTTTTCAATGTTATTTATATTTTAATTGACAAATTCATATTATTCACTGCTTTAGGCATGAGGGATATGTGAATAATTTAGACTAAATCCTCTGCTCTGTAGGTAGATTATAAGCTAGTTAATGTTTATATTACGTTACACACACACACACACCTCTGCACAGAAACAAGACCCAACTAACTAGAGACTTAAATGTTTTTAGACTTGGACTTAAAAAGTGAGCATGAACCTATCGACATTAGATACTCATTTATTTATAATTGAGAAAATTAAATTATTTAAAATAATATTTGAAGGAAATATTTTCTGTTCAGGTGTGAATATTTTCTACCAACCTTTATTCCTACAAGGCTTTCTATTTTCATACTGTCAGGCTCCATTTGGACCACGGGGATATTTACTGTGCTATGTACTAGCTAGGTGCTTTTGGTAATTCACTGACTTCCTCTTGAGTCTTTATTTCCAAACTTAGAAGTATTTCTGGCTCTAGCACAGGAGATACTAGAACCACAACTGATAATAATTTTTTTCCTTTGTTCTGAGCGTTAAACTGATTTCTGAATATAAAGGCCTTTGCTTATGTGGTTCCTTGGAGCTTAGTCCTGGGATGTGAGGAAATATTAGGGTTAACATAATGGTTTGCATTCAAACTCTGACTTTACCACTTAATCACTTTCAGATTTTTGGCAAGTGACTTAACTTCTAGGAACATCTCTCCTCATTTAGGATATGAGAATAAAAGTTCAGATGACATTTGTTAGTGCTCAATAAAGTAGTTTATGCAAAGTCCTCAGGACAGTGTCTTGCACACAAGCTCTCTGTAAGTGGTCATGATCCTTATAGCCTCTAGTTATCAATAGTTATTTTTTAAGTATTTACCTGTTCTTTTAAAACTGTAGCATTTAATTTCATCCAATGAGAGAAAATTATTAGTTAAGGGCTTAAGGAAAAATCACATTCCCTTAACTGCACTTTTAAAGTTAAACTAAGACAACCAAATCATGGTAACTTTAGAAGTTTGGATACATAAAATTGAAAACATCACAATAACTTTCTCATGAAGAAAACATTTTCACAAAACATTTCAGTAACAGGTTTAAAGTCATTGTTTTGTCTCATTTGTACTAACTAAAATATAAAGGAGTTTTGTACACTCTGTGGGGAGAGAGACATCACTAAGTCCATTTTACCCAATGCACATGTAGTCACTTTGTCATGTATTGTATTCCTTTTCAAAATTTTTAAAGTAGGTGAACCAATATCTTTTAAAGTAATTAATTATAAAATTATATTTGGTATATCAGAAAATGAATCTTCTTACTTTATAAAATAACTCTGGTATGGTCATTCATGAAATGTTACAGCAAGAACAGAAACCATAGAGTCATAAGATCAACAAATCATATCGATAGTACTGATTTGCACGTATCAAATTGTAATTGAATGTAGATTTCTCAATGCTTAGAATAAGTAGGTGTACACTGTTATAATATAGGATTTAATTACTTTATCATATCTCTTTTATACCTTAAAAAAAATACATTGAGAAAAAACACTGGGAAGAGAGGCCCCTTGGTCTTGCAAACTATATATGTAAGGGGAATGCCAGGGCCAAGAAGTGAGAGTGGGTAGGTAGGGGAGCAGGGGCGGGGGGAGGNTATAGGGGACATTCGGGATAACATTTGAAATGTAAATAAAGAAAATATCTAATAAAAAAAAAGAAAAAATTTAAAAAACAGTTAATTGAATAGATTATAAGAATACATAAAAACATGAAAGGAAATACTAGTATATATAGTATATATATATATATATATATATATAGTATATATGTTAGCAATATATATATATATATTTCAATACCATATATATATATTGAAAGATCTCTTGAAAGAATAGAGAAGAGTCCTATAGGAAGTAAAGTTCGGCTTGTCTACCAGAACAGATGGATTAAAACCTGAATTTCATTTTCATTACTCAGAGAATTTCGTCTAACTTCTTATTTAAAATTTTATCTGTAACATATTTAACTTAATTAATCTATCTGTTTTTGATGTGGTGTCTCATTATGTTGCCCTGCTGGGTCTAATGCCATTTTTATTCCTCATGTTATTATAGGTTTTTAAAACAAAATCAAGTTATTTAAAAAAAACACAAAAAACAAAAAACAAAATTCTAGTTATATCTTTAGTACAGTGTTTGTGTGTGTGTGTGTGTATAAGCATTAAAAATAAGTAAATAAATAGAGTCTATTTGAAAATTATCAAGGGCTGGTACATAGGAATTGTTAAAGGAAGGAAAGGGAAGAAGGAAAATGATGTTTATTTGTTTTTTTTAATCTCAAAAGATAATTAAATATAATAAAATAATATAAAATTTAGTTCAAAACTAAATAAAATTACCAGGTATGGTGGGCTATGCTTTTAATACAAGCATTCATGAGGCAGAGGCAGAGGCAGAGGCAGAGGCAGAGGCAGAGGCAGAGGCAGAGGCAGAGGCAGAGGCAGAGGCAGGAGGCAGAGGCAGGAGGCAGAGGC
>NC_034598.1:72458142-72534832 GCF_900095145.1 Mus pahari
AGGCAGAGGCAGAGGCAGAGGCAGAGGCAGAGGCAGAGGCAGAGGAGGCAGAGGCAGGTATATCTTTGTGAATTGGTCAACTTCAGTATACATAAGAATTTCCAGGTCAGCCAAGGCTGAAAAGCAGGACCCTGTCTTAAAACAAAACAAACAAAACAACACAAAACAACAGCAACAACAAAACAACAAGAAGAAAATGAATAACTGCTCAGGTTTGAATGAATATATCCAGTGCTAATATGACTCCAAAAGGGAGTAGATATAATTAAAAATATTCTATGAAAATTAAAGCATTTGTTTTATATTATAGATTTTATGCATACAGTAGACTTTATGAACAAATGAAAATTTTAGCTTTTTTCGGGTTATTTTGAATTTAATAAAAAATTGTTAATGAAAACAATCAAGTAGTGTTGGATCAGACTGTCATGCACACTTTGAAATCTATGAAGAAACAATGTGAGAAATGTCGGAAAAATGTACTATATGAACATGGTTGCTTCATAAAAATTAAAAAGCAAACCTTAAATTTACACACACACACACACACACACTTTTCTGATGTTTTCAATGTCTTGAAGCAAAATGAGTGTAATTAGTTTCTGTTTAAAGAATCAAGCTAAACAACTTTCTTCATAATTCCAATTACATTTCTATTTGATTTGGAACACATTAAGCAGAGTGTTGTAGCTGAGCAGAGCTTCCGGTCTTTCTGATGAGAGGCATTTGGTTAAGTTCCTGGACAGTGCTTTTAACACGTCCCTAGAACTCTAAAAATGTTATAAAGCCTTTTCCCACACTGTATAGGAAATACACACAAGGGAATTTTATAGTTGTGATACATTTGAATATTATGCACTTTAGAGATCCTCAAAACCATTCAAATAAACATTTGCTACAGCCTATTGGCATTGCCACCGCTGTGAAACAGTCCAAAAGCAATGTTGCCCTATTTAGGAGTAAAATCATTTGTTTCTTCCAAAACTAATAAAAAACATAGAGCATTTGTATTAATGCATAGGATGATGAGGGTTTCTTAGGCTTGCAATTGACAAAGAAACAATGCACAATTTTTGATGATGCAACTTATGGACTCTAGGGCACACTTTAATAGAGCTGTCATATTCCTAGGCAAGAAGAGGGCATGCCTGGACTGTAGTAGATTTAGCTAATGTATCACATACTGTCTTTGAACATTAATTTACTAAAAATAGGTGATTACCAGCAATGATGGCAGCTTCACATGTCCTTCAGTGGTTACATCACAACTATTTTAAAATGAATCCACTGTAGAAGCTGCATGTTGATTACAGGGAAAGTGACTGACAGTTCAAGAGGGTCTGTAGGAACACAATCAACGAGGCAGTCAAGTCTCATACCACTTGAGAAGTGGTTGAGGGGACTAGGGATGGTAACCTGAAGAAGAAGAAGAAAAAAGACGGACATGGGAATGGTCACAGTTGCCAAATGATAGGTTAGGCTTTTCATATGTAAGAAAATAACAGTTTGTGTTGTTCTATGGAACATAAATGGAAGAATGGAATTCTTTTAAAAGTAGAGCTTAAGTTCACTGGAAATGAATAAAATTGAAGTTGTTGGGATTAGGAAGTGGGACTCAAGAAGGGCTTCCTCATTTGAGTTGATTTTTAAAATAGCACTGTATATTATTACTATTATTTTAATATAGATCACATGAGCTGATACTATACACTTAAACAGTAAGGACCTTTGAAATGCATCTGTGATGCAAAATAGGTTTGGATGACAAACCCCTGTATGTAAATATTGATAACAAGATACAGGAATATGAATATGATTTTTGTTATGATTATATTTGTGGTAATTTATATTTAAAGCCATAAAAACAATTAAATATATTAATTTAACTAGTTCCTATTTTTAAAAATCATACCTGAAGAAATAAATTTGTTTAAATCTCACATTCTTAGAACTTTATGATCATTCAATAAATTTATGGGGTTTTATTATTTATTTTTGTAGGGCAGGATATGGAAAATAGTTACAATAAATAATCACTCGATATTCTATTAGATGGTACAGTCTATGAACTACAAAGTTGGGATTATGCATAAGTAAATAAGCAATTATAACTTACTTATGAAGGTAGTAGCCACATTCTTTTAGAATTTCTTTAGATTTCTTTGGGTTAGATTTGACCTTACAGATTGTTCAATCTTGGGTAAATTTTTTAGGTGTCTGCTTTTATAAACTTACTTTCTACAAAGGACAGATAGTAAAATATCCATATATTTGTGGGTTAAAATAAAAGTGTTTGTAGTTTATTCCACAGAAGGCAATTCACAGACTCACACTAACTGTCATGCATTAGGTATTATTCATCCTTATTAAATATATAAATGTCCAGAGGGAATATTTTAGAGAAAATAAAATCTTATTTTCTTGGGATATATAATATTATAATTTTCACCTGAAGTTTTGCTACAGAAAACTATTACACCTCTGAAGTTACATTGTTTTAAATAAAAGCCATATTTATGATAGGACTGAGAAGGGATAGATAGTACAATAAAAGAATGTATTAGGAAAAGTTTCTGAGAGTTGTTTTAATTTAATCCGGATATTTTTCTCGACATGCAATCAAACATCATAATACATCTCAAAAGCCACAGTAATGTGTCTGAAAAGAAAAAAATTGTAAAGTCATCATAATATTTGTATTTCCAAACTAAATTATTGCTATGAGTAATTTCCTTTATCAATTTGGTCTGCTCAGAAAATATCCCTTATCTATCAGAAACCTCTTTTTTCTCTCACAAATAATATATTGATGTACTCAATCAGATCCAGATAAGTTTATGATAAAACAAAATCATTTACCCTTTAATTTTTCACTGTAATAGATTTCATATTTCGTTTTTAGATCTACAAGTAGATAAATACTAATTCTTTTCAGAATAAATATTTTCTTAATTTAACTTTATGGATCATTTCTTTGCCCATACGCCCTTTCATTTAGCTGTGTGACCTATTCATAGGCAATATAATATATTACTATAATAAATTTTAGTGACATTATAAATCAGGAAATACCTTAAGAAGAGAAGCAAGTAATGTTCCTTATCATTATTCTTTTTTAAATAAGCAAACAAGTTTACTTTCCTTTTTCAGACATGTTACTGTGGCTTTTGAGATGTTTTATGAGGTTAGATTGAATGTTGAGAAAAGTATCCAGATTACATTGGAAGAGCTAGTTCGATGGAGTAATGACATTAACAACCCTCTTGTTGGTTTGAAATATATAACCCAGCAATAATTTTGGCTGACATAGAATGTGTGTGAGGAGTAAGTCAAAAGTAAAACAAAACAGCCCATAGTGACTTAAGAATTAATCATGTTTGCAAATAATTATATACATCTAGATGTTGGTATACTGGTCCATTCTGTGAATTTATATTTATATTTACATAGATAAACACAATTTAACTTTATATAGGGAACTAATTTTAGACCAATACATAAATAGGTATTTTGTTATTCATGTAAATCCCACAAAAATGTTTTAAAAAGGTTGCATTTTCTTTCATGTTTTGGAAACAGGAATACCAACCTGTTTTGAGACACAAAGTAACATCTCTATCAGTGCAAGCTAGATTTACTAAATGTTCTATCATTACTAGGCATAGTCTGTCACAGAGTGTTACTCACCTTGGGTTTTGTAAGAATACATTAGAGACTATATGCAGAAGCCTGGAATATGCAAATTACAAAATATCCATATGAGTCCAAACTGTTGATGATTCCACTTTTTATCATGACTTAGAAAAAGAAAGATGTGGTGACGACGCAGAGTGGAGCCACGTTTAGGTTACAAGTACTATACACAGGTTGTCAAAGCAAAGTGCCTGGGGTGGCAGCACATTCTGTTAGTCTGAGTACTCACTCTCTCAGTTGACTGATGCAGAAGGATTGGGAACTTGAACACTTCCTGGGCTATGTGGCAAGTTCCAGGTATATCTAGGCTACACTGTCAGTCTCTGTTTCAGTCAGCAAAACAGAAAGATCATAAGCCACGCCCAGACAACAGCAGCAGCAACAACAACAAAAAACAAAGCATGTATCTGCTTTTTTCATCTCCCAAGGCTGCACCTCTGCCTTGCTACTCCAGGTCACAGTCTCCAATCTTTCTTTTTCTCTCTTCTGCTTGTCATGATTTTCTGTGTATTCCAGTAATTCCTATGGTCTGTTATTATTATTATCATTATTATTGCTGTTGTTGTTTATTCAGCTTGTCTATTCAGTTGAGATACTTTTATTTAAAATTCAAATTTAAAATTCTTCTTAGTATTCCTTTTACATGGTACTAATTATCTAATTATGAAAAAATTGTGCTCGATGATATTATCATGTGTAATTATTTTCTTTAGAAATTTAGTAATAGAAATGTGTATGTATATATATATATATATATATATATATATATATATATATATATAAATATTCTGATATTCTGTAGCACAATAATTATGCTCACTTGGCCCTTCCTAACATTTTCAGTTTTCATCTGTGATTCCATTATTTTGTGATGGCTTATCCTTTAAGATTATAGATTTTACATAGATTTTACATGTCACATGTCTGTTTTGAGTTGACTATTTCTTATATGCCTAGTAGAATAAATGTTTCAAGTGTGTATTCTTCAGTCTCTCAGTAGTGTATTGAAGGGTATAAGATAGATAGGTATAGATATAGGACGTAAGAATCAATGAGAGGGAAAATACTTTCTGAATGACTTCAATTAAAAATACTTAAGACAAAACTGCCTAAAGTTAGTCAGCAACGGTTTCCATCAAACAAACTTCTGTTCTGACTCCTGCTTCAGAACTGAAAAAGAAAATCACAACTGTATCATCGTGTCTAGAAGATGAGTATTATCTTTAAATTTAGTAGAAGCCATGGAACATGACTAAATATCCTATATGCACCTTGAAATCATGGCTATAAACATCTGAGAAACTGTCCTGTGTTGAGAATATTTTCTGTGGCTAGGTATGTGAGCTGTGATGATCTATTATAGTAAAAAACAATAATAACTTCTCAATGTTTTTTGTTGTTTTTGTTGTTATTGCTTTGAATCCTTAGAAGGAAATTGCGAGTCTCCTCATAGGAACAAAAATGACTTACGAACTAACCCGACTTTGTAAATGTAAGGAAAGTAAGAGTGTGAAAGTGAGAATGTGTGAATGTAATCTTTGTTGTTTTATATATATTCCAGATCCAGAACAATTTGTGGGCAGGAAATGCTAGCGGTGGTTCTGTGGTTACGTCATGCATGCTACCACGTGACGCGTCCTCCTGCATGACACCTTACTCTCACTCGCCTCGGACAGATTCCAGTTACACGGGATTTTCGAACCACCAGAATCAGTTCAGCCACGTGCCCCTCAATAATTTTTTCACTGACTCTCTTCTCACTGGAGCTACCAACGGACACGCATTTGAAACAAAGCCGGAGTTTGAAAGGAGGTCTTCCAGTATCGCTGTTCTGAGAATGAAGGCCAAGGAGCACACCGCCAATATTTCATGGGCCATGTAACATACAGTAACTCTTTGATTTTCTTTTCATAGCAAAGTAAAACATTCTTATTTCTCGTATTTAAAGGATACCACAATAAGCTGCTGTGTGTGGAAGGGCTAAAGGTCAAGATATACAGTGAGACCAGCTTACATGAATAGTTGTTATTATTTAACATTTAAATCTAAGAGTGGATCCCTGAAAGGACTAAATAGGTTTACCATGCACCAGCCTCCACAGACTCTGTTTTAGTAGTAAGTTGTTTTTTTTTTTTTTCCCCTATTGTACAAGTCAATGAAATATGGTCAGGCAACTTCTTAAAGGAATAAATGTATTAAACAAATCCTTCTGTGATAGATTGATTTATGCTTGTTCTGTATAACAAGAAATCCCTTGTAAAGTGATACCTGATAAACGAGGAAACACCCTGGGGTAAAAAGGCAGTATTGATCCAGGGGGCTTTGAGAGCTAATGCCATTTCCAATACTTTGGCTCCAAGACACAATGGTCATACACTCTGTTGCAGCCTCAAGATTCTTTTCTTTTAACCTTTCGATGTTTTGGTGAATTTCCACTCAGTCAGAAAAAAAAAAAAAGGTCTTCTGAACTGCTCTGTATTTGCATGAAATATCTGGGCACAGTTTCTTGCAACCATGTGGTTAAAGGTGACAACTGAAGCATTCGCGTATGATTTAAAGTCTAGTCAACTGGACAGGTTTTATAAATGCAAATTTCAAGTGAAGAGGCCAGCAGGCAGACTGCAATTTAGTGATTAAAACCGAGAAATCATTAGTAAATGTGCTATTGCTTTTATACTAAAATCGTGTTGATTGAATCGCACACACACATACCTTGCAAATAAAGGGTAACTTTTCAATTAAAGGAGTAACAGATTGGAATTTATGTTTGTTTTGTGGGCCTATGCATTCTCAAATGCATGCCTGTTTGGCCTTGACACACTGTGCCTTAAGGATTTTTGCTACTGTGCTTTCCATAGAGAATTAAGATGTCAGGAGGTTCTTCAAAATTTCTCGTTAAAAATAAAAAGAAGAAGACAAATACATTGCATCTGGAAAATGGCTAACTTCTTTGATTTATTTCTCCTCCCTTCCCCCTGTCACATTCCAAGCTTTTTCAGATGAGTGAAATGTCAGCCCCCCTTGAAAGATTTCTAAGTTCATAAAGGCAAAGTCAATTAATTGAAGTGAAGATGACTTCCATGGCTCAGATCAGAGCAACATCAACTCTTTGTACTCTGTTAGGCTCTTCATGTGGTTCCGGTGAACATTAGCAATCTCCCAAAAAGCCCTACTGGGTAAAGAACAGGAGTACATGAATTTTGAAAAATAAATTTGATATAAAAGTAATTTTATCCACTAAGTGTCTTTTGTTAGTGGGAAAATATTTATAGCAATTAGACAGCTTTCAAAATAAAAGTTTTAATCAGGCAGATGATGGAGATGAGCAATGTCCTAAATAAACATTCCTTGGTTTCCTCGGAAATTGATTCTTTATGGCTTTTCTGCTTTCCCTTTTGCGTTTTGCTCCCAAGAAAAACTTGTTCAACTTTGGCCCAGAGAATGATGCTCAAATGCAGGAGCTTTTGTTAAAGGATTGCTAAAGCAGCTGGGAAACATCTTTCATAGTTTAGAAGAGAATGACTTACTTATTCCTGGGGTTCATATCAATTGGTGAACTAAAATTTAAAACTAGGAACTGAAAGTTTCATTGTTAAAGTCTTTGCCAATTAGTATTGCTCATTTTACTTTCTTCTCTCATATTTAGATGTTAGAACCTTTGGGCTGATGCCATAGTCATATATAATGTTATTTTGCTTTTCATATAACACACACACACACACACACACACACACACACACACACAAGATATATGTGAAAATACATTTATGAAAAGCAAAAGCCATGAGGTATGATTTTCACACCAGTTATTACTTTTCCTTCTTGACATTTTTTTCTTAATACTATATTGAGTATGCTATATACTATATTACATAACACTGTAGTATGTTGGAATTTTGGAATGTCTGTTTTTATATTTTAATTCAAAATAACTTTATAAGTGATGTTTTACAATTGCTAAACTGTATAAATTTGCTATCGCCTGCTACGGACAGAGTCTGAAGTTCCATTTGGAATAGTGAAGGATATGGTAGACTGATGGTTTCTGTCCTTCATGAGTTCAGACATCTTGGACAAATGCCTAATGTATATGATATCAACTAAGATGCACATTGTATCAGAGGAGCAAGCATTATGTCGTGTCAATAAGCTAACAAACTTTCCTTTTGGCTGAATTTTATTGTGTATTTTGGTTGACAAAATATACAAAAATAGGTTTTGGAAGTAAAAGGTGAGGAAAAGTTAAAGCAAAAAGGAAGACATTTCCTGCATTTTTGTTTCTCTCTCTACTCTCTCTCTCTCTCCCTCCCTCTCTCCCTCACTCCCTCCCTCCCTCCCTCTCTCTTTCCCTCTCCCTCTCCCTTCCCCACCTCTCTCTTCTAAACTGAAATTAAAGTTTCATATACTAGATTTGATACTTTATATGCAATTATTGAACTCATGTACCTAGATATTGAAAATGGAAATATTGTACTCATTATTTACAGTTTGAGTGATGGAGTGTTTAAAATTATCATAATTTTTATCTCTTGGACTTTGGTTCCTGCAACTTAATTATTTTTACTCCTACATATTTTTTTCCTGGATCAGTGGCATAAATTTTTATATTCTTTTTTTTTCCCCTAAGTAATGTAGTTGAGCCTGAAAATCACGACATAGAAGGATTAGAACAGTCAAATTCTTAAGGATGAAATTAAATGAAATTTCAGGGAAAGTTTTTGTGGATTTTGAAAACATCTCATTCAATATAAATGTGAACTGATAGTCTTTTATATGACTTAGAAGAGTGAAAAAAAAAAAAAGCCCATGTAATCATTGCCCTTAGTTTCTGCAGTGTATCTCAAGACAGTAAGAAAGTTACCCAACTGATGTAACATTAAGGAAACTCTTGAAACTAGGTACATAAATTACATCAGCACATTCTTTTCATTGCTTCCTCTAACTGCTGATTCTTTTGATTTAACCGAGTGCAAACCATTGCTCTTAGTATGGTTTTTACAAGGATTGTATGCCATTTCTTTTTTCCAGTTTCACATCCTCAAGTCTGCAAATACCAGGTCCTTGCTTTGCTCTATATAGTATAGATAACCCCTGGACCTCGTGTGTTCGAGTAGTGTTGTTTTATGTGTAGATGCAACAGATTCAGTGTATTTGCACTTAAGTAACACCTAAGAGAAAAGGGGTGGAAACGTAAATTATATATGCATAGACTGCTTAAAAATGTCAATTTTCTAAATTTATTTGTGATCTTAACATTCGTCTTTTTCAACATTTATTCTAAGTAGAATTTTATATGATAAATAATTGTTGAATGTAGCTTTACGAAATATAATTATTCCTTATCTTCCTTAACAGTTTAGACAATTTAGTAGAGAGGTCAGAATGATCTTTACTAGTTAGACTGAATTCTCATTTCACTGATTAAAATAGGAAAATACCTTGACCACTTGAAATATGATTTTTCTTTAATCCTTTAGCTTTAGAAATTAGGCATTAAAATCGTGTTTTAATTTTTCTTAGCTATTCAAATTTTACATGAAAAAGCTAATTAATTTGCAGCAGAATCAGTTTAATAAAATGTCATAGTAAGTAATATTTTTGTTCTTCTTCTTGGTCTCTAAGTCATATATATATATATAAACTCAGTTTCTAACCTCACTGACAAGGACAATGAGAATACAGACAGAAGTGAAATGTGCAGCAGCACCCAATTTATGTGACAAAATGAAGAAAAAACTGATTAAATGTGATATTTTCATAGCATAGTGAGTACTAAAATAGGGTTTATTTATACTTTCAAATTTTTACATTAATTTGTGACTGTCTGCCTCTCTGTCTGTCTGATATGTGTGCACATGCGTGGAGGTCAGGATATATTTTGTGGAGTTTTTTTCCTCTCCTTTTTTTTTTCTTTCAGCTAAGAAGGAACTCAGATCACTGAGCTTATGTGACAATCTCAGTGTCACCATGGAATTAAGAAAAATTAATAAGTCCCCCTCAAAATTAAACACATTGCCATCATTTTTCCTGGAAATGTATTGTAAATAAAAAAAAATAACAAACCTAGAAAATAAAGCCTCTCTTATACTGTTAACTCCCCTTATATACTGAAAAATGTCTAGTAGAGGGTTAACGAAACTTTTCTAAGCCTTTAAACATACCTTGAATATAATAAATAAAAAAGTGCAGTTACAGTTTTACCTAACCATTTAAACTTTGATTCCTTAAGTAAATATACCATCTAAACTTTCCAACTGCAAAATACAAAACAAATAATATCATTTTAATCTTTGGGGCAGCATTGTTTATAGCATGCTTCAGACTCTAGAGCAGTGGGTCTAAGCCTGCGGGTTGCAACCTTGTAACAGGAGTCTCAAAGCAGATATCTTGCCTACCAGACATCTGCATTACGATTCGTGACAGTAGGAAATTACAGTTATGAATTAGCAACAAAGATAATTTTATGGTTTGGGATCACCCAACATGACCGACTGTATCAAGACATGGTTGCGGTATTAGGAAAGCAGAGACAAGCAGAAATAATATATATTTACCCTTGCATAGTGTGTACTGATATTTTCTCTTTTCTGTTTACTTTGATACTCACTTTAAAGATTTACTAGAGCAATGCAGACAAACTGCCATCACTGTTAAAATCTAACAGGTTTACAGTAGAAGGCCAAAAGAGCCCTTTACAGGCTGCTTGCCTAGTGTAAATTGTTAAACACTGAACTCATGCTCAAAAGCTCCTCAAAAGAAAAGTTCATAATTTAGACATGAAACGAAAAAGGGGACATATTTCTACATAGAATTCAGAGCTTAGTAAACTAAGATAGACAATCAGATTGGCCTTCCTTCAGATCTTAATCATGGAGTCATATTTTCAGCCCCCCAAATAGTGTTCCATTTATTAAAAAAGAACAAAGTGGCTTAATATTTTTAACCTGTGAGAAAGAATTCAATGGCTTTAGTAGACTCCTCTAGGTCAGTTGCATTACCAACCACATCATGGTAATGTCTTTAGTTTAAATATAATTTCCACCACAAAGGAGTCTCACATTATGAAAGGTAAAATCATCACGTGTCAGAATATCTCTGACTAGCAGAACATATGTGTTTAAAAGAATAGAACATTTATAATCAAGCAGGTCCAATGTATAGCATGAATGAAACAAAGAGGGGTCAAGATGCAGTATGTGAGAGTAGCCATTCAGGGTAAGGGGGCAATGATTTATAGAATATTCTAGTGGGAGTGGGGCCTGAGGAACCCCACTTCTACCAAGATTAAACCTTATGTGCAGATTAAGTCATGTAATTTTTAGGGCAATTTTCTCACCAAAAATTGAAAAGTGCCATAAAGTTTCATATGAATCAAGCATTCTTCATCTTTATTTTGTTGTTTTTCTTTCATGATTTTTTGATATAACATTTAGTAAGTAAAGAAACAAATACTTCGTCATTATAATGACTTTCTAGATACAATAACTATCTGGTGTGTTATCCTATGGTCTATTAAGAAAAGTAATCTACTTATGTCTTTGAAAAATTCTTTGTGAATTCTGTGAACTGCTTAAAGCAATGTTAACTGCTCAAATTTTTCCTGCTGTTCAGTCAAGATTAACTTTTATTTTTTATCACCCCCCCCCTTTTTTGGAAAAATTTAAATTCAGTTATATTTAAGGAATTGAAATTTTATTGAAAATACCTACTCTTACTTTTTTTGCTAAGAACTCATGGAAACTAATTTACTGGATAGAGAAGACGAACGAGTAAAAAGATAATTACATTATAGCCAGGAAATATCTAATGTCTTGGAACAGGTAACAGAGCAACTAATATACATTTTATAATTCATAGATGGCCACAGATATCGACAGATTTAGATCTTGTGAGATGACCAGAGATGTGAAAGAATGGCTCTTTTATAGTTTTCTTTGAAGGAGAAACCAAGTAAAAATTTCAAATCTATGCCCATTACTTCTGATTCTTTGTTTCTTTATCAAAGTTATGCCAATACACTTTTTTTTCCTGGATGTGTCTATGAGAGCATTTATAGAAACATTTCACCCATTCAGAATATGGTATCAACATCAGTCCTGCCACGAGGTCCTGAATTGAACAATAAAAAAAAGGAAACCAGTCACCAGGATTTTTTCACTCTCTGCTATAGAAGTAACATGATCAGTGACCCATGCTCCTACTAGCATGATTTCCTTTCACGTTGCTCTGAATCTAAGAACCAAAGCCAACTCTTCCTTTGTCAGGTATTTTATTCTAACAAAAATAAAAGTCATATACATCTTTCCAGAATAATGTCAAATTTGATTCATTTTTTATTAGATATTTTCTTTATTTACATTTCAAATGCTATCCCGAGAGTTCCCTATACCATCCCCCCCACCACCCCTTCTCCCCTACCCACCCACTCCCACTTCATGGCCCTGGCCTTCCCCTGTGCTGGGTCATATAAAGTTTGCAAGACCAAGGGGCCTCTCTTCCCANTGATGGCCGATTAGGCCATCTTCTGCTACATATGCAGCTAGAGACANGAGCTCTGGGGGTACTGGTTAGTTCATATTGTTGTTCCACCTATAGGGTTGCAGACCCCTTCAGCTCCTTGGGTACTTTCTCTAGCTCCTCCATTGGGGACCCTGTGTTCCATCCAATAGCTGACTGTGCCAATACAACTTTTAACTAAGTATATTTTTTTCAGTGTTATGTTTTTATCTATACTACAATGTACAAATTTTAAAACAAAAATTTGGTTTTTTTCAATATTCAAATTTTCTATTATAAAATAATGCAATAAACATGTGGTGAGTTCATGAATTAAAAATATTTGGCACTAGCAACCGAAATTATAAATAGATGTAAGCACTAAAGACTGTGTCTGAGAAATCGTTGGTCTATTTGGATAGTTGAAATATGGAACTTTTATAGCATACTTTTGCTATGATCTAAATATAAAAGAAAACAATAAAAATGAAAATACAGCTATGAAATAGACATCTGAAGAAAGCGGATGGAAAAGTTCAGTAGAAACCTTCACCCTGGTGTTCCCCTTGATCTCTGCCCGAGAGAGAGAAAGACTGCCTGGAAGATCTGAGGTCAATGTGAGAAAAATACTCCCAACTCCAGGGAAGAGAGAGAAAAAAGGAAGAGGTTAGGAATTACTGGCTCGGAGTCTTTAACTCATTATTTGCCTCTGTTCAGCCAGCATTTGTCTCCCTTTATCAAGCCCTGCTGCCTGAAATTTGTAAATAGAAGTTTAATGGATGAATCTCTGTGTTATCTCCACCTCTCTCTTTCCAGCTGTGAAACTGATTGATGGGTTTAAAATTCTGAGGGCTTCATCTAGTAGATACGTTTTCTGGTTCAAAAGAAGGAAGGAAAGAAGCGAGACAGAGGGAGAGAGACACAGAGAGAGACACTGAGGCCAAGACAGAGTGATAGGGATGGAGGGATGGAGGAAGGAAGGAAAGAAGGAAGGAAAGAAGCGAGACAGAGAGAGACACAGAGAGAGACACTGAGGCCAAGACAGAGTGATAGGGAGGGAGGGATGGAGGAAGGAAGGAAGGAAAGATTATCTGAGAGAAGTATCTCATGCAGATTTTGAAGACCTAGCAAAAGAGATAAATATGAAGAGGGAAAACAAAAAGTAAATGGTAAAAAAAAAAAAATAATAATAATCTTGTGCCTGGTGTAAAGATGTGTCTCAGCAACTGCAGTTGTGTGAAGACCTGAAATTCTTCAGGTCCTGAATCTCTTGGCTGAGAATGAGATCAGTGACCATTTGGAAAGACAGTCAAGGTTCCAGTCCCAGATTGTCTATCTGATCCATCCATCTCACCTCTCAGTCCCCTGGGTTCATTTTAACACAGCAACTATTTATTGAGTGCTTCTATCTGTGTACTTTCCTAAGTCAGAGAAAGATAATGAGATGTTAATAGGAAGTAACACACCTCTGGAAAGTTACACGTGTCCAACAGGATCTATCAGAAGCATCACTGCCATTTACCAGAAGTTCACTTTATTTTCATTAATAGCATCAATAATGAATACTGCTTTGAGGTGCAAGGATTTGCGCACTGGGTTCTCAATTTTATCTGCAGAAACCATCAGTTACAAATTACAGTTCCCCAAGGACTGACTTACAGGTAAAAAAGAACACTGTCCCCTCAGACTAGCATCACTTAAGCACATCTAATAGTTGAGCTGAGATGCAGCATTAGCCATTACATAAACTAATTGGGTTAATTCAGCCCTGCAATTTAGGCAAATAATGTAACTGAGATAAACACAGGGTCACTTATGCTTCTACTTGTACACATTTATCTACACTTCTTATTTATACTGCTAAATGCTTAAAACAACACGAGGCTATAAATTTGCCCTTTCTTTCTGATTCTCTTGGCAGGGTTTCTTACATGCTTAACTTTTAAAGGGTGAGGATCGGTCCCCTCTCAAATAAATAAGGAAGCTGTGGAAGGCAAAAGCTGCAGCTCCACAAAGCAGTTCTAACCCATTAAACGCAGATGGCTCACAGGGGGCTTAATCATCAGGAGCAAACACACATCACGTTGAAGTCGAGAGCTGGTTTCCATCACTTGTTACCATTCGAACGTCTGTCTCAGCAAAGTGAACCCCATCTATCTCCCGGGCTATCAGATGCCCTTTGAATACTCTTCCCTCTGATGTAGTAAGATTTCTCTTCAGAACTTACTGGGATGAATGATCTATTGCCACACAGAGGAGTGAAGGAAAACATTTCTCTCTCTGCCAGAACAGATGAGGTTCTTCAGTAGGAGAATGTATTTGACCTTGTAAAGTAGACCAAAGCGATTAACAAACAGATCCACGTAAGGCCAACTGCCTTTATCCCGATGCTCCAACAGAAGTTGTTTTGTGTTTTGTTTGATTTTTACATGCAAGTTATAATGCTCTGGACCTAATCGCCTGGCAAGAATCCAAACACTGCGGGGGGGGGGGATATCTCTTCCGTTTAAGGTTTTCTACGAAAGATAATTTGAAAGCATAAAAAATGTGTTATGATAGCTCGGTTATCATACTGACAACTTAAATTAATTCACAATTATTAAAAGAGATGCGTGAAACTACTTTCATGAACAAAACTGGAGATCAGCATTAAAACCCATTATAAAATGACGGTTGTCCCTCAAGTAAGATAAATTGGGATTTGTCTTCAGGTTCATTGTATGAACTTCTTTTATGTATTTATACGTTGCTTAAGGATTTAGCTTCCATTGTGTCCCCCTCCCCCCATTACAGAATATTTTCATGTTTTAAAATCTCTTCTCCTTTCTTGGAGACTACTAAGTGGATGCCTATTCTTCAAGTGTAAGTCCTTGGTGACATTCATGAAGTCCCTGGCAGAAAACAGGAACACCAAGTGAGCCACTTTTTATTTTTATTTTTTTTCAGCTTTCCCTAGCATATACATTTATCTAATGCTTTTAAAGTGACACGGTCTTGAATAAACGTGGCTGATAAGCGATGTAGAGGCTGTTCATCTACCAGTGACCTGAACTACTTGGGCCTCATTATTTCATTTGTCTTTCTGACTGAGTTTGTAAATAATTCAACAATATGGACATTTAGAATCAATATAAGGGTGACAGTTTCACCCCTAAAATAACCTAGTCAGTTAACGGCATTCACAGAAAAGCAAATGTTTTGTTAAAATGTCTGTATATCTTTTTAAATTTGTTTTCTTTTAACTTTCCAAACTCTGGCTTTTCATAATCAAGCTGAAAACTGATAAAAAAAGAGAAACTAGTAAAAGATTTAAATCTAATGCATTAAAACACAGAGACTGAAAAATTTATTATACAGAGGCATAATAAATTTATTTATTATTTGTTTTAATCTTTACCAGTAGATGGCACTGCATAGGTATGGGATTTATTCCTACCCATGTGACATGGGGGACAAGAGAAATATCAGCTGTGTTGGTATGTGTGACATGCCCTCCATTAAAGTTAGATTTTCCAATTAAATTTTACCTCAGAGTCCCAACAGTTCTTTGTGACAGAGCAAACCTTCATGGACACTAACTGGATTTATGAAACTAAGTGCTTACTTGTGGTGGATTCATAGATAAGTTATACAATTCCTTATCTGCTCCTATGCAGATGAATTAACTGAATTAGAGATGTTGCTTCCCTAATACCATATAAAGACCAAGTGGTAAGCTTTGGGGCTGTTTAACTCTCCTTTCACTAATGTGAATTGTAGTAATCCAGTCAACATTTGAAAAAGGTCTGAAACATCGCTACTAGAGATAAGTTCTAAGCAAACAGGTTCTCAGAGGTGGCTATAGTGAGTGAAGCAAGTTTCCTCAAGAGGAGATGAGTGGCCAGAGGAGAAAAAATAAGCAAGAATAATAAACATAAATAAGAAGGGAGAAAGCACCATGAAAAGAGGTCTACTGGCTCAGGGCTTTCCTTAGATTAAAGCTATTTCTGTTTCAAATATCTGCACCCTTAAAATTATTCAGGCATGTTTGACATTCTAACTAGCTTAGGGGAAGATTGCTAATAGCCTTAGTATACAGAGTAAGACATATTCAGCCCCTAGGGTGCTATATCTAGCAACTGTTGTCTCTCCTGTGCTCTAGTCGTCTACAAACATATCACATTGGAGGTTCCTGTCTGTTGTTGGCATCCTATCCTCCCCAAGCATTTCGATTTGGTTTCTTCAGCATGGCCATTATGTAATCCCATCAAGGACTCTATCTCCTTGACCTCTGCCTGTTTTCTCTGACACTGTTTCTAAGTTCACTTCCTTTCCTTTTCAGGTTTGACATCACAGATAATTCTTTACTCCCAGGCCAGTGCCTTCACATTCCTGCTGGTTTTCTTTTGTAGCACCCCTCTCCACCTGGGCTAATGAACATCTCTGCAAGGAAATCAGAAAAGCAGTAGAGGAGTTGCCCAAGGAGAAGGTAGCTTAACTTCAATAAAAATATGGGTCACCAGCCCCCAAGAGACCCTCTACGTGTTTGAACTCAGTCATTCTTCATTGCTGTTTTCAACCATAAACATTTCAGCGTTTGGTCATTCCTCAACTCTCTTACCATTTTATTGCAGCTACATACAAAAAAAGAGATTCTTCTAGGATACCTCATCCAATTTCTACTGCTATGTTAATGAATAACACTTTTTTAAATGCGTTTATATTTGCTAGTAATTTCCTTTTAGTGTTATGTTTAGGAAAGAGTTCTGTTCTCTTTCTAATTTTAATGATTCCTGTATTGTATCCCTTCCTATCTCTTCATAGTTTCTATGGCACTTATTTTAGTTTAAATTTATCTTTCTAAAAATTTCTCCCTAACTTGTTTATATATATATATACATATATATATATATATGTATATATATATACATATATATCTAATATACACATATATACACATATATAAATATATATCTGCCCTTAAATACACATATACATACACATATATACACATGCACATACATATACATATTCCACCATCCTGCCAAGTCCAACTGTTTACAAAAAATCCGCATCCAGGACAGCTCCAGAGCTGCTAACCACACATGCTCCTGTCTAGCCTAATAGATTGCTTCAACTGGGCCTGCACTTTCTTAGCTACAGATGGTCCCACAGGTTCTAGACAGCAGTGAAATATCCAGCTCTCCTAGGATTGGACCAGCATCTCAATTTTCTTAGGTCCTCAAAGATGACATAGACCCCAGTCAGATGGAAGTAGTCTAAAGAACACAGTGACCTCACCCTTCTCCCTCCATCACCTCTTCCTAGTTCCTCATTCTTGATAAAAAAAAAAAAGGGGAGGAATGTTAGCTTACTACAATTCTGCTAGGCTTCTCCCAGGGACCTTGTAATAGCTTATGTTATCATCTGCAGCCATTTCCTGCCATCAGGGGTGGGTGACATATAAAAGAACTGCTTGCTACCACAGTGTAATTCTTTTACTCTGTTCCCATGTGTTCCCTGCCTGTCTTTCTCTCTCCCCTTTCTGCCCCCCCTCTCTCTGTATCCCCACAATTTTGCCCTCATGACTCTGCTCCTTTCTGTCTGCCTCTTCCCCTTTTCCAAGCCCCTACTCCTTCCCCCTCTACCCCCCCAAAACCCTTCATACCAAAGAAGTCTTTTCAACCATTTATGCAATTTAAGTTGTTAAAAGTATCAATGATATATGTAGGAGCAGTTCCCCTATCAAATCACTAATTCTACATTTGCCATTAAACATCCTAAAAATTGTACCTATATTCCTGTCTCTATTTTTAATTCTTGTTCGCTAGTTAAACAATTGGGCTGTGAAAACTGACAACCACAATCACTACTTTGAATGTTTATTTTCAAGATCATCACTTTAAATACAATGGTCACATTCTAGTTTTATGTTTTTGATCAATTTTTTTGGAGTTGTGTTCTCCACACAAAACACGCTTGAGTAACCCCCAGTACCTGTGAATATGTTCTTATTTAGAAATAGGCTCTTTGCAGATAATCAAGTTAGCTTAGGTTATATTAGATTAAGATTGACCCTAATTCAATTATTGATTTCCTTATAAGAACGGAGAAATTAGAATGTGGAGAGGGGAAAACTGTCACGGGAAAAGGCAAGAGATCGGGATGATGAGTCCCCATTCCAAGACACACCAAGACTTCCGGAAACCATGGAAAAAGTAGCAGACAGCTGTGGAGCGGACTTCCTTTCAGAGGCTCTGTAGCTGCTGCTTCTATGAAAGAGCACCTCAAACTTCTCGTTCCTGTGAGACAATATGTTCTTGTTGTCCCACACCCAGTTGGGGGCGCATCCATCATCACTGCAGACTGCAGATGAGGTAAAAATACTAAAACTCAGTTGGCACACTGATCCAGATCCCTCCTGACAGTGCAAGGCAGATCCCACGCTACCTCTTTGCCCAGCATCCCCAGGCCCCTCCGTTTTCTCCACTGTCCTTGTCCTATCCTCTTTTCTCAAGAGTTGGGGTTTCTTAGGGCTCTCTGACGCCTTGAGAGGTGAAGCTGGTGTGGGTGAGTGGGTAAAGGGACACTCTCATAGAGGCAAAGGGGAGGGGGGAGAGGAGCAATGAGATGGGGGTTGGTTGTGGAGGGATAACCGAGAAGGATATCATTTGAAATGTAAATGAATAAAATGATTAATTAAAGAAAAACAAAGACCAAGTTTTCAGTGTTGTATAAATATACACCAGTACTTATATATCCTTTTGTGCGGGTCCCTGGAATTTATACAGGTTTGTGGTTTACATTTAGGTCTCTGACACAATGTTTTGTTGATGTTCACGAATAGCATAAGGTGTATATCCTCAACTATTTTTCTATTGTGTGAGGATGACTAGTTGCTCAGACATTTTTACTGAAGAAATCATCTTTTCACCTTTGCATCACCTTTCCTATCCTGTCAAAACAAGTGACAGCTGGACACAGTGACACATGCCAAAACAAGTGACAGCTGGACACAGTGACACATGCCTATAATCCTGGCACTCAGGAGATGGAGGCCTGAGGATCCAGTGTTCAAGACCATTCTCAGTTACACTGTAAGTTAAGCTAACCTGAGCTACAAGAGATCTTGTAAAAAATTTAGTCACCTATGTTTTATTTTAAATATTTATTTATTTTTTTTGTAATTTTTAATTCTGTGTAGTTGTGTGTGTCTACATGTAAGTATGCACATGTGAGTGCAAGTACAGTTGAGACCCTGTTGCTGGAGTTATAGACAATCATGAACTGCCTGTCATGGGCACTGGGGAACCAATCCTAGGTGCTCTAGAAAATCAGCAAGTGCTCTCAACTTCTGAGGCATCTCTCCGGCTCCTCTGTCCCTACCTAGTGTTGAATATATTGACTATATTTTATGGTTATATCTTTCTGGACAGCTCTGGCTTTTCATTGTTATATTGCTCTCTGTTTTCTAATAGACAAATACATGCCAGTTTCGACCCCCCTTGAATCATCCCCACTGCCTGCCAGTGAGCCACCACTCTTATTACATGGTATAGATTTTAATGTGTTATTTATTTTAATATGCAGAAAATTGTATTTATTGCTGAACCAGTAGAGGAATTTGACTTGTAGGAATAGACTAATATAGATGTATTCTCAAACTTTATGTAGTCTATTATCATAGAGTTTATCAGTGTCTGAGGTAGTAGACTCTGAGTCAGAACTTTCAAACACTGTAGCAGTAGATGATGTAGTCATGAAAACCTTACTGTCTTCATTAACAGCACATTAATCCAAGTGACCATCATCCCTCAGGAAGATCGCTAACATCCGAGGTACTCCTTGCCTTCAGTCTGGCTTTAGTTGGCTTCCTTTTAAAGTAAAAGTATGAAATGTCTGAATAGAAAAACATCTCAGTGCCATTCCTTAGAAAATAGTAAGACTCCAAAATAATTTTATAACATGCTTTTCTGTCTAAATCCTTATGCCCAACACACTGACTGCTTTCCCTGCTCTGTGGGAAATGTCTATGCTGTGTCTCTCCATGTAGGTCTTTTTTTTATCTCCAGTAGTCTCCTATCTCTTTACTTGGCATTTTCCTTTTATTTACATTAAAATTATGTCCTAATAGGCTTGGGATACTTGCTAAGGGAAGGGGAAGTTATAAATACTGTATGGGGAGTATTCATTGTTAGTGTAAAATTGTTCTAGGACACTTAATCAAATCCTTGAGGACAAGATTCCTTCAAAGAGGTAAAGAGATGGGAAACAAAAGGAAGTAGGAACTTAAGTATAGACATTTCCTATAAAACAGGGAAAATGGACCACTTTGTCAGGAGGAAGGATTTATACAGAAAAATGATTTATATGCCCAAAGATTTACATTTTCAATATCATTCTTGTATTTGTACTCTCTTGTACAATAGTCACTGCCATTATTCCTATGGATAAAGAGGCATATTTTCTATGAGTATGCTTCCAGCATCTAGATGTATAATGCTTGGTGCTCAATAGTATTTATTACCTATTGTTAAAAAGATCTGGATGAAACTTTTTATTTTATTTTTTTTGAGACAGGGTTTCTCTGTGTAGCACTCTGTAGACCAAGCTGGCCTCAAACTCAGAAATCCACCTGCCTCTGCCTCCCAAATGCTGGGATTAAAGGCGTGTGCCACCAAAGCCTGGATGGATGAAACATTTTAAAAATGTATTTATTTTTTATTTTGTGTGCATCAGTGTTTTGCCAGGTTCCATGGAAACGAAGTTACAGAAAGTTGTGGTTTGCAATGTGGGAGCTGGGAGTTGAACCTGACTCCTCTAGAAGAGGATCCAGTCAGTGCTCTTGATAGCAAAGCTATTTCTCCATCCCTCTGGGTGAAACCACTGTGAGTCTGATGCTTTACTGTGAGTAGTTATGTTATACTATTTAGATATGCTTTGCATCTCACTTTGGTATGGTAGCAGTAATTCCTTATTGCATTAACTTTTATGTCCTTTGTTTATAATTTTTAAAACCATGTAATCTATCTAGTATTTCTTTACCACCTTTCTGTCTTAGTCAATTTTGATGATTACTCCAATATAACACAAACTGCATGGTTTATAAACAGCAGAATTTTTTATTAGAGCATATAAGAATCTGGAAAGTCTGGAATGAAGGCATAGACAGGGCAGACTCAGTGTCTGCTGGAAGCAAACTTCTGAGTTCATGCATGATCCACTGTCACCATTTTGGAGAGGAGCTACAATTTCTTCAGTGCCTTTTAAGGGGACCAATCCTACTCATTCCATCCTGACCATCACCTAGAAGCCTCACTACCAACTCCCATCTCATTCAGTACTAAGCTTCAATATTTAAACAGATCCTTAACTTCCCTAAGAACAAAGATAAAAGTATATACAATTGGATTGCAGCTTCCTACATATGTAAATTGCCTAGACTGAAACAAAATATTGAGTTCTTTTCCATGTCCAGAGGCTGAGACAGCTGCAATAGTAAATATTATCTACTCCAAATTACGTGGATAATAATTGTTTTCTATATTAGACAACTAGGTCTTTATTTCCCCCACCCCCCCAGTGAAGTTCGAAATGATACTAAGTCGTTATCTGATTTCTTCTGTGATATATTTTCTTCTCCCAAACTAGAATCTGGCTAATTGTAAAACAATCAGACAGAGGTCAGGAGAGATGGCTCAGTGGTTGGGAGTGTCTTGCAGGTTTGGGGTTGCTGTCCCAGCATCCAGCTGTGGCTCCAGTTCCAGGGCATACAGTGCCCTCTTTTATCCTCTGCGGGCACATACATACATGAGTGAAAACACACACACACACACACACATCAAAGTAAAATAAGTAAATCTAAAAAAAAATTCCCTCCGTAATATATTTTGAATACTAACTCTCCAGGTTGACAGTGAGTATTCATTAAAGACAACAAATTGTGGACTTGTTTATCAGCCAGGAAAAACAATGTAAATTTTTTTCTAGGAATTTCCAAAATCCTTACTATGTTATTGTGTATATAAACTTCTGAGGCTGTGTAGAAAAAGGGTGATTTTTTTTTCTAACTTAATTAACCAAAAAAAAAAAATCTTTTCATTAGAAAACAGCTAATTTGGGGAATATTGATATACAGTTAGATGCTTTCCTCTGGGTAAGTGTGTGTGTCAACCAGATTTTTGTTGTTAAATATGGGCCTTTTGGAATGTCTGGCTCAGAAATGTGATTACATAATTTATCTAATAGACCTAGCTTTCTCCAGTCATGTCCATCTGTTTTGAACTACACTACCCAAAAGTTTCCAAAATAAATGTCCTTGGGATTTAGTATATGTAAAATAAAGTTTGTATTTGACACAGAAAATGGTAAGCCCATGAGGAGTTATGTAAAAAAAAAATTCTTGGATAGTTATATATAATTCAGATTGCTGAACATTTAGTATTATGGGATTTTAAAACAAGAACTTCAAAGGTAAAACACAATTCTCACTAATGAATAGCACATGTGGTATAACTGAAGCCCCTGTAGGCCACAGTCAGGGCTGGACTGATGTGTGATCAGAGGCCGTGGCCACCTGTGAGCTGCAGATTGCAGCCCCTAAACCACCTATCCGCTTTCCAGAGCATACTTACATCCATTCTTTGAATGACAGTGAATCCCTAGAAGTGTTAGCATACACACTGCTGACTATAAAAGGTGGCATTCCCATTTAACCATTCCTGGAAGTCTTGTCATTAATAGTAGCTGCCATTAATTCAAACACATATCCCTTGTGTTAAGTAGTAATTGTTTTCCATGGCTGACCCTCATTTTGCATCTTTGATTACTCAGAGTGCTGTCTAGAATGCTAAGTTTTGTTTGCATTATTTCATTTGATTGTCTTAAAAGCATTTTAAAGTTGATATCTATCTTAACATACATTTCACAGATTGGAAAATTAAAGCTTACAACTGAATACCTTTTGTCCAAAAAGTATAGGAAGTGACTAAATTGGCATTGAAGTGATCTCTATAAGATGTGAACTTGAGTCGTGAAAATCTAGTTAGGATGGACTTAAGAATGGCACTGTAACTCCATTTCCATGGGACCTGAAAAAACACTGATGCACATAAAATAAATATAAATACATTTTAAAAAGGTTTCATCCAGTTTTTGAACTGTGATTTCCACATGGAGACAGGTTGGGGGTGGGGAGGATGTGTGGGATGTGGAGCAGTTAGAGGGTGGATGTTGGGCGGGGAATGGAATATGGAGTGTAAAAAATAAATTAAAAATAAAATTAAATTTAAAAATAGACATGAAAGCTGTGGGTTCTAGATGATAGACACCCTCCTTCCTTCCTCCTTTCCTTCCTTCTTTCCTCCTTTCATTCCTTCCTTCTTTCTTTCTTTCTTTCCTTCCTTCCTTCGTTCCTTCTTTCCTTTTTTCTGTCTTCTCTCCATTCCTTCTCTCCTTCCTTTCCTACTCCCCTTCCTCAGACCCTACCTTTTCTTATTTCTCCCATCCTTATGATCTGTTATTTATAGATATTAATATGCTTAGTAATTTTTTATTTTAAATGTAAACTAATAATCATTATGATGAATCTTGTATAGCTACAATATCATACCTGATATTCAGACAATGCATAAAGAAATATAGCTACATTTTTAGCTCATTCAAAACTTCTAACATTTATCCAAAGAACTTTCCATTTGACTTAAATGTCAAATGCACCAAGTTTTGCCACTTTTCTCCACATTTCAATAAATATTTGGCTACTACTTTGAGAGGAAAAAAAAAAAGACTGGCACTATGATAGGCATCCTTGACAAACTTTTGTTAAAGAAATACACTAAGATTCAGAAAATGTACCTAATTTACCAACTGTTTGGTGGGCATAGATACATACATTTTACTGTTGGAAAATAAAACCATTAAGTCTATGAAATGGACAAAGTCAACAGAAATACCAAGTGTGAGATTAGGGGCAACATGAGTATTTACTTTAACTTAATGGAGAGGAAATAATGGCAGAACCAAAATTGAATTCCAGTAAACAAATAGTCCTCCAAATCCACTGTTCAATCCATTAATATTTTATGTGTGCATGATGTACACTTATTTTGTGTATGCGTGTTGCCCTGAACCCGTGCTACGATGATTGATATCCAAGAACCTTCCTGGATAATTTTGCTTCTACCCTTTTCTGTGAGGCAAAGTCTCACCATTCACCAGAGAGCTGGCTAACCACTGGCTTGACTTCCTGAGATTTGTAAGCAAAGTAGGAATTATGGGAGTTGCAAAATGCACCCAGCCAGGCATTTCTGTGACTTAAACTCCGATTCTCTTGTTTTTGTGGCAACCACTGAGCCATCTTGTCTCTGCAGCTGTGCTCAATAATCCTGATTCAGACTTTAAGATTTGAAACAAAAATCCTAGCCAAATTAAATGTTTTTGGCTAATTTATAAGTTATCTGTAAAAAAGATTTTTAGGAGAGAATAAGCTTGTCACCATTAAGAACATTAAGAAATAGACCCCCTGACTCTAGGATATCATGAAAAAGCATTGCATATTACAGACTCTTCCTACATGCTCAGTGGTGTTCTGACTTAGGCTAACAAAGGAGAGGGGTTTCTTGGGAACTTTGCAACTGGAAAGGGGCAGTGCTACAAAGAAATATACCCAGAGTGTTATAACAAGTGCTAACTAGCAGTTGGTGCATTTCTTTATTAAAAATAAGGCACCAGAAAAAATATCTTCCCCAAATGGTATAGTTCTACCATCAGAAATGACATTGCTAACTGCATAGCAGTTATATATTTAGTAGTCCATCTTCTTTGTCTTCTATAATCAGTTATTTTGTTTTTTGTATCTTTTTTTCTTCTTTACAAGAATGATCACTTTGAGCGAGTTGAGTCGAATGAGTATGTATTGTCATTTGACACCAATAAAAGTTGACATTTAGTTACATCAGTCACTGCTCTTAACGTGACGTGGAGTACAGAAACTAGGAAATTTTCATGGTGCTTATTTAACTTCAAACATTTCCTTTCAATCAAACTTGCCCAGGAAGAAATGCTAATTTCATCATCCACAGCAAAAATAGAAGTGAAATTCTTAATGACAGTTGATGTATAACAAAAGGTAATGTAGAGAATACGTTGCCCTAGCAAGTACTTTTAAAATCACTTTAAATAAAAGTAAATTAGACAATACTCTGGAAAATACCTTTATTACCATCCTTAGTATATAAATGAGAAAACAGACTGAGTAACTACAATTTACTCACCAATGTCCCATGGCTTTAGTGGTGGGAATCAAGCCCACTACCATCCCCTATCACCCGTGTCTGAAACTCTTGTGGTATGAATAATCTACTGGAAAAAGCAGAGCTTGAACCCAGTTCTGATTCAGGTATAACCTTCATTTTTCAGAGCCTTGAATTTCCACTCTATAAAAGAAAGGACCACTCTAACCAGCCCCCAAAGTCCATAAGAAGTAAATGTTTTACTAATGTCTTTAATTGTCATTGCAAAATTTTACAGATATGACCACTTGTGCAGTATCCAACGTGGGCTATAAGTGAAAAAAAAAGAAGTTAGAGAGAATGAATGGTGATTTATGGAAGGGGAGGTAAAAAATCATACATATTAATAACTTCTGCAATACACTGGGTTCATTTAGCGATCTCTGGAAACAGGAAAAAATTACTTTTGCAGATTCTGCCTTTGGCAATCACATACTAAACCATAGAACTTAAAACCTGGAAAACGTTTTTGTTTGTTGTTTATTTGTTTCATTTTGGGTATTTAAATTTAGACCGAATATAGAATGCTTGCTTTCTTAACTCTATTCATAACGAAGAGTAAAATAGAAAAAAAAAATTGCTAAGGGCTCTTCAATGCTCTCTATCTAAAATATCTGCATCTGACTGTTTTGGGTGTGACCAAAAGACTTCAGTCTTTGTTTTCAAGTGAACTTTTCCTCTTTGTAACTCCATCTTCCATTTTTATTAACCAGTCAAGCATGTTTTACTTTACACTGAGATAAGGGGATCAGAAACAGTTCCCCACATCTAAGGCGATCTTAATCAGTTGCAAGGGATATGTGAGTGGCATAGTGTGGAAGCTTCCTGCCTCAAGGAGGAAGAGATCTCTTCGGGATTATTACTTTTGATTCTATTGATAGAGGGAGAAAATTAGGTAACCTTGAGAACAAGGTACTTTTTTTTTTTCCTGTGAACTTTTTGAAAGGACATGAGGTAAGTTGTCATCCCCCACATGACCCTCATCTAACCTTTCACTTTTCGCATATGTTTTGAAGTGCTGGCCATATTGATTTCCATGGCTGTTTGGGTACAAGTTTCCAAGAAGTGGACTGCCTAAAAGTCTTTAATCACCATTTAGGACTTTAAATATAAACACAATGAATGCTCTCCTGGTTCACAGAAGACAGCAAGATAAGTACGAATACGAAAGTTGCCAACAAGGCGTGGTGAGTGGTTCCTCACTTGGTAGACAATTATGAGGTCTTATTACATGGATGAGGAAAAGTTGTATAAGGTTAGTGATCATTTGGTGATGAAGTGTGCAGAAACATCCCACATACACAACAGCTTGTCCTGTGGCCCACTCCCCAGAAGGCTGTTGGCTTTAAGGGCACTTTCATCAATGTGGCTAAGCTAGTATGTGAAAATACTTCTGATAAGATCGCAAGCAGTGAAAAATGGAATAATGTATAATTATATACATTGTAATTATGTATAATTAATATATAATTATGTATAATTATGTATAATTAAAGTGATAGGAGACTGATTCAAATAGCAAGAAAGAGAGAGAGAGAGAGAGAGAGAGAGAGACAGAGACAGAGACAGAGACAGAGAGAGAGAGAGAGAGAGAGAGAGAGAGAGAGAGAGAGAGAGAAATTGCATATAAAAGAAAGACAGTGGAGTGACAAATACTTGTTCCTAATAGTCTCTTTTGCTGAGGACCGATCAAGAAATATCAGTGTGCAATTAGTCACAAGAGCCCGTGCTATGGTTCTCCAATGAAAAGAAAATGAGTGTTAAACATGGATTTCTCTCCACGTCTCCCTTAGCATCTGGTACATAGCTTCAGCTCTTTCTGCTATGGTTATTATTAACAATGCTTCACCTCTGAGAAAGTCGCTCCATTTGTAAGAAATAAGGTTTCAGGAGTGGCATGAAAATCAAGTCATGCTAACATCCAGGGAAAAGGCTGGCAGCCTTCCAGAAATACCCTTCTAAAACACCAGTCTCACATTTTTCAGTTTCCATTACCAAGAAGGAAGGGGAAGGAGAGATTGAGGAATGCTGAGGACCTTCAGGGATTAGCACCTGATCAGACACCTCATGACTGGGATTTAGAGGCAGACACCATGGAAAGCCTTCTGTAGAAGGACTCCTCCGTGAAAGTGGGAGTTGTCCCAGGAGAACCAAGAGGAGACAAAGAACAGCTCCCATCTGTGGTATTACTGATATCTGCTTCTAGCCTCAGTGCAGCCCTCAAACACCTCTTTGGAACTGATACGTGAATTCTAGTGAGATAATCCATCTAATCACGTTGATTAAATGTGATGTCAGATATGGCAAATTCAATACTACAGAAAATGTGTAATCACTGTCTATGAATTTCATACGGACAACTAGCTATACATTTCCTGCTGAAGTAGCAGATAGGAAATATTCAGTAAACATATGGAATTATTGCAATAATTACTTTGCATGTATATGTGTATAAGGCATATATATGTTTATACATTTTTATGCATGTGGATACATTTGCTCATATACTAATTCATGAACATGTAAGTGCGTATGTGTGAAGATGGGGAGCAAAGTTGACAATGGGTATCTTCCCCTGTCGCTCTCACATGATTCGTCAAGTTGGTGCATCACGCTGAACATGGAGTTTGCTAATCCTGGGCAGACCATCTAGCCATCTTGCCCTGGTGATGCCTCCCTAGAGCTGAGAGTATAGGAGGTGACTATGTCAAGCTTTTACAAAGGGTTCTGGGCACTCAATGTCCAGTTGTCACATTTGTATAGCAAGCCATTTGTTCACTGAAGCATCTCCCCAGCATGAATTAAATGAATTGAAATTAAAGTCACGTATGGATAGACCAGTATCATGTCCATCGGTTTAAGGAATGTTATAAAAATCCTGCATGATGCAACAATGACTACTTAGACGTAGCTCCTCTCCTAAGGGAGACCAATGGGTTGAAGTTTTAAATTTTTCCCCATAGGCAGCTATGTTGGTCTAAGCATTTTTTTAGTTAACTTGTCTTGTGTAAGAGTATCTTTTAGCAGTTCTTCCTGATTATGTAGGCTTGGGAGAGAGACACGTAGTGAATCTTGTGAATTTCAGGGACATCCTGAAACTGTTAGGTTATTTATCTCTTGGGCCGTGTGGAGGATTCCTGTAGAATGTTCTACCTCACTGCAGAACTTCCCATGCTTTAAAGATCTTCCCTACAAGATGAAGCAGTTCATCTCAGAGGAAACTGCTACCCAACAGCATATTAAACTCACTTCATTATTTTGAAGGTGAAAAATGTAAAAACAGGTCCTGAGTTTTTAATGGAAAGCATAAGAGACATTTCTTCAATTTGTAATATAAACGTCACCTATTATAATGACCTAATCTGTGTGCTAGCCATCAGTCAATGGAAAGTACTTTAAGTCTGGAAAGTACCTTAAGTACATAATACTCTTTATAAATGTATGTCTCTTCTACTTGAGTTTTGTTTCTAATGTTATGTGGCACAATCCCTAGCTCCTCTCTACTTGAGGTCTATGACTGGGGCATCTGATTAAGTCACATTTTTTTCTTAAAACTCTTCCAGGTTTTCATGTGTTCTAGAAAACTTATCTTCTTGCAGCATAACTAACATGGTCTTCCATGATCTTGCTATCATCGTTAGACCTATTGCCTGCTTCTCTAGCCTGGAAGTCCACTGTTCTTTTCTTTGATGTACTATAGCCTCCATATCCTCTTTTATAATATATTAACTGTGATGATAAATACAATAGTTTTTCTCTCTCTCTAGTGGTCTCCTTATATATTAAGTTCAGCTTAAAATTCGGATGATTCAGGAGGACTTCATTACTCAGTATTGAGAGTGACTTCTGTGGTTATGCCCAGTATTTACCTAGTGGCTTCCATGTCTCTGGTAATAACAATTCTCATCATTTATTATAGCTGTGACTATAAGATTGTTTCATCATTACACTATTGTCAACAAATAACATAGAGAAGTAGTTTATTTCGGTCAAAGAATCTAGAACACATGAAAAAAGCAAAGGTTTGTCTTTCCTTCCTTCTTTCATTCTTTCAAATGAACAAGAACAGTTCTAGATGCTTGGTATATAACACTGGAAAAAAAGGTAAGTTTCCCTCCCTAATGAATATTTTATTTTAAAGAAAGACTTTGAGTCACAACTTGTTAGAAATAATACATGCTAAGTTAAAATTTTAAATGAACTAGGCAAAAAAATTAGAAAGAAAGAAAGAAAGAAAGAAAGAAAGAAAGAAAAAGAAAAGGAAAAAGAAAAAGAAAAAGAAAAGGAAAAAGAAAAAGAAAAAGAAAAGAAAAGAAAGATCCAAGCAGAGAATACAGCCAACTGGTATTTGACAATTATTCCAAACACATACATGGGAGAATAAACAACATCTTTCTCTTATGGTGCTGGGGGAAAGAGTGATCACTTATAGAATGAAATCAAATCTTACATTTCATACTACACAAAGATCAATTCCAAATGCATCAAATACCTCAATATGAGAACTGAAACACTTAAAATCATCAGAGGAAAATATAGGCAGAATCTCATGAGCTATACGGGAGAGGAAGAGCTTTCTAAGTAGGATTTCATTCTCTCAGGATTTAAGACAAACACTTTTTAAATATGACTTTATAAAACAAGAGAGCTTCCATTTCCAGCAAAGGAAATAGTAAATCCTATAAAAGGAAGGCCACGGGTTGAAAAAGAACCTTTACCAGCCCTGCACCCAGTAGAGAACTAAGATTCAGAAGTTACAGCGAACCAAACAGTCAAAAACAAACTAACAAGCAAGCACCAAAAAGAAAGGACTCATTAAAAAGTAGGCCATGGATCTGAACAAAGAGTTCTAAAAAGAGTAAAAATGGCTAATAAATACCTTAAAATCAATTAGAAAAATTAAAATATAAACTACTGCAAGGTTTTTATCTTGTCCTAATCAGATGGCTAAGAGGAAGAAACAACTACAACTAATGCTGCTGAGGGTGTGAGAAGTGGGGAACTCATCTTCACTTTTGATGGAACGGCAAACTCTATAGCCATTCTTCGGATCCATATGATGAGTCCCTAAAATCTTAACATCGGACCCATTTTATGACTCAGGACTATGCTCCTTGGCATATTACCAAAGATCTTTATAGCCTACTTCACAAATGCTTGCTCTGTTCACTTCCAGTTGAGTCACAATAGGTAGGAAACAAGCATCTTAGATCTCCATCAGAGGATGAAGATGCTGGTACATAAAAACATGATTCTGTTCAGAAATGAAAAAAGAAAGTGTAAAACAGACAGGTCAATGGATGAAATTTGGAAATATAGAGTTAGATAATCTAGGCCCATAAATACAAATGTCACATGTTCTCTATTTGTGAGTCCTAGCTCTGAATTATGAAGTTTGGGAAAGTAATCAGGAGTAGCTCTGCAGAAGTCAGTGAACTAGAAAAGGACCATGGAGGTAGAGGAGAAGAAGTAGCTCTAGAGAGGCAGATAGTAAGACAAAAGCATTATAAAAGGGGAAAGAGAGATTTAACTGGGGGACTTGGAAGGAAGGAAATTCAGAGGGAGAGAGGGGAGGAAGAGAGAACATTATTTCATAAGGTTACTTAAAAACACACACATATGCACATGCATGTATATATATAAAATGTTTCCCTATGGCTTTTACAAACATTCTTAGTGTTTTTATCTCTCCCTCTTCTCTCTCCCTCTGAATTTCATGTGTGTGTTTGTCCGTGTGTCTGTGTGTCTGTGTGTCTGTGTGTGTGTGTGTGTGTGTGTCTGTGTGTGTGTGTGTTAAAACTACATGTATATAGCTTAAATGGAATTGTGCTACACACAGTAGTTATGCTATTTTAAAGAACCACAGACTATTTAATAATCCAGTGTCAGACATGGGGAATCTCTCTTCAAGTTGTTGGTCATACTCTACAACAATATAGGCTACTGCTACTGCCCCTTGGTGGGATCCCAAAAATTGAAGATAAGACTTATTGTTCAGTGTCTTCAGCAAGAAGACACTGAACAGGACTTGGAGAAATCCAGGCGGTATAATACCCTAAGCCTGCTCTTTCCAATATAGTGCCCATTGCATTGGAAGGTTCTACACAAGCGGCTAGGGAATAAATGGAACCAGTAGACCTGCTCAGATGTTAAGTCTGAAAACAACAATGAGCAATCAAAGAGATACCGCAAAGTCTCAATAGTGGCAGTTGTACTTGAAGAGTAGCCATTGGTTATCTATGACCACAGGGGAGAAACTGCCAACACTATTCTTCACAAACAGTATAGCTTCTAACCATATCCTAAACATTTATACTTACACCATAGGAAAATGTATCCATAATTCTTCATCAAAGTAGTTTATTCCGCTTCAAAGAACGCACGCCTATTGGGTGCTTATTCCCAAGTAATACATGCACAGTAAAACCTCTAAAACTATGTCCAAAGAACATTGTAGGAGATGGGACAGAAAAATCCTAAAAACCAGGGATAGAAGATGCCTTGTGGGAGATATTGTCTTCTAGACAGCACAGATGTGTTCCATGCACAAAATCGCAACATCGTGATTGTTTGATCACAGCCCATTTAACATCTATACCAGTTGCTATGCCAGCACAGACAGGAGGAATCTCACAAGACTCCATCCCTATTTGAAAAGCTACATAAATGGATACAGAAAATGTGGTACATTTACACAATGGAGTACTACTCAGCTATTAAAAACAACGAATTTATGAAATTCTTAGGCAAATGAATGGATCTGGAGGGTATCATCCTGAGTGAGGTAACCCAATCACAAAAGAACTCACTTGATATGCACTCACTGATAAGTGGATATTAGCCCAGAAACTTAGAATACCCAAGATACAATTTGCAAAACACAAGAAAATCAAGAAGAAGGAAGACCAACGTGTGGATACTTCATTACTCCTTAGAATAGGGAACAAAATACCCATGGAAGGAGTTATAGAGACAAAGTTTGGAGCTGGGACGAAAGGACAGACCATCCATAGACTGCCCCACCCAGGGATCCATCCCATAATCAGCCACCAAATGCAGACACTATTTCATATGCCAGCCTGATTTTGCTGAAAGGACCTTGATATAGCTGTCTCTTGTGAGGCTATGCCAGTGCCTGGCAAATAAAGAAGTGGATGCTCATTGTCATCCATAGGATGGAACACAGGGCCCACAATTGAGGAGCTAGAGAAATTACCCATAGGTGCTGAAGGGGTCTGCAACCCTATAGGTGGAACAACAATATGAACTAACCAGTACCACCAGAGCTCATGTCTCTAGCTGCATATGTGGCAGAAGATGGCCTAATTGGCCATCATTGGGAAAAGAGGCCCCTTGGTCTTGCAAACTTTATATACCCCAGTACAGGGGAATGCCAGGGCCAAGAATTGGGAGTGGGTGGGTAGGAGAGCAGAGTGGAGGGGTGTAAGGGACTTTCGGATTAGCATTTGAAATGTAAATCAAGAAAATATATAGTAAAAAAAATTGAAAAAAAAAACAAAACAAAAAGAAAAGCTACATAGAGACAATGGCTGCTCATCTCAAGGTTATGAGCTTCCAGTTAGGTTATCCAATGATTACATACAAGGTCATGAATTTAACAGGGAGCTGGGGACCCTGATATAACTGTCTTGTATGAGACTATGCCAGGGCCTGGCAAATACAGAAGTGGATGCTCACAGTCATCTATAGGCTGGAACACAGGGCCCCCAATAGAGGAGATAGAGAAAGAACCCAAGGAGCTGAAGGGGTCTGCATCCCTATAGGTGGAACAACAATGTGAACTAACCAGTACCCCCAGAGCTTGCGTGTCTAGCTGCATATGTAACCAAAGATGGCCTAGTAGGCCATCATTGGTCTTGCAAACTTTATTTTCCCTCAGTACAGGAGAATGCCAGGGCCAGGAAGTAGGAGTGGGTGGGGAGGGGAGCAGGGCAGGGGGAGGTTATAGGGAACTTTCAGGATAGCATTTGAAATGTAAATAAAGAAAATATCTAATTAAAAAAAAGTTGAAAAAAAAAAAACCCCATGGAGCTGGGCAGAGTGAATATTTGGAAGGGGAAAGCAAGGGGTAGGAAATTAGGTAAATATAGTGTATGCATGTGTGAAAGTCTCTCCCAAATGATTACATAGCTCTATAAAAAGCAAAGTGGGCTGGGAGAAAGAGAATTAGAATGAAGGAGTGTACCTGACTAAGAAGGATACTCTGGGGAAAAAGTAATATTCCTGTGGCAGAATGTCTCAGCCTATTAAACAGGCAGGAGCACAAATAGGACAGAAGAATAGGTCCGACTTGCGTGTGCTAGCTTTGCAAACGGTCTTTGTCTTTGCTTTTTTTTTTTTTTTTTTTTTTTTTTTTTTAAGTTCCAGCAACTTGTTTCACTCCTCAATTAGGATTTTGCCAGCAATTTTATGTTTGTTTGTTTGTTTTTTTTTTAATTCTATGTCATCTGAAATTATTTTCTAAGGACTTTTCTACTTCTTCAAATGTGTGTAAGGGATCAGATGGATTCATGGAAATTTGCTTGTTTGGAATGTGATTCAATTTGGTAACTTTTCATTGAATTCCTCCAACACCTCTAGCTTTGTTCTATCTTTCGACATCCTCCAATCCTCTTCCTGCTTGACATGTCTCCTGTTTAAGAACTACAGGGACACTCTAGTCTCAATGGGTTGTCCCCTTGTCTGACTGTATACGCAATCATGTGGTCACACACACACACACACACACGCACACACACACACACACACACACACACACACATATATATATATATATATATATATATATATATATATATATATATATATATATGCTTTTCTATTTCTCTCTTTCTCTTTTTCTCCCACTTTCTTTCTTTCTCATAGTTTCTACACTATGAGGGATTGTAACTCAGATCCATCGTATAATTCCACATCTATCGTAATTTTACCCTCATCTTTGCCCATTTTGCTTTTGTATAAGCCTCCCTCCTAACAACGAGGGAACCTCTTCCCTTTTATTCACTTGTTCAATGGAGTAAACATTCAAAACTCTCCTACTTATGATAAGAATAAGATGTATTCCTATGTGCTGATCCTCTTTAGAATAACTCTAGAGTGTTGATTACTAGCCCATTATTAAGGATATTAACACATAATCTGTGTCACTACAACCCATGCCACTTCATGCTATTCAGTGTTTGAGCAGCATGCTCTGGCTAGTGTTTTTCAGTATGAAAGGATAGCACTAAGCAAAGAGACAAGGAGAGATTCCTTGAGATAATCCGCATTTAAAATGAAGCAATTTATAGCAGACACATGTGGCTTAACAATGTATCTCTGTACTGTCCCTTATTCCTGGACAGGCTGTTATACAAGTGAACCTAGTACCCAGCAGGCCTTGTGGCTAGGAGCTTATCACCATCAAGTTATTATATTTTCATTGATACATATTCATTTCAACTTTTTTTTTGCCAGATGGAAGAAACCTTAACAATACAGATATTTCTTTCACTGAGAAGTTTCCAATGACATTTATATTTTCATAGGAATTCCATTTCTCCCATTTAAAAGAAAAGACCATTACACATTTTAAAGAGAATTAAAATGAAAGAAAGAAAGTAATATGCCACCTTCTCACTAGAACCAGCCAGTGAGGAATACATGGGCTGATATGACTCCTTCACGTCTGATGCTATGAATATATGTATGAATATATATGAATATATATATGAATATATATGTGAATATATATATGTGAATATATATATATATATATATATACAGTCCTTGAGAATGGCTCACAGATTTGCAATTTTCTATTTGTAACTGGTTATGAAATAGATCAGCTTATAAACTAGAAAATAGTTATTAAAAATCATGCTATATTTTAATTGAACCCTTATTACCAAAAATAAGTTTTATAGAAAATATGAAATACAAAATCAAGGACATTTCTTAACCTCAGTAATGGCCATAGGAGGACTGCATAAGGTGCTGAGGAAGAGATTGAAACAGCGGGAAGGTCAACAAGGCTGAAATATGCTTTGTAAATACGGCAACCTACTTGCCTGCATAATTTAGTTCCCTTTCTTGTCAAAGTTCACTCTGCTTTTACTCTTGAACTTTCCAAAGTTCCACTATCCACCCCTCCCAGTCCTACCGAATTCCCTTAATTCTAATTACTCCAGAAGAGCTCATTTTTCCTCTATTTTCTCCAGAATTTTAGTGGGACAGAGAGAACAACTTGATTATTGTGTCAATACCTTTGCCTATCTCCTCTTGAGTGTTTCATTCTTGCCTTAGATGGCATTCACATACACCTACGCAATCCTTCTTTGTGTATACAAACTGATGCAATTGTTTTGTCTTTCCTACTCAAATCAACTATCCTCCTCCCCCAAAGCCCTTATTTTTTCCTAAACTGACTAAAACAATCAACATGTCAAACAGGTAAGGGATGTGATCACACAATTCTGGTGTCTTGTTTTCTAAAACAGGCAATGGGTTCCCTGACATTTGATAAATTTCAAGTTACATTTTCTTTAAAATCTGCTGCTTCTCTTTAAGGAATATATCTGTGAAATCTCTAGACTTTCAACCTGCTCCCCGACATGAGTTGGAACTCGTCAGCCTTTCTGTAATGTTTCGACGACACTTTGATCATACCCTCATTACTTCATTCAATACAGTTAGATGAATACACAAATGTTTCCCCTGCTAGATTCTTCACTCTTAATAAAGTAATTTTTGTATACTTTTGGTATGTTATTGAGTTCTTTTTATTTAGTATGTTTTAATGAAAATGGTCTGTAAATGATAAGTGCTTGCATCATAACTGTAGAAAAAAATAAAATGTTAAATTATCACTATGCAAAAGAGATATGACTAAGAAATGGCAGCAAGAAGTATGGTATCTGATTTCAAACAAAAACATCCTTTGTGCTGTTAGTTCTCTGATTAGATTATGCTAAAAGTTGGAAATAGATCATCTTTGCTTATTCCTATTCATGGCTTTATAGATTTGCAAGAAAGAATACCAAAGAATTCTTAGGCCTATTTATTGAAACTGTATTTTTTCATTGAATTTAAGCTAATGTATGTTGTTCAGAAGCCAACATGCTTTGAAGCTTTTACTTAGACTTAAGCTGGTGTAAATTTTAATTGGTAGCATATGTTCTCTGGATTTCCATGTAGATGACTTGTACAAAGTTTACTTCTGAATAAAGGTATAGAAACTGGGAGTGCTTCTTTTTATCTGTTTATATTATTTTACTTTATAACATCTAAAATTTACTGAGGCTGTCTAATTACCATAATGCTCAAAACCTATAAAAATATATGTATGCAGATATCTACCCAGATGCAGTTGCAGAAAGAAGAAATAAGAGAAGAAGAATAAAACAAAGAAAAGAGGCATGTTAGAGTCCAGGGGTGTTTGTGAAGTCATATATGTGCCTGTATCTCCTAATGTGAATCTCCATATGTAAGAATAAATGCTGAAACAACTGTATCATTATACTTTCTTATCAACATCTTCATACCTGTTTTGTGATGGTTAAGTTGTGTTTGTACAATAATGATTTTTATATGTACGTTTTTATTTTTGTAAATGAGTATTTTCATACCACCCAAAATAGAAATTATTAAAACCAGAATGCTAATAATCATACTGAAATATATACAAATGCATTAACCAAAATGTTAACATTACAAGCTCTTTACTTTGCAAATGAATATAAAAATCCATAATACTCTTGATATGTATACCATAAGGGTTAGATGCCTTATTGGTGGTAATTACTCATTTAACTTTCCCAGCTGGTTTTTCTTGCTAGAACAGATAGCTCAGTATCCTGCGAAACTTAAACTGAATTAACAGTTTAAGACTTTGATTTTTTTGCTTTTATTAATTGTAATTACTTTTCTGTGATCTGATCTTATACTTTATGTGAAAATAATAACCTTAACTATAATTTGGAAAGCTTAACAGTGAAATTTATTCCCACAAAGAAGATAAATGAAAGTTCAAAATAGTAAATTATTTAGTATAATAGCTTATCCAAGGGGCGACCTTCATCTTTCTAATTTTTGGCCCTTAACAAACCTTGTCTGCTTGTCAGTAGCTCCAACTTGAATTTGTTCCTACAGAATGTCACTTAAATCTCTGCTCTCATCTGGCTATATTAAGAAGTTGTGATTCTTACATGCATGTGAGCAAACAGAAAAAATATTTATTTCTGTACCTATTCTAACATGAATGATTTATTGATAATATAAATATGGATATTTCAGTTTCGGTAAATTAAATAGACACTGTCAGCCTTGAGAAGAGCATAAGGAAAGCCTTTGTTGAAAAGCACACAGAAGAAAGAATGTCTATTTAAACTGGACGATTTAGCCATCAGCCTAAAACAGATTCATTGCTACAGGTTTTATTCTGACAGCATTTAATGGACATGAAATAGTATATGTCACAAAAATAAATAATAGTATGCTGGTTTTCTGAGAGTTTTATTTTAAGACTTGAGAAAACAGTTTTAAACATAGCTTTGTATTGGTGAATGGATTTCTTTTAGCCTTTTCTAAACAAATAAACAAAAACATGTTTTTAAAATGGTTAGGCAAATAAAGTCTTTAAATAATTAACAGGGTTTCTGATGAGTTTGCTTTTAAATTATTCAACAATCTTCAAGTTGTGTCAGGATAAGTCCAAACATAATTATAAGAAAAATATGCATAATCCCTTTTTATGATACCCATAAACTAAGTATATACCAGCTTTTCTGAGTCTAATTCTCTTAGTTTTGTTGTTGATGGTAATCTCATTGTTTCTTCTGCATTATTTAAATATACAGCTGCACTCATTTATTGTAGAATCCGAAAACACGAAGTGAATGGATATCTGTATTTAAAAAAAAAATTTATTATTATTCCTGGTGAGAAAAGACTGAAAAAAAAAAGGTTTCTATCATGAACAATAAAGATTGGGTATTTAAAAAATATTTAATAATCTTAAAATATTAACTAGATAATGTGAGAGGTAAGATGACAATGAGTACATGGATACATAGATATTTTGTCTGCATATCCATACATGTGTGTGGTTCTAAAGCTCAGTATCTCTCCGTCTCAGAAGGGCTATTTCTTTCACTGACATCCATTGTCTTTCTCACTTCTATAGAATTCTCCTTTCCTCCTTCCCCTTTTCCTCCCTTCTCTTTCTCTCCGTCTTCCTTCCCCTCCCCTTCCTCCTCCCGTGCCTTCCACTTCCCTTCCCTTCCTTCTCCCTTCACCTCCCCTCCCTTCATTTCCTTTCCTTCCCCTCCCCTTCTACCCCCTCTTCTTTTCCCCTCTCCTTCCTAATCTAATTCTCTCCTTTCTTCTTCTTCTTCTTCTTCTTCTTCTTCTTCTTCTTCTTCTTCTTCTTCTTCTTCTTCTTCTTCTTCTTCTTCTTTTTTTTTTTTTTTAAGAATGACTCAGATAAAATAATGAAAGGGTAAAACACAGAAAGAAAATTGAAAAGTGAAGGATGACCGGAAATGTCATGGCTTTAAGAAATGAACTACTAGACGATGTATAGGATTAAAGGTGCTCTATGTTTTTGATTCATTTCTTTTTCCAAACGTTTTTTTTCCCCCCTTGAAGATTGTCCGACTATATACAAAGAAATTGTAAAACAAGGATTATCTGACAGTAGAGAATTTAGTATCTGGAAGATATTTTAAAAACACAAAATCTGAGGCATTGCAATATCTTATCATCTAATGAATTATCTCTGGTGGTGACTAGTCTATGTGATTCCTGGTTTGTGTCTCTCTTGTGATTTATCTCAGTTGCTGTTGGTGGTACAGCAATAGTGTTTGGTTCAAGATTTTCCCATTGTATATAAACCCTGAAAAGGTATTCTGTACTGAAAATGTCTTCATAACTTCCTTGTTTCTAAGCGATGATGAAAATGGTGCCTAAGATTTCGGGATAATTCTCAAACTCCCATTTATCTTAACTCTACCACCTAGGTACATCTCTCATATGTGGTAGCACACATTGGGCAAGAAAGAAATATCACTTTTCAGGATCACTTCAGTGGACTCCTCTTCTGTCTCTTAAGATCACAGTTGGGTACATGCTCATGGTGATGATCTTCCCATGCCCCTTGATGTATGCCAATGCCATTGCAAAGAGGCTATCTTTCTATACATATTGTAAGGGAGTAGAAAAGAGGGAAGACTGCCTCATTGTATCAGTGACACATTTGTAATGGTACAAACTTTACATTCTCCTTGAATTTTCTCAACAGCTGCTTGGTTTTGTGTGTGGTACTCATAATAAGAGGGCACATAGGTTGAATTTAGCTGTGGGCATGATATGAAACATTCAAGGAACATACTGCAAGTTACTCAAAGCTCTTGTACATTCATGGGGAAGTAGAGTTCAATTTTTTTGTTTGTTTTGTTTTCTTTTGGTTTGCTTTGTTTTTCAGAAGGAAACATTTTTATTCTCTCCTTACAGATTTTGTAATTCTTGTATGGGCATGATGATCTGTTTTATGTCTTTCAATTTTACTCAATTGCATCCTCAGTTTGGGTTTGGATAGAGTTTGCATGCATTTAATATCACGTATCTTGATCTAGTCAATGTTTTTCCCTAAACTTAAAGGAAATAGTTGAAAGGAAAAACCCAGAATAAAATATCTTAGGAAGATTTAGACTTGGTCTGGCTATGTTTAGATTTCTTCCAAATTTTGGCTCAGCTCTAAGCTTTATTGGCAGTCTCATTCAGAACTGTGGCTTTATCCTATTTTTTTTTTTTTTTTTCGTTTGGCTAATATGATTTGTTAAAACATTCTCTGTTTATTTCTTCTTGCTTAACATTTTTCCACACAGCGGGCATAATGAATTTTTGTTTATGATGGGCAGTGCTGCCTGAATTATGGTATGGAATCTGGGTTTGGTTTCTTTGCAAAGGTATTTTATTGCTCTTATAGGGAATTTGTGCTGCTTCTGGTATTCTATCTCTGATGTTTGTCTGAAGTAGATTGCTAAGGAGGAGTTATTTCTAAGGAAAACTAGGCTGAATCTGGTAGTAAATAACCACCACAATTTATTAAAATTAGATTTACCAGATTTCTTGGTATAAGTGTTATCATATTTCCTTCTAACATATATTTGCATTTGAATTATGTACAACTCAACAAATACTGCATCTTTAAAGTTAAGACTCTCAAAGCTCTTTAAAATTCCATATGCATGGGGGTCTATTGATGCTGATCAACTGCAGAAAACATGTATTAAGATATATTCTCCCTCAAGAACTAAAGAGATCATGTTTCTGTCTACAAAGAATACCACTGTGGGCTGTACTCTGAAATGAAAGTAGCTGAAGAAATGACTATACCTCTTTGAGATGCCTCACTGTCAACTTAAATCGCATAAAATAAATGTCTAAAGAAACCAAACCACAGTTTCCGGGTTAATGTGAAAATTTACCACCATCTTACATAAACTGACTTGACAGGTTAGAGCTGTTGGTAGAGAAGAAGATTCATTAATTCAGTCTTGTGCTCATTCATTGTTGAACTGCACGGTGTATTTTTACCAACGAATGTAAAAATGCAAAGTTTTGAGTCACTCATTGCACTAATTTTCTCTTCAGATGTTAAAAATTTTGAAAGAAATCCCAATTCCTAAATTCCTTGAAGTTTACCCTACTAGGGACAGGGCTACTCAAATGGCTGCCGGTCCAAGTAATACAGAACACAGAAATTGAATAAGGCCTACCTGATTTGGAAAAACCAGTTTTACTTCTAACAAAGTTGCTAAATATATGCTGAATCTTGGCTTTCTTGTTTGTCAAATAAAATTAAGCACCCATGGTTGAATGACTGTTGTGCAATGAGTATAAACTGACTGGACTTACAAGATATGTGCTTGCGAGTGGATAGCTGTTTCTACATTTTTCATTATTATACATGCATGGTTAATTTTACACTAAAACAGAATGTTTTAAATGTAAATATGGGCAGTTATTACATATTTCTGTAAATGCATACATTAGACTTAAGTATATAAAATAAGAACAATAAGTGCAGAACTGGTATTTTAAAGGGCAATGCTGATAGGATGGTGTAGTTCCTTTTAAATTTTGGAACAAGTTGCTCATGATCAAAATGCCTGAAGAGAATTTTAGTGTAAAAACAGAAAGTGATCAAAATGAAGAAAAGAAAAGTAAGTGAGATACAATTAATGTTGCCAGATATTTATGTCTCTTTAAGACTAGGGTTGTCATGTTAGGGTTTTCTTTCTAGTAATTAAGAGTTTTGCTTCTAAATATGAACCTGTATTAACTCTGGAATCTCAGAAGTTTCCTTCTATTTCTTTGTCTTGTATTATAAAACTAGTTTTACTCTAACACCTGATAAAGTGAATCCACTCTTTCATGTTAAAAGGGGACATTAATGGAGCAGTTAGGGGAAGGACTGAAGGAGCTGAAGGATTTTGCAAACCCATAGTTAGAACAACAAAAATCAACCAACCAGAACCCCCAGAGCTCCCAGGGAATAAACCAAAGAGTACATGTGGAGAGACAAAGAGTACATGGTTTCAGCTGCATATGTAGCAGAGGATTGCCTTATCTGGCATCAATGGGAGGAGAGGTCCTTGGCTCTATAAAGGCTTGATGCCCCAGCATAGAGGAATGCTAGGGCAGTGAGGCAGGAATGGGTGAGTGGGTAGGGGAGAACCTTTATAAAAACAGAGTGTAGGTGGTAGGGGATAGGGGTTATGCAGAGGGGAAACCAGGAAGAGGGATAACATTTGAATTGTAAATAGATAACATAACCAATAAAAAATTCAAAATTAAGAAAATTAAACAGTAAAATAAGAAGAATGTTTAGACTAGTACCTATACATATTAAGTAGCCAGCTAACCCAGCTAATACATTATGTCAAGACAAGAGCAAAATTTATTTCTCTATTTGATTATATATGCACAGATTAGTGCTATAAGACATTTTCCTCATGTAAATGAAATTTTGGCATGATAGATAAATATGATATTTTCTGCATCTTAGAGTGGTGATAAGAATAAAGACTAAATGAGAAATTAACAACAGTATATCCATATTCATGTTTTCTTACTGATTTAAAAATAATTTTTAACAAAAAACCATAACATAAAACAATTCAAAATCTCTGTCCCTGTATTCGCAATAATTCAAGATGATTGCCTTAAAACAGCTTTTATTTGATGTTTTCTGTTCCCTGAAACACTTCAGTGCTGTAAGTTTGATCTACTTCCTCATATTATCACTTTCATAATTCAAAAATCTGCATCTAAAAACTTAAAGAATATTTTGCAGTTAACTTGATAGAGAAGCCCAGTGTTATGAAAATAAAAGGATTATAAGGTTGATCTAGATAATATAAGAATAGTCTTTTGTGTATTCTTAGTATGCATATTTTTATGTCAGCATGCATTAGGCTCTGATGTAATGTAAAAAGGTCCTCAAGTCTTGAAGTATAATAGCAAATCCAATGTGTCTCGATAGACAGTCAAGAAAGTAGGTTTTTAGAACATTATCCATTTCAGTGCTGGTTGCTCTCATGACAGAGAGGTAGAGTGCCTCCTGAAGAATTTTTCATTGAAAATGAATAATTGGGGGCTCAACATATGGTTCAGTGCTTAGTAACATTTCTTGATCTTTCAGAGGATGCAAAGTTGGTTCCCTGGACCCATCTTGGACAAGTCACAGTTTCCTGATACTCAGCTCCAAAATCTAATGCTTTCTTCTGGCCTCTGGAGGTACCTATATTCATGGTCACACAGACAGACAGACAGACAGACAGACAGACAGACAGACACACACACACACACACACACACACACACAACACACACACACACACACACATACGAGAAAGCAAGTCACAAAGACTCACACACAACCAAATACACATAAATAATAAAATAAATATTAAAAATAATATGTGAATTGATACCAATGCCACTAGCCACAAGAACTGCTCCCATGTCTCCTTCCAAACCACATGCAGCATAATCCTCCTGCTGTTGATGGGAGAGAAAACTGGAAATATTTGGTAAATGATTACTGTATTATGAGTCACTGAAGAAATACTATTATGGTAATTACAGGGTTCAGGCTCAGAAACCCGCCAGTGGCTTTTGCAAGACATATCATATATACCATATTGTTTTCCTATACTCTAAAATAATTTAAGATGCCAACAAGTCAATTAAGAATTAGTAGTATAGCTGGGCGGGGTGGAACACGCCTTTAATCCCAGCACTTGGGAGGAAGAGGCAGGTGGATTTCTGAGTTCGAGGTCAGCCTGGTCTACAGAGTGAGTTCCAGGACAGCTAGGGCTACACAGAGAAACCCTGTCTCGAAAAACAAAAAACAAAAAACCAAAAACAAACAAAAAAATTAGTAGTATAGTGAACTTTATTTTATGAAGAACCATGAAATACACTCCCTACATTTATAGCTCATAGTCCAATGGGGAAGACAGCATCGTAGCATAAAGCTTTTCAGTGCATATACCACATATTCCATGGGTGATCTGATGAGTGTGACTGTAGCACAGAACAAAAAGGAACAGCTATGACATGACCAAATAAGATGACTTCAGACAGACATAGCAATGATGATGGGAACTGACGCATGATTGGTTATAGACACTGAAATTATCGTGAGCATTTCTGATCATTTAAAATAAGTGTTTGCTGCTTATATCTCTGGTTCATAGAGAATTGGAACCCTTATTTTAAGTTTAAAAAAAGTACTTTTGTAACTGTTTCAGGTATTTATTTTTTGAGACTTTTATACACACATATAATGTGTTTGAACCAAATGCAGCCTCCCCCCATTCTCCCTCCCTCCCATCCCTTCCCTATTCTTCATACTACTTTCTTCTTGTGGTCTCTATTTTAAGCCCACTGAGTACACTTAGTGCTGCTTGTATATACATGAATACAGCTTCCTGGCCTGGTGGGAGTGGGTGGGTTGGGGAGAAGGGTGGGGAGAGGGTATAGGGGACTTTGGGATAGCATTTGAAATGTAAATGAAGAAAATATCTAATAAAAATTTAAAAAACAAAACAAACAAACGAAAACAAAAAATAAAAGAAAACTGTACAATATATTATAGCAGAAAGAAAAGTGTTTTAACAGAGTCCATTTGGAAAAGAGAGTAAATTGTGAATGCATGAGAGTTCAACTCTGTGCTAGTAACAACAATAGTGTATTTTTAAAATATTCTGTTGTATTATTAAATAGATATATTAGACTACATTATAACTTTCATTTTTCGAAGAAAACAAGACATTTTCTCTCAATAGATGTGAATTTCTAAATGCAATAATAAATATCTTATTGAATGTTAAAAATATTTAAAAATATTGTATGTGAAGTTTTCAAACAATAAATAAAAATATACTTTAAAATCCAAACATCCTGGTGGACATGGTTGGGCACGCCTTTTATTGCTGAATGTGGGAGGCAAAGGCAGGCAGATGTCTGTGAGTTCGAGACCAGCCTGGTGTACGGAGCAAGTCCGAAACAACCAGGGATTGTTACACAGAAAAATCCTGTCTCAGAAAACCAAAACACCAACCAACCAACCAACCAACCAACCAACCAACCAACCAACCAACCACATGTTTCTAAGTGCTGGAGAAACAAAGCTCAGTCAGTAAAGTGTGACCTTGGTTCAAAAGCGTGAGGACCAGTATAAAACACTGCATATGGTAGCTGGTAGCAGACTTCGAATTTTAGCAGAGGCAGTCAGCTTAATGCCTGTCAGCATCGACAACCTTGTGTGTTCAAGGCCAATGAGTTAGCTATTTCAGATAGATAATGTACATGCCATCTGATGAATAACACTTGAGCAACTACACCCTAGATTGTCTCCTGACCTTCATTTGTACTGCAAATATTGGCACAAACACGAACACACATTATATATGCACACATATACCTATACACTACATATATACATAGTCACACACTCATACATACATATACAATACGCGTTCTGAAACAAAGGATGAGACATTGGAATATCAAGCTCTTCATGAAGAATATTGATTAAAAAAATCAATAACGTTCTTCTGGTTTTGCATTTGATCTTTGTAGTAATATATTTTCAATACTGAGTTTATAATCTGTAGTCAGTCTAGCTGGGAACTCTAATATGAAACATCTCTGTGCTGGTTTGAGTAAATGGCTAGGCAGAAGTATTTCTCATGCTTGTGCTGAGCTTCAGTTGGCTTCAGCTTTCCCCTTGAGGTTTGATCTGACATCATATGAATTTTATCAGCGATATTGAACAATACAATTCTTGGAAAATGGAAGTAGAATATGATGATCTTTGCACACTAAGTTGTATAAACACCTCCTCAGAAACACACCTGCACTGGCATCAACACTTGTGAAATTGCAGGAGAATCTGTTGAATGGGAAAAACATGGAAAAATGAAACCATTTACATTTGTAGAGGAAACACTTCATTAAGAAAAATATGTGGAAAATTTAAAAATATTGAAGTTTGCTTCTAAGTTATATTTTTCAAATTTTAAGTAATTGGAGAATTTACAAAATATACTTTCAACAGAATTATGTATTTCTAAATAATTAAACTGTTTCTAAATATGAGTCAGCTTATTTTTGACAATACATAAAATTTAAAACACGTTTCTATAGTTATCTTCTAATTTATACATTTCTTTTTTTTTTTTTGGAAGAAAGAATATATGCCTCTGTATTACTTTCCATTACTATTGCTGCAAAAGTTATAAAGGTAGTGTTTTAAGGTAAAAATTAATATCATACAGTTCTGGAGGTTAACAAGCCAAAATCACTCTCATTGAGCTGATGTTAAATTTTTCACAAGCTCGGCTCATTTCCTAGGTTATAGAACAGAATAAATTCTTACTTCTCCAATGTCTGCTACTAGTTCTACAGTGTTTTTCTCCCATATGATCTGAACTCCAATCCTCACACCCACCCCCTCTCACACACACATACACACACACTATAATTGTTCTCCTACATTCTTTCATAAAGACCCGTGAGACTACATAGAGACTACCTGAAAATACAAGATCATTTTCCAACTGAAAAGTCTCCAATCTTACCTGCAAAGCCTCTTGCTATTCAGGACAGTGTGGGGAGATTTCCTACCACATCATTCAAGATTCTAGTTGACATTATTAATGTCTCATTGGCATTTAACACTTGCCATGTCAAAAAATAGTTCACACAGTTATCATATACCTAAGGGTAAGTATTTTTTTTTTTGTTCCAATACTTATCTGTCAGTAAAGCCATTTCTTAATTCACTACAGTCAGAAATATAGATGTTTCCAATGACTTTTCCTGTATTCTTTGTATATTTAAAAGTGTTTATTTTCTATTTTTCTTTATTGGCATCCTTCTAACATTGCCCTATTGGAGTTAAAACTTTCTGTTGTTCTTGCTTTCTTTTGGGATATCAGTCTCATCACACTTCTTACCATCTAAAAATTAAAAAAAAATATCTTCAGTTTTTGGATGAAAGGTAGAATATATATCCTACCTTTAGATAGATGTGACCACTTAACTGTATCCTAGACAGATGGAAGGAACGTCAGTTAGGTTAAGGATTTGTGTATGAAAATCTCCCAAATCCACATAGCCATGTTCTTCCCTTCTGGCAGGCCAAGGCTAAAAACCTTGATCTCAGTGGAAGCTTCATTGATGATCCTACAGATATAAGATGAAGGCATCACCACACCAAGAAGAAACTTCAGGAAATCTAAATCATGAATAAACTTCATGTCTACAGGATGTGAGACAATGTGTTTTTGGAAGCTTCTTTGCTCTGACAGTAATTATGACTTTGACCATTAAAAATTGTCCACCAGGATCAGAACTCTCTGATGCTGTTCTTCCAGCGTCCTCTGTCAAGAGTGAGCTTTCACCCCTATGCCATCCTTAACTATTTAGTGTAGTCTGTATTTCCTCTAAAAGATGTCATTGGACCCATATTTGTTGGTGAATTCTTGCTTTTTGATTTCCTAGAAAGTAGGCTTTGTCTTGTCTCTGTATATCAAAATTAAATTGAAATTGTATCCAACTATCTTGTGAACAATGTCTGCAATTCATTTTTTTAAAATTTATACAGGGCAGACAACAATGATTTTGTATCTTTGGCTAGAAACGTTTTTGCCAACCTTCCAAACACAAATTTATTGTAAAAAATATTGCTACAAGACTGCAATAAATGCTTCTTGGACAGACCTCAAAACAATTTCCTTACCTATAAAAACAGTGTTATAAGTCAGATGCCATATGGTTGCTAAGATGATTAAGTGATGTAGTATATGCACAGCATCTGGTGCATGGCAGGGTTTGGGAGTTGCTTGAGATAGTTTTTCTTCCTTACAAACTTTAAGTCATGCTTTCTTCCATTACCCTAATTGTCTCCATCCAGGATCAGAATTTGCCTCCAAACTCAGTGATAATGACTTTATGTCTGCATTAGTTTTCTCTTCCCATTCAAGGTTCAAACTTCTTCTGGACACCACTACTCTACATACTTCTTGTGAGCCTCACTGCTTTTGGACAGAAAAGGTGTTCAATATAGATGTTGTAAAATGGTTGAGTTCTCTCTATATGTGTTCTATTATGTTCCATTAGAGTCACCTCTAAGCTCAGATATTCACAGAAGAAAGAAAATGCTTTGGCCAATAAATGAGCTAGTGCATAAAATATACTGTCAACTTGGCCTTAACACTAACATATGCAGCTATTACTTCACTTAGGGAGTAGAATATTAAAGAGTCTCCATGCCAATTTAGAATGCATGTTGTGGAGGGTTAGTTGAGGTGTTAGATGAATATGTAGAGAAATTCTGTAAAATCACTGCGATCATTGGCATGCACACGCACACACACACACACACACACACACACACACACACACACACACACACACAAACCATATAAAAATTAGCCACAATTTGACATGGTATTATCCTACCGTTCTTGCTCTATGTGTGACCAAGAATGCAATCCCTCTTAAAATTATCCTTTGTTTCTTAGCCCTGGCTATCCTGGAACTCACTCTGTAGACCAGGCTGGCCTCAAACTCAGAAATCTGCCTGCCTCTGCCTCCCAAGTGCTGGGATTAAAGGCCTGCGCCACCACCGCCCAGCTTAAAATTATCCTTTATAACAATACTAATCTGTATCATTTTAACATGTGGTGCTAGAGCTGAAATAGTAAAGAATTTATGGAAAGTAGTTAAATCAATGGGGAATTAGAGAAAGAGTGCATATGTAGAGTTGGGATTATCATTCCAAGAGAACCATGCCATGGATGAAAACATAGACAGTGGAGTCAAGCCACTGAAGTTCTTCTGTGCTATGCCTCCTTACTATGTGAGACAGCTATGCCCGAGTTTGTTTAACAATCAAAACCTGGTTGTTAGCTCTCTAACTCAATCCCAACTCTGCATTAGGTGCTCAGAAAAGAGTAGCCGAGGTGCAAGAAAACAGTTAGATAGAGTTCTTACATCCTCAGGGAGTACCAGGGTAGACAACAATAGCAAGATGTGTAGAGCACAATACAGTGAAATTCTCTAAGGGAAAATGTAGACAATGAACTGGGAAGGTGGATAAAAGGTAGCGTGAGTAAATGGGATTGAATTTTCACTTAGAGTCTATGCAGTGAGGGATCCTATTGGCAGTGAGTCTCAATAAGGAAAGGCTCTGCAAAAATGAGGGAAAGCTTCTAAAAATGGGATAACAGGTGGGAACACTTTTAAAGGGCAAAGAAAGATGAACAATGTATAGGCTCCTTCAGCGTTCCCATTTCAGTCTGAGTGATTTGCAAAGCATTGAAATGTTTTGAGCAGAATAGTGGCATGTTGCAATTTATGTTTTTGTCATACTGTTCTACTGAAAAGAAGTCATGAGAAAAGAAACACAAAAGTAGTTAGGACTTTAGTGAAATAAAACAGTACAGGGTTGAAGATGGGGATTGGTTAGTTTGTAGTAATTGTGATTATAACAGTTAGTCAGTATTTATGGAAAGAGCCAATAAGCTTTGTGTTTGAAGCACTATAATAAACAAGAAAATATAGTCAAGGAAAAAAATTCAGCGATGTATATGTAGTTTGATTAGCAATAGAGTCAGTCACTTTTGAACTACAAATTGCTGTAGAGAAAAATCTAAGTACAAGAGTTTAGAAATTATTTTTCTAAGTTCAAAAAACGTTTTATACCTAAAGTAATAAGTTAAAGGCAGAAGCAAAGGGTCCAATTAGAACAATCAATAATGAAACCAGTTCAAGACGATGAGCACACTTAGAGCCATTAGATTAGATGTGATCACCAACTGTGTATGTGTGGTAGAAAATTCCAGGAAAATTTTAGGAAAAGTATGTAGTAGGAAGAATTCAGTGATACCTTGTTAATGTTAACTACATTGTAAGTGTAACCATCTCAGGACACTGTTGGCACATAATAATATCTTAGAAAATATCACACATGAGTATTTTCCTTTAAGCACTATCCAATGAGTCTTGCTCAGATATTATGTATCCCAAATTATCTTGCTAAATGGAGATTATATCATTTGATACAATCCAATTACTTTCTGTAGTTATATCACATAATAAAAATAGTCATAAAGTATTGGAACTAAAATTGAAGGCTAATCTTATTTGTCCTAATATCTCCCCCAGTAGAATCTAGTATTTGTATTGTTGTTTGTTCAGTTATTCATGCTAACTGGCTACACACATATATTTTCATGTTTCCTCATAAGTTACAGTTTGTATGTGTTTTACTCAGTAGAGTATGAAATATTTTATATTTGTAGAATTAGTGGATAGCATACGTAAGTAAAAAATACTAATCAAATATGTGGTGGATGATTACAAAGATGAAAAGAGTGTAAATTAGGTTTTTTGCAGTCTATGTAGACTTACCTTCAATACAATTTAGCTAGATGATAATTAATAATTCTATTCAAAGAATGAAAAGTTTACATACAGTGGTTAATAGATTGCATAAGAGAAAATATGAAGTTTGCTTCAGTGTTTTGAATACATACCAGAAGCACTTTAAAATGCATGCATTCCTTATTCTTCCTAGAAATTTCCTGACAAGGAAGAAATCCATTTAAATATTTATGCAAAATAGTTATTGGTCATAAAAATTTTTAAAAACAGAAAGGTCACAATTATACATTTATTACTTAAGCACCATTAGTTGTGTTTTTAAAAACATTTTGCATAGTAAGTAAAAAGATAAAAAAATTGCATTATAATAAGTAGACCTAGACCGTATATATAAAACTTGAATATGTGTACTGTACAGTTTTAAAAATAATTAGTGGCATAAATATTAACAATGCATAGATAATATATTTATGTATTGCCTACATAGCTATAAGAATCATAATTAAAAAAATTAATATTGACACATCCATGATTACTATTAAATCCCTAGCCTATAGCCACAGCCCAACACATATTGTAAAATGCTCATAATCCAGTTCAGAATTGTATGCTTTATTTAGATGTCATTTAATAGTTGTTTTTTTTTCATTATGAAAAAGTTCTTTAAACAATATCAACCAACCAGACCTCCCAGAGCTCCCTGGAACTAAACCAGCAACCAAAGAGTACACATGGAGGGACCCATGGCTACAGCCACATATGTAGAAGAGGATGACCTTGTTGGGCATCAATGGAGGAGAGGTCCTTGGTCAAGTGAAGGCTTGATGCCCCAGTGTAGGGATATGCCAGTGTGTGGAGGCAGGAGTTGGTGTGTGTGTGTGGGGCACCCTCGTAGAAGCAGAGGAAGAGGGGTGGGATAGGAGGTATCTAGGGTGGAAGAGGAAACTGGGAAAGGGAATANCATTTGAAAAGAAAATAAAGAAAATATCCAATAAAATTATTTTTTCAAAAAGAAAAAGTTCTTTAAGATTTTTATTTTTTGAGAAATGTCTTATGTATTCCGACTGGTTGTAGACTCTCTATGTAGTGAAAAATGACTATGTAGACAAGCATGATCTCGAAATTCTGATCTTTCTGCAACCACATTCTGAATGCTAAAATTACAGTTATACCAACATGTTCTGCTTATTCAGTCAGTGCTGAGGTTGAAGCTAATGTTTTGTGCATAAATACTAGATAAATACTCCTCTGAATATACCCTTAGTCCAGAAATTGTACCTTTTCTTTCATGACCATGAGTCTTGTGAAGATTACAGTCTATTTATCTATAACAGTGTTCAGCATCTCTAAAACTAAATGTTTTTGGCTGTGTTGCCGGATGTTTCTCAATTGTACTTAGGTAGTTGTTACTCCCTCTGATCTGTTGCTTACATTGTTACGTACCATATGGTTTTTAAAAAAAATAGTTACATGCTATTTTGACCCACAGCAAATTAATCGATAATTATATAGTTTTGTAATTAAAACTTAAGTACAAAATGTACCCTGCCTCCATTTTCTTCCTCAAATCTACACTCCATTCACTACCTCTTGAATTCATGGTCTCTTTTGCTTTAGTTTTTATTGTTATATGTGTATATGTGGGGAAGCCTTATTTACATGTTGGAGGGGTTGGTGCTTCTCCTACTTGAGTGATGGTCACACACCATTCTGGGGGCTGTGGGAAGCTGTAGCTGTGACCAGAGACAGAGGTCCAAGAGGCAAGGCTGCTGTCTCTTGCAGGAGACAGTCACATGCCAGGTCTCAGGTGTTCTAAGCCTGAGCTCAACTGAGAACAGGCTGTCTATCATAGCTCATCGCCTCCCTCCTCTCCCCCTCCCCCACGTATCTTAGGTGCAGTTGGAAATAACAAGTGAATTAATCCAATCACAGAAATAAAAAAAAGTACCTCTTTTTCTGTTATGTGGCTCCTAGATTATAATCTTTTAGATTTTATATATAAACTTTGATGTGTATTTTATGGAACTAAGGTGTATTCGAGTAAGGACAGACTATTCAACTAGGTGGGAGAACATGAGAGATAAACATGAAGTGTGGAAAGTAAAAGGAAATAAGAAATAAGAAAGTGCAAAGGAGGCAGCTAGCATGAGGTGGCACAGAGGAGTGGAGATAGAGAGGAAGGCAGGGAAGAGAATCACGAAAGAAAGTATAGTTGGAAGTGATATTCTGAAACCTAATTCTTTGTAAGCACATAAAAATAATAAAGTTGTTTTAAAGGGCTCTTTGGTACTATATTGAATAGATAGGGAGAGAGTGGGCAGCCTTTTAAAGTCTCTGATTTTAGTGGGATTGCTTCGAGTTTCTCTCCAATGAGTTTCTTGCAATTCATAAATGAAACAACTAAACAAATAAAAAAATCTATATTTTTTCTATATGTTAATATAAACAGCAAACCTCCCAATGAAATCCTGAAAGCAATCTCATTTACAGAACAAACATGCACATACACACATACATGCACATGCTTATGCATGCACACATACACACACAAGTAAACTAAAGGACAGAAGTATAAGACTTCAAATAAAAAAGTTATTTAAAAAAAGTGAGAGAACTTAAAGACATTAAAAGATGAAAACCTTTCTCAAATTTGTGGATTGGAGGAATTAACACTGCCAAAATGACGTGCTGTTCAGAAAAATACACAGAATTAATGCAATCACCATCAAAGTACAGCTGACAGCCTTCATAGAAATCCAAAATAACCCAAAAATACATTTGGAAATGCAGAAGAGCCTGCTTTGCGTTAGCAGTCTCTCCGTACACCCCTCTAATAACACTGTAATCTCCTCCTTTTGAAGATTCCCTGATTTCTCCTGTTCCTTAACAGCTATCCAACTTGTGGAATCATTTAGATTGAAACAGGTGTATAGGAAACTGAAAAGTTAGCGTTCACATGTGAAAGAAAATATGCAACATTCATCTTTTGACTGTTGGGCTACCTCACTTAGGATGATGGTTTCTAGTACCACATGTTGATGTGCAAAATTGATTCCATTTTTAAGTAGCAGATTAATATTACATTGTCTATGTGACCCACATTTCTAGTATGCATCTACCTATCGATGTTCATCTAGGTTGTTCGCGATTATAAGCCTTTATGAATATAGCAGTCATTAACAGGAATGAACCACTACCTCTGCAGAAAACTGTAGAATCAGAGTGGTACAGCTGGATTTTCATCATTCTAAGGAAACTCCAAACTGTTTTCCATAGTGGCTGTAACAGTTTACATTCATACCATCAAGTAATAAGTTTTTCCCTACCCACCAGGATGCTTACCAGCATCTGCTGCCATTTTTAGAAAATATTAATCATGTCCATTTTGACCTGGTTTAGATGAAATCTTAGAGTAGTAATTTGCACTTCTCTGATGGCTAAGGGTGTTTAATTAAAAAAAATTGTTTCTCAGCCATTTGGTTTCATTTTTTGTTTTGAGACTTCTGTCTATACCCCATGAAAGGGAATCTACTTAAAGTAGCCAAGATTTGAAAATGTAGTAGAAAAGCTTCTTATATTCTCCTGCTAAGGGAACATAGAAATAACTGAATCCTAGTACTATTTTGCTTCATCCATAGATCAGAGCATCATGCAACCCTTAGAAGATAAATGCCTTCTTGCAGTAGATGATAATTAGCACAGAGACCCAAAACCAGATGGATGTGCATAGAATAATACACTTTAAGGTATTCAGCAATAAATAGTACATCTTTATCAAAAGCAATGTCTCAGAGCTCAGTGATCAATACAGAAGAGAAAGCAGAAGTTTTGTAAAAGCCAGAGGTGCTGGGTGATTCTGAGCAAATACAACTGTTGCTCAAACAAGCTCACAGAGACCATCCCAGGATGCACTGGACTTACACAGGCTCAGAGCAGACAAAATGCCAGAATGGACAAGGGGTGGGGGTAGACAGAAATTCACAGTTCCTACCCAGAGAGAAGGGGGAAGGAAGGGTCAGAAGGAAGGAGAAGACAAGGAAGATGGATGGCAGGGGACGGAGCAATTAGGAAGTTGGGTGAGTAAAGTTGAGTATATGGAATGAATCTTAGGGCAGAGAAATAATAGGATCAAATACAGTGTATGAAAAGGTTACATAGGAAAAAAAAAAACAAATATCAACCAACAACAAACCAGAAAACCAGAAAAACAAAATATCCTCCATAAACCTAACAGTCTTAAAGAAAAAGAGGAACAAAGTTGGATCCGTTGTAATCTCTGGTCTCAGCACTTGTTACTATGTTAAAATGTTTTAAAGGACAGTGAACAGGTAGATATAGGGACCTTTGTCACAGAATAGAAAATTTTATAATTTACAGGCCTATATTGCAATGTTCCTTGGGCTGAATCCAAACCAGCTATGTCCTGTTGTCTTAGCAAGAAGTACTATCTTTCATGGGCCTGAGGGATGGAAATGCTTCAGGGTTTCATTCCCATTGCAGTTAGAAGGACAATGGAAAGCACATTAGCCCTTGGGAATCAGTGGAGAATAGTAAATAGATTATATGTATCTCTCAGGATTAATCTTCCATTTTATACATAAAATTGTATATTTACTTTTTCAAATGGATAAACAGGCAATTATATCTTTATTAATAATTCTATGTTATAACTGTTTATGATAATATTAAAAGCAATGAAAAAATTCTGAGAATTATAACATACCTTAATGAAAGCAGTGTAGTCAAATATTAGTTTCAAATTATCCCTTTAAATCAAATTTTCTTTTAAAAATTTCATTGTTTTCTAATATTCTAATAATTATTTCACAGCTTTTGATTATATTTAATTTTGTTACTTTTGAAAGTTATGATTAAGAGTCTTGATTCTTTTCTAAAGTCATTGATTCTTATATAGAACAAGATTTTTTTTTTGTTAGATTTTTTTTTTTTTTTTTGAGATAGGTTTTATTGTTTGTAGCTTTGGTTGTTCTAGAATTCACTCTGTAAATCAGACTGGGCTGGAACTTACAGAGATCCCCCTGTCTTTCCTCCTGTTGGGATTAAAGATGTGCACCCCATGTAGAGGTGCGGAGGGAGATTGCAACCCCATTGGAAGAACAACTCAGCTGGCCAGACCACCCAGTGTTCCCAAGGACTAGACCACCAACCAAGGAGTGTAAAGTGAGGAATCCATGGCTCCAGATAAATATATAGAAGAGGATGCTCTTGTCTGGCATCAGTGGGTGGGGAGGCCCTTGATCCTGTGGAGGTTTAATACCCCAGCGTGTGGGGACTCTGGAGCAGTGGGGACGAGAGTGTGTGTGGGTGGGGGAGCACCCTCATAGAGGCAAATGGGAAGGAGGAGAGGGCAGATATGGGGTGGGGAGTTTGTGGAACGGTTACAGAAAAGTGGATCATTTGAATTGTAGACAAATGGAAATGATTGATGATGATGATGATGATGATGATGAAGATATGATGATGATAATAAAAGATGTGCACCACCAGCACATGGCTAGAGCATTCTTAACCTATATATAATGGTTTCTTACATGAACATTTCCACCAACTTCCTGTTGAAGTTATCCAGTATGTTAGTGGAAGTTATATCTCTTTAAGTATCATAAATAATAATAATATTTTTGACTAGAAAGCAGTCTATGAAGATTGATGCATTGAGCAGAAGGCCCAGTAATAACCACTTCATCAGTAGTGTGCCCAACACCTGTATAAACAGAGAACAGATAATTAGTAGTCTGTCCAAGCCCTCTTATTCACTGTCAGTGCCACAAAATATAGCTGTTTCATAATAACTGGGTATTTTGAGGGGATTATTTATTTTCTTAGACACCTATATCAGGTAATTCAATAGACACAATTTTTAAAGTTTAGTATTTTAGAAAGTTTGCAGATCTGCATTTTATACTCTCAATGAAATAGACAAATGTTCAATTCAGGTATTTTTTTAAGAATTGAAACAAATGTAATAATACATTAAATATAAGAGATTTACATTTGTGAGCTAGACATAATGGTTTATGATGGCAATCAAAGTGTTTGGGAGGCTAAGTTAAGAGCATCGTGATTTAAATAAATAAAATAATTAATAGAAAAGAAAAAGAAAGGTAGTCAAGGGAAAATCAGGTTAAATTTAATAAATGTCAATTCTCCTCCCTTCCAAAAAAAAAAAAAAAAAAAAAAAAAAAAAAAAAAAAAAAATTGTCATGAATTAAAGGCCAGCGTGGTACAGATTATGATGCCTATTGATAAAACTGTAACAGAAGAGTCTTTTAAAAAATATTATATAAATTTATTCTAGTCATTGTTCCCTCTCTCAGTCCCCTCTCCCTCAGTTCCTCCTCTCATTCCTCCTCCCCCTTGCCTCCTAGAAGGTGCCATCAGACCTCCCTCTTCCCTGGGTCCTTGAGTCTATTGAGAATTAAGCATATCTTCTCACACTAGGGCCTGGCCAGGCAGACCTCTGCTATATTTGTACTAGGGACCTCAGACTGGCCTTTGTATGCTCCTGGTTGGTGGCTCAGTGTCTGGGAGCTCCCTGGGTTCTGGGTTAGTTGAGACTGCTGGTCTTTCTATGGGATCATTCTCCCTTTCAGCTTCTTCACTCATTCCTCTACTTCTTCCATAGGGGTGCCTGACTTCAATTTAAAGGTTGGGTGTATCTGTTTCTGTCTCACACAGTTTCTGGTAGGGCCTCTCAAAGTACAATCATGTCAGGCTCCTGTCTGTACATAATATGATGTGCTCCTGCATATCATAGTATTAGTAATAGGGTCAGGTCTTGGTGCCCTCCCATGAGATGGATCCCGAGTTGGACATGTCATTGGACCACCTTCCCTTCAGTCTCTTCTCCATTTTGTTGCCTGCAGTTCCTTTAGACAGGAATAGATCTGGGTCAGAAATTTTGACTGGTTTAGTGATCCTGTCCCTCATCTTGAGGCCCTGTCTATCCACTGTTGGGCATGTTATCTAAGGTTCCTCCCTTTGAGTCCTGAGAGATTCTCACCTTCCTGGTCTCTGATACTTTCTAGAGGGTTCCCCCCCCCCATCTTCAACCCCTGATGCTGCTTACCTCTATTCATTCTCTTGGCCCTCTGGGCTTCTCTCCTGTCCCTCCCTCCCAGTCCTGGCCCCTTTCTCCCATTCTCCTCTCTTCCCTTCTCTCACCCAGATCCCTCCCTCTCTGCTTCCCGTGATTATTTCCTTTCCCCTTCTAAGTGGAATTGAAACACCCTCACTTGGACCTTTTCTACTTGTTACACATCTTACTGTCTGTGGGTTGTATCCTAGGTACTCTGTACTTTTTGGCTAATGTCTCCTAATCAGTGAGTACACACCAGGCATGCCCTCTTGGGTCTGTGTCTTGAAACAGAGAAATATTTAAAGCAGTAATGTTGAGTGCCAGGTTATTTTGACTGTTTTCCTTATTGATGAATTACCCATCATTAGTAATATCTGGAATGTAATTCCAAAGTCTTTCCAGGAATAAAGAGTACTGGCAAATGATTATAAACATCTGATGAAGTAACATTTATCCCAGATAAATTTAAATATATTTAAAGATTTCAAAGGCCATAGACTTAAAGTCCAGTAAGAATTTTAAAAGCCCAGCTCTGCTGTGTCTCCTGGTATTTCTGTGCCTTAACTCTCTACTTTGGCTTTGCCCTTTACTGAAACACATTACTCAGGAGATTGGTGACCTCAGTATAGAATGAGGGCCTGACCGTAAGCACCTGGAAGAAATACCAGGCAATTCACACTTAAAGTAATCCCTAATAAGTCCCCAGCAGTTGTGTGGAAGTAACAGTTTAACTTCCCTGTGAAAAAGACTAATAAAAAAATTCAAGTCCAGTTGCAGGATACCAACTACTGTTTCTGAAATAAAAGAAAATGATCAGTTTCTTTCAGTCCAAGTTAATAGGAAGCAGTTTTTATGAATAGATTCAATCAACAGCCTTATTTCTTGTGGCTTCCACTTTAGTCCATTGATTAAAAAACACTCATTTAGCCAATGGATTATCTATAATGCAGAAACTTCCTTACAGAGTCTTAATACATCTTACATGTAAAATCACTTCAGTGAGACCTCGCTCAACATAATAATTGTAATCAGAAATCTAAAATGGTCATTTTCTATAAAAATGATGGCAAGAAATCAATAATACAGGTTTGTATACATGGGGCTGAATTTTTCTAATATGTTATTTTGTTTAAAATGTGTGCTTTCTAAATAATTGCACTATTGTAATCATGCTTAAAATCTAAAGTCTATTGGATATATATATATATATATATATATATATATATATATATAATACCTTATCAAAGTTACATGTGAAAATGTATATTTAGCATTTAATACATGTTCTTTAATATAAAATTTTTATAATAGAATATATATGTAGTGTGGTATTATACATTTATAAAATATAGATACTTTATTCTTATTCTCTGGCACACTCTTTCTCTAGTTCTTTAAATATCTCCTGGGTTTTTGTTTGTTTTTATTGTTTGTTTTGCTATCTGCTACTATTTTCTTCCCATTGTTTCTGAAGATCTTTTCATAGAGAAATGTAAGCACCAGTATATAGATTTTTTCTGTTTTTTAAATTTCTTAACTATGTCTTTCCTGTGAATGATATATATATATATATATATATATATATATATATATATATATATATCATATATAGCATATAATGTTGATATTAGAAATGTCATACTTGGTTGACATTTTTATATAAAACATTGCTTTTAGTTCCTTCCAAAAATATCACTGAACATCGGTATCTGATAAGTATAGTATCAACCTTGTATAGTCACTCACATATCTAGATTGCACTGGAGCACTGCTGAATAACATCACAGTTGTCTATATTAAGCATAGTCATTGGGTCTATGTTGCATCTGGTATCCAGACAAGATGACAAATTTCAAATAAAAAAGTATATCACATTCCTAATTCTCTACCTAATGAGTCTTCCTCTACTATAAACCTAGTGTCTAATTTATACACTTTCATTCAATGTTGATATTTTTGCAACTTATTAGAGAAATTTATTATGCCCCTGAATATATGAACAGTATGTTTGAATTTATGTTAAATATCTATAATTCTTTCTGCACATTTTTGTCATGTGAGGGTGGCTAAAGTGAAGGAAAAAGGCAGAATATTTGTTGAACATTTGTTGGTGTACTTCTGAATTATTTCTTAAATGCTTAATGTTAAGATGGTCTAACCACATAAGTGTATGAGGAATTGAGATTTCAAAAGCCATGGAAAAGGTTGGAATGTCATTGTAGAAACTCTGAAACAATATCACATGTTAATACAACAGGTCTCATGTGTCTTAAAGGCAACTAGATGCTAAATGGTGAATCCCAAGACCCCAGGATACTTACTGAGACCCTGTCTCAAAAATAACAATATATTATTAAAAATTTAAATCTTAGGGCTATAACTCGATGCTAGAGCACCTGCCTACCATGTGCAAGGTCCTGGGTTCAATACCCAGAACTGACAAAATAACAAGTTAACTGAGTCAGTCTTCATGTTTATTGTGTTAGTGAATTATTTGTGAGATGAGCCAATTCAGGATTATTATAGAAAAGAATGATGAAATATTTTTAAATTTAATTCTTCATTTCCACATTATCAACTGCTATTTTATTGGAAAAATTTAGAGGAATCTTTCAGTCTTGATTTTTTTTCTACTGAGACAGTTTTAACCAATATTGTACATACAGGGAACTCAAAGCAAAGTTTAAAATGTTATTTACAGTTCTCACAGATAGCTTTAGGCTATTTATTTCCCTCAATTATTCATTTTCTTAATTTTAATCAAAATTATATTAGAATGTTATCCATTCACTATTTAATATGAATTAAAGTAATGGATTTTTACATCTTATCACTAACATTTATGTGGATCTGCAAAATTTTGTTCAATTCATTCAAATCATGTGTTCTTTCACCATTAGTCAAAGTAAAATAAAACATCACTCCAAACATTGTGAAAACAATGAGTGAACATGTGGACTCATATATTCAAAGACCTCCTAATTCTGCAAAAGTAGTAAGGGCCCGAGGAGATGGATGAAACCAAGGAAACAGTGACTTCCAGGAACAGCAGGGCTGCCACGTGTATGAAATCATAGATACTTTGCCAGTATGCACAGGTTCAAGCCAGATTCCAGTCCTGAGAGAGGGGAATTGTTGTGAGCTCCCACCTCTAACTGAGATAGCTCTAATTGACAACCTCTTGTGGAAGAATAACAGTATACACATGCTGCTGGAATAAGTTTTTGGTAAAGACAAGAAAGCAGTTAGAGCTCTGGAAGACATGGTTTGGAATAATGAAAAGTAAATGAGATGAGAGAGCATTTGTACTGATTACAAAAATTTTTTACAAGAATTTTACTGGAATAGAAATAGTTCAATACAGTTATTGATAATGAATTTTGAAAAAAGATCTGTGGTAGTAGTGACTCTTTAGTGGACTTTGATAACCCAATGGAGATAAACAGCAATCAATTAGATAAGCTGACTGTTAGTGACTAAGCACACCATAGCATTGGTTATAGAACTCAGTGTAAATCAAGAAAGTGATTTACACTCTTTGTAGTGAAGAGACTGTTATGAGAGTATCAAGGAGGGAAGCTATCCAAACAAAAGCTTGTTAAAGGGATGCCAAAAACAAGCAGGGATGCTCCTAGCTGCACAGATGAAACTTTAAACTTAATGGATTGCACACATGCATATGTCATAATTTGAATTTAAGTAGTTTGGAGCTAAGACAAAAGGATGGACTATCCAGAGACTAACCCACCTGGGGATCCATCCCAGCATCAGCCACCAAACCCAGTCACTATTGCACATGCCAGCAAGATTCTGCTGAAGGGACCCTGATACAGCGGCCTCTTGTGAGGCTATGCCAGTGCCTGACAAACACAGAAGTGGATGCTCACAGTCAGCTATTGGATGGAACACAGGGCCCCCAATGGAGGAGCTAGAGAAAGTACCCAAGGAGCTGAAGGGGTCTGCAACCCTGTAGGTGGAACAACAATATGAACTAACCAGTACCCCCAGGGCTCGTGTCTCTAGCTGCATATGTAGCAGAAGATGGCATATTCAGCCATCATTGGGAAGAGAGGCCCCTTGGTCTTGCAAACTTTATATGCCCCATAGAGGGGAACGCCAGGGCCAAGAAGTGGGAGTGGGTGGGTAGGGGAGCAGGGTAGGGGGAGGGTATAGGGGACAAACGGGATAGCGCGTGAAATGTAAATGAAGAAAATATCTAATAAATAATTTAAAAAGTGTTTTTACTAAAATTACAAGAATCAAAAAATAAGTTTAAAAAGATACTGCTGGGGTCTGGCACATTTTCTGTCCAAACCCCTGATCTTATTTGGTTCCTATGACCCACATGACATAAGAAGAAAAAAAAAACCAATGTCCTCAAGTTGCCTCTGTTCTCTATGTCTGCCTTAGCAGGTGTGCCAATCATATTCATGTAAACATGTATATAGACACAATCAATTAATGTAACAAAATGTAAAGATGTTACCAATTGAGGAATATGTAATAGGGATAGATGTAAGAGAAGACATAAAAGCTTTAAATTGTAAAAATGATCATACAATGTTTACATCTAACTTTCACAGTCTTACCTGCTTATGTTTCAAATATTTACTAATGCTCTGAAGGCTTCATTCCTCCTCTTGCCGTCAGCTTGTTCTCACCAATCTCTACTCTAAAGTCAATATGTTACTTCAGTATATCCTTACAAAATATATAGATACAATATGTACAGAGAATGCTTATTTAATATATAACTGCTCCATTTGATTTATATTTTGCTAAATTCCATCAGTTCTTGAGTTTCATAAATCATAACGTATCTTATGAAATTTGCAATCAACATGACATTTTGAGTCCTAGGTGTTAATTAGAGGTAGACCAGCTCTCCTGCACCTGGCTTTCCACAATTGCTATAGTTCTTATTGTAGAATTGAGACCTCATGAGCTTTCCTATATGTACTTTGGCATGTTCGGCGGTGTCATCCTTATTCAGCTCACATTTTGGCAGTAAATAAATTTTATTATTTTAAAGTCTGAAATAAGACATCAAAAGTGCTTATTATTTTTTGTCTCACCAATGATATTTCGGCTTTAGACATTCTTTGAGTCCCTTGTTATGCAAGTGGCAAAAACCATTTATTGGATTGTTGAACTCAAGTCATTGGACATTAGCATATTTCACAAAATCATGTAGTGTCAAATTGTTTTTCAATATTGTAAGAGCACCAGTGATCAACCTGTGGGTCATGACTTCTTTGGGGTAGAATGGCCCTTTCACATATTTGATATGATTGCATATCAGATATCCTACATGTCAGATATTTGTATTATGCTTCAACACAGAGGCAAATTTACTGTTATGAAGTAGCAGTGAAGTAAATTTATTGTTGGATGTTACTACAAAATGACGAGCTATGTTAAAAAATCATAGCATTAGGAAGGTTAAAAACCACTGCTATGGCTTTTAGTATGGTTATAGTATGGTTAAAATAATAAGCAATACAACAGATACACAAAGATCAAAGGGAAGTTTGATAGTGTGTCCATATGTAGATGGGCCACTTTGCATGTTTCCAGGATGCAAAACCAGGCGATCACATGAAAAGACTGAGGGGAGATGAAGATTATTTAAAGATAAAAATGAGATTGTAACTAATGACATAGGTTCTCAAAGGACTGGGGAAATAATGTGAGCTCTGGAACAGAGTCTGAAGGTACACAATTGAACCTCGGAGGTGTCAAATGAATACAAACAGGATTTTTTTGGGGTGGTGTTTCCTAGTATTCTTTGATCTCGGAAAAAATGGTTTAAAAATTAACAGCACTGAAATATTTTAAAATGCACCATTTGTTTATACTTTAAGACAAATTATGTTCCAAATGCAGATCTATTCTCTAGTTATCGCCATGCACCAACTCAAAAAACCTGGGTAGAAAAACATGACTCATCATTTTCCAAAGTATGAAGGTTGCTTAATTGACTTGTTAGCAATAGAACTACATTTTCCAATGGGGAGTGTATCCTATTGAAGTCTCTTTTTAATATTCTTCCTTTTATTATAGCAAAGGTGAAGGGAGCTGTGTCTTGAATATTTCATGGAGCATTAATATTTCATGAAGCAGGACCAATCTAATAAAAATTAAATATTTGATATGGATCTAGGAGTAAACACTCAAGCTAGAAATATATGGGCAAATTACTTGGCTGCTTATAAAGACGAGTCCATGATGGTTGTTTAATCATTTTGGCATAAATCTAAGGGTTTAGAAATAAAGATAATTTTTAATTTTATGTTTAGTATTATAATATAATTAAGACATTTCTCACTTTCTTTTCCTCTCTCTAAACCATCTCAAATACTCCTTTCCACCTTTCTTCAAACTTATGGCCTCTTTTATACATCACTTGTTATTGCACACATAAATGTATTTGTGATATACAAATATATCGCACAGCTTTCCCTAATTGTCTGCAGTTCTTTCCATAGCATCGAGGCTTCAGGGGCTTTGACTCTTGCACATTGGCATGAACATTTGTGACTCCCTTATTCAGCTCACATTCCAGCAGTATGTTTGGTGCAACTTCTGATATTACTAGGAGACACAATCTTATAGCAAATGCCTATATGTCTAAGACACTTTCATTCTACCTGCCTCCTTTTCTACAGTCTCCCCTGAGCCTTAGGTGTGGGACATATTTTATAGATGGGGACACATATAAATTTGTGTTGTTTTCAAAATGATTTTTAAAAATCCATTTAAATACCTAGGTGTTTGGGAAAGATACTTTTTCTAAGTTGGAAAATGAGATTCTGTATTCTAACTTTTGTCTCAAAAGGGCCTTAGTTTATTATTTTTAAAACGCAGTGGGTAAAGAGTTATCAACAGAAGAAAGAACAAAGGCTTCCAGTATCCCATTACTGTTTAATTATGGGATCAAAAAGCTTATTTGTGCTGCATTTTCTTATCTTAATTGTTTGTATTTAAGGACTCTGTTACGTGTGCATATTCTATGTCCTATAATACTTCAGTATCTATTATTTTGTCACACAGAGATTTTTTCTTTATTAAATATGTGTGTGCATGCATGTGTGTGTATGTGTGTGTGTATGTGTGTGTATGTGTTTGTGTGTGTGTTCTGTATTACATTTTAATAATCCCTATGGATAATCTCACTGGGGATTGTTTCCTATTCCACATCTCTGAAAACCAATGCTAGTGCTTTGTTTTTCTGTAAGTATTCAAGGTCAAATAAGCCCCGAACTCTGAAGCCTTGATGGCTTTAGTTATATTGAAAGCCAGGCAGCTGAACATTTGGGAAACCCTGTACAATTTATATGGTGTGAGATATGGTATAGGCAATATCTTTAGCACTCTGCATAAGTTTTAAGTAAAATCTTTCTGGTCTGCTACTATATTGTAGCACCTTTATATCTCATATGAAACCATCAAAATCATATGTGCATTTATGTCTTTGTAAAAACTTCCATGTGAGTTGCATATTGAAACCCTACATGATTTTTCCATTCCTGCCAGCTCTAAGGTCACAAGCAACTCTGACCTCATCTGGAGAGATAACACTTTAGTTCTTAAAGTCTTTTAAGAGTGAAAGTTTCCATTTTCTTTATAACCTTGGCCACAGCAGAGAGTGTTTGGGAATAGTATTTATAAGAGAGTGTTTTAACTTCTTGCCCAAACTTCTGAAATTCATACAGGTTTTTTATCTCAACTTCTTTTCTGTCCTTTGCTTCCCATGGCATCCAAAGAGCCACAGTACAATAGGAAATAGAACTTTTAAACTTCGCCAACCGTTCCAAATCAGTGCTTGGAAAATAGAAGTCGTCTGACAAAATAGAAGGCTTACAAAGCACATCTGTCCAGGTTTCTGATGGAATTTGGAAAGGCTCCTGCTATAAACCGAAAAGTTATAAACTAGCCTCCCCAAACTTGCTGCTGATAACCTGCGCCGTCTGTCTTATGTCTGAGAGCGAAGCTCCCCTCGGAAACCAGGCAATCTTTCCAACTCAGAAGTCAGCATGAGAAGAAACAGTGACGGCATATGCAGGAGATGATTTATATACCTTTTGACTCCCCTTACCTTTAGCAGACATGCATGCAAGGTTCACAGTGATCTTTCTGCCCTTCTAATGCATAATGTTCTTTGACTGTTTTGTTTTTCTTGTAGATTAGTTGATACCTGACTTAGTGATCATATTTACAATATGACTTGAAATAATTTTCAGTGTATGTCATCAGTCATTCTATTTAGCTACCAGATGGCTAATAAAACTGATTAAACATGAGTATCTTGTTCTCATACTAAAAAGCTTTATGGTAAAAATATTTTAAATAACCTTCCAAAATCACATGTCTAATAGATACAGGAGTAAAAGTCTAGATTTCTGACTCTATCTAGTATTCTCCCTCCCCCCCCTCAGTCTTCTGCTTTCTGATACACAGTATCATAGAAAAAGAAACATTGCTTTAAATATTCACAGCAGGAATCTTGCTCTCACATTTGGTACTTAATGTCCTTAATGGTTACAATTATATTTAGGCAAATTTGCTGAAACCTTTTCTCAGCTGCACAAATGCCTTTATTTGCACTTGTCAAGTTATCAATTAACTTTTGCTGAAGGTTTCAAGCTTTTTAAAAATAATTATTTACTTATTTATTCTGTGTATATGAGTACACTGTTGCTGTCTTCAGACACACCAGAAGATGGCATCAGATCTCATTACAGATGGTTGTGAGCCATTATGTGCTGGGAGTTGAACTCAGGACCTTTGGAAGAGCAGTTGTACTCTTAACTGCTGGGCCATCTCTCCAGCTCGGGTATCAAGTTTCAAATGAATAACCCATTAATTTCAACTGCAGGTTCACTGAATTCCAACAACAAACACAAGTAAAAGACATGTGTTGACTACTCTATAATCTATTCCATTTCCTTAAGTGTTCTTTGAGAAAGACCAAAGGGAATGACCCAGAAATTTTTCCATGGTAGCACTATAGGTGACAAAAACAATTGTGGTGAGTGACCCCTTTCAAGCTCTGATTTTTTTTTTTTCAGTCTTCAGCAAGTCTTCTGATGCTAGAAACTTACCACTCTTGTACCAGGTAAGCGAGCATCCAGTTCCCAGCAGGTGTACAATGAGAAAATGAGCCCAAACTGCAGATTCTTATAGTATCAGCAAATAATTTTTAAAGCTTAGTGGCTTTTTTTCCGACAAGCAAATGACTCTACGCAGTTTATTTCATTGAACAAAATACATAGGAGGAAGCTTGAAGCCAACCATTGGACTTAGCTAAGGGTACCTGATGGAATAGTTGGAGAAGGAACTGAAGGAGTTTGGGCGAGTTGCAGCCCCATGGAGGGAGCAACAGTGTCAACAGGCCAGACCCCCCTGGAGCTCCAGGGGACTGGACCACTAACTAAAGAATACACATAGAGCAACCCATGGCGCTGGCCACATATGTGGCAGAAGAGGGCCCTGTTGGACCTCAGTGGGAGGAGTGGCCCTCGGGCCTGAGGGTGTTCAATGCACCATTGTAGGGGAATGCCAGGGCGGGAGGATGGGAATGGGTGGGTAGGGGAGCACCCTCATAGAGGCGGGGGAGGGGTGATGGGATAGGGGTTCCCAAAGGGGTAACCTGGAAAAGGAAAAACAATCGAAATGTAAATAAAGGAAATAGCTAAGAAAACAAAAACAAACAAACAAACAAACAAAAAACAGGCCACAGAAAGCTTACTGAAAGAATTAAAAGACCAAGAAGCAGTTGGGCAAACAGTAGAGCTTTCCAGCTGTAGGAGAGGATATATTTGATGTTTTGTAACTATTTTCTCCTCTTTCCTCTTCTTGTTTCTCTTGTTTATGTCAGACATTCTGTCACAGTGATAAGAAAGCAACTCATATGGCTAGATAGTATTCAGGTAAGAGAACCATGGCAAAACATAATCAGAGTTGCACTTCAACATTAATCTCTGTGCACACCCCATTTGAACAATACTATTTACACGCAATACTTGTTCAGTAGACAAAAAATTACTTGTAGGACTGAAGAGATTGCTTAGTGGTTTGAATTTTATTGCTCTAGAAGATAGTGAGTATCCAGTTCCCTGCACACATGTTGGGTGATTCACAGCTGTCTGTAACTTTGGCTCCAGAGGATCTATGTATGGTTCTTGTCTGGCAATGACAGACATTCACACAGGCCCAAAACACACACACACACACACACACACACACACACACACACACACACACACACACACATAAATACAAACAAATTATTTAATTCTGTAATGATGATTCAGTAAAAAAAAATCAAAGCATTTTTAACAAATAATTTTGTTGTCTTGGACATAGTGCTTGTGGTAGTTTGTATATGCTTGGCCAGTGGGAAAAGGCACTATTAGAGGGTGTAGAGGAGGTATAGCTTTGTTATAGGACCTGTATAGAGCTTTAAACATTCCTATGACCAAGCTCTGCCCAGTACAGAGTGAGGCATTTCTCCTGGATGCCAGAAGAAGACAGTCTCATCTGTTGCCTTCTAATCAAGATATGAAACTCTTGGCTACTCCAGCCCCGATGCCCTTTAGCACAGTGCCATGCTTCCCACCATGATGATAATGTTCTGAACCGCTGAAATTTAAGCCAGCCCCAATTAAATGTTTTATGTATAAGAGTTGCCTTGGTCATGGTGTCTCTTCACAGCAATAAAACCCAAGCTGAGACAGAAGTTGTACTAGGAGCTTCCTACCATGATACTAAATATGGTCCCCATAGTTCCTGTGTTTAAACAAGCTTATGGCAGCCAGGAAATGGAATGTGGTGGTTTGAATCTGCTTGACCCATGGGAAGTGGCACTATTAGGAGGCATGGCCTTCTTGGAGGAAGCGTGCCACTGTGTAGGTGGGCTTTGAGGGTTCCGAGGTCCAAGATTCATCCAATGCAGAAGAGACTCACCCTCTGTGACTCACACACTGCCTGTGAAAAAGTCTTCTCTTGGCTGCCTTCAGATCAAAATGTAGAACTCTCAGCTACATCTCCAGTACCATGTCTGCCAGATTCTACCATGCTTCCCATAACAATGGGACTGAAGCTCTGAAATTGTAAGCCAGCCCCAATTACATGTTTACTTGATATAGTTGCCTTGGTCATGATGTCTCTTTAGAGCAATGAAACTCTATAACAGTGGTCCATGACTTTTATCTCAGCACCCATAAGGCAGAGGCATGCAGATCTCTGTGAGTTTAGGGTCAGATTGGTCTACATGAGTGAGTTGCAGGATAGCCAGGGATACACAGAAAAACCCTGCCTCAATAGAGAAAAAACAGTCTCTAAACACAAACAAACAAACAGCTTGAAGCAGAACACCTCAGAAGTAACTGAAGAGACAATTCTATCAAGTATAAGGAGAGAACTGGATAGGAAGAAAAATGTTCTAAAGCAATCAGAAAACTATTATTGACAACAGTTGATTACTTATCTCAAAAATAGTATTTGAAAAATTATGAATGTTTCTCACACAAATAAATGTTGATTGCTTGAGTTGATGAACATTGAAATTGTCTTTATTTGACCATTACCTTTTATGTACATGTAGGAATACCCATTGGTAAGCCTAGCTTCTTTAATAGGTAGCAAAAATGCTCTAAAATTTGATCAAAGTGATATTTGTAGAATTGGAAACATAAAAATACATTGGATTGCAAACTTTAAATGAATAAATTCTATGATGCGTGAACTATTCCTAAGCTGTCTGTTAAAAACAATACAAGTATCTGGTTATCATCCTCATTTTGCTATGTGTTCAGGTTAAATGAGACAATATTTATATTCTGTCTACAACAGGATAAAGAATGTGAAGAGAGAACTTCTACAGACACTATGCACCTTTTTAAGTTTACAAAAGTTCATAAAAAGAGACAATGTGTTATTATTGTCGTAAGACTTATATTTGACATTTGAATTACAGTCATTTCCCACAGAAGAGGGTTCCTGTGGTATCATTCTGAGTCTCATGACATGTCTTTGTTGAATCAGGAACCAGAGGCAGCCAAATACTTGTGGCAAAGCTACTGAGAGTGTTTTTGTGTGTACAAGAAACCTGACTCCTTCTTTGCCCCAGAGAAAATGCTGGTTAGTCTGAACCAATCATAACTCTAGCATTTCACTAATGAAATCACTAAGCTAGGAGCAATAACCTCAAAAGAATACACACAAAGGAGGCATAGTGTTCTCTCTTGTGTCTCGGGAACGTAGAACGCGTGGAGATCATGGCTATAAACTAGATGCACCAAAATTTATCTAGAATTTCTGGAACTCCAGGTCTGGGAAAAAAAAATCAAAGTACTGTTAAGCTTGACAGTAGTTTTCAAACAATAACGTTCATACAAATTACATGTAGATATTGATAAATTTGTGGTGATAATGCAGCGAGCTATCCAGGAGATGATTGTTATACTGCTTGCCTATAATCTATGATTTTGGAAAAAAATATTAGATATTCCTTGTACCCCAAACACACCATGTGTACAAACTATGCATAAGTGTTGAAAACCAGATTTCTTTGTATCTCTATGTGCCAATAAATACAAATACAAATTACATAATAGGAGAGCTCTCTCTCCTTCCTTCCCTCTCTCCCTCCCTCTCCCCTGCCCCCTCTGTTCGTGTGTGTGTGTGTGTGTGTGTGTGTGTGTGTGTGTGTGTGAGCATGAATAGCACAGAGGTTGATGCTCAGTGCCTTCATCAAATACTCTCCACCTTACATTATTTTTAAAACTTTCATTTTGTGTGTATATGTGTTTTTCTTGCACATACATCCACACACCACCATTTTTATGGAGGTTAAAACGTGTCAGACTCCTAGGAACTGGAGTTACATATAGTTGTGTGCAGCCATGCAGGTACTGGAAATCAAACACAGGTCCTCTAGAAGAGTAGCCTGTGCTCTTAGTTGTTGAGCCATTTTCCTAGCCTCTACCCTAATCTTTAAGATTCTTCTCATGGAACATGGTGTTCAGTGACTCAAATATACCGCATCTTCTGGAAAACCTCACAGAATTTCATGCCCCTGTTTCCAAAGCTGGGAATACATGACTGTACCAAAGTACTCAGTTGTTTGTTGTTGTTGTTGTTGTTGTTGTTGTTGTTGTTGTTGGTTGTTTGTTTTGTATGGGTACTGGTGTCTGAACTCAGGTTTCTTTGTTTGTACAGCATGCACATAATGGAATAAGCCATTTCTCTTGCCTAGAAGGTGTTTAAAACTTAAAAGTTATCATTGAATCTTACTCTAAGCACTTTTCTATGAAATAACAACCCAAACAGCTCTATTCTGCAATAACTTTGAGAACTTTATAAAAAATTGTAGCTTCTTTTGATCATTCCGAATTGTGCTGCCTTTGCCAGAGAAATAGCTTTTAAAAACTGCTAAGTGGTGGGACTCAATCATGTTGGATGCACAAACATTGATTTTAATTTGGAATTTAATTAAGAAAGAAGTATGCTATGTGATGAATATGGATCAAATTACATTCTTCTACATGCAGACCACTAGTAAGACCAGCACCACTTGTTGAACATGCTATCTGTTTTCCACTGTATGGTTTTGGCTTCTTTGTCAACAATCAAATGTCCATACGTGTGTGGGTTTATTTCTGGGTCTTCAGTCCTATTCCATCAATCAACCTGTCAGTCTCTATACCAATACCATGCGAATTTTTATCATTGTTGCTCTGTAATATAGCTCAAAGTCAAGGATTGTGATTTCCCCAGAAGTTCTTTTACTGTTGAGAATTATTTTAGCTCTCCTGATTTTTTTTGCTGTTGTTATTTCATATGAAGTTCAGAATTGCTCTTTCCAGATCTGTGAACAATTGAGTTGGAATTTTGATGGGGATTGCATTGAATCTGTAGATTGCTTTTGGTAAGATGGCCATTTTCACTATGTTAACCTACCAATCCATGATCATGAGAGATATTCCCATTGTCTGAGGTCTTCTTCGATTTCTTTTTTTCTTTTTTTTTTTTTTCTTTCTTTCTTTCTTTCTTTCTTTCTTTCTTTCTTTCTTTCTTTCTTTCTTTCTTTCTTTTTTCCATTTTTTATTAGATATTTTCTTCATTTACATTTCAAATGTTATCCCTTTCTTGGGGGACTTGATGTTATTGTTTTAAAATTTATTTTGTTTATTTAGATTCCAGCCATTGCCCCCATTAATCCCTCCACAGTTCCTCATCCCATTCCTCCTCCCCCTTTCCTCCGAGGATGTGCTTCCCCAACCACCAGGCATCCCTGTTCCCTGGGGCCCCAAGATTCTCCTAGATTAAGTGCATCTTCTCCCACTGAGGCCAGACCAGGCAGACCTCTGTTATATATGTGCCAGGGACCTCAGACCTGCCCGTGTATGCTCATGGTTGGTGGCTCAGTCTCTGGGAGTTCCCTGGTTGGGATCTGGGTTAGTTGAGACTGCTTGTCTTCCTGTGGGGTTGCTCTCCCCTTTGGCTTCTTCAGTCCTTCACCTAATTCAACCATTTGGGCTAATGGTTGGGTGTAAGTATCTGCTTCTGTCTTAGTCAGCTGGGGGTAGGCCCTCTTGTCATACATATCATTCACTTGCTTGGTTAGACTTACACCAAGATATTTTATATTATTTGTGACTATTGTGAAGAGTATTATTTCCCTAATTTCTTCCTCAGCCCATTTATCCTCTGGATAAAGGAAGGCTACTGATTTGTTTGAGTTATTTTTATATCCAGCCACTTTGCTGAAGTTATCAGCTGTAGGATTCCTGTGATAGAGTTTTTGAGGTTGCTTGTGTATACTATATCATCCACAAATAGTGAAACCTTGACTTCTTCCTTTCCAATTTGTATCCCTTTGACCTTTTGTCGTCTAACTGCTCTAGCTAGAACTTAAAGTACTATATTGAATAAATAGGGAGAGAGTAGCAAACTTGTCTTGTTCCTGATTTTAGTGGGAATGCTTCTAGTTTCTTTCCATTTAATTTTATGTTGGCTATTGTTTTGCTGTATATTGCTCTATTATGTTTATGTATGCGCCCTGAATGCATAATCTTGCCAAGACTTTTAACATGAAGGGGCGTTGTATTGTGTCAAAGGAACATTACCTAATTCATTTCATAAAGCTACAGTTGTGGGGGAGGGGGGTGCAAAAAAAGCTACAGTTACTCTGATACCTAAACCATACAAAGACCTAACAAAGAAAGAACTTCAAGTCAATTTTACTTATGAATATTGATGCAAAAATACTCAGTAAAATTCTCACAAACAATACAAGAATACATGATTTTTCAGTCTCTAATTATATGATCATGTGACTTTTTTCTTTGAGTTTGTTTATATAGTGTATTACATTGATTGGTTTTCATATATTGAATCATCCCTGTATCTCTGGAGTGAAGCCTACTTGATCATGGTGAATGATGTGCAACTGTTTGTTTTGTTTTGTTTTGTTTGTTTTATACTCATTCCCTACCTCTGGCTCTTATAATCATTTACTTTCTCTTTTATGTAGATTTCTATGGCTCAAGGGGAAGGGTGTGATAAAGACATCTCATTCAGATCTGAGAACACAGATGTTTCTTACTCTATGCATATAGTCCAGTTGTCTAATTGACATTTACTGCAAGAAGTACTTGATGAGAGCTGAGAACTGTGCTGTTCTATGGGTGTAGCTCTACCAACAACAGTCACTTTAGTTGTGTGTTAAACTAGATTTTTAAATCCAAGTTTTTCTTGTTCAGGCCTTTGATTTCGACACATTACAGGCATTGTCTGTCTGAAGCAATGCAAATTTTATGAGGACCTCAGAGGCGAGAAGAGATAGGGAAGAAAATACTATCAGTGTAAAAACCAACCTGAGAGAATATGCATGTTCTTTTGTGGACTAAAAGAGTTTGGGTCCTATGACAAAAACAATCTTCAGCTATTTACTTGCTATTGAAAGGAAAAGAATGTTCTCTGCATGCACTGTGGCTATTGTTGTTGGTCCAATATCATTTATTTACTATGTAAAATATGTCTTGAATAATGAAAATAACTGTTTCAAAATATAATTTCATCATATTATTTTCCCAACTGAAGTAAAAATTATGCTGAAAATCCAAAGTCCACTCTTTCCTGAGAATAAACAACTCTCTGGATAAGAAGCCAATACAGATACAAGGCCAACCAATGGGTGAAGAAATTAGTTCAGCACTCCAGGAACATGTTGTTGGTTTTGGCCATCCTTTAGAGAATGCTTGTCCATGTATTCAGGGTGGAGCTGTCTTTAGATTTTCTTTCTGTGAGCAGGATGCTTAAAGTGAAAACTCCTTTTGCAAGTCTCCTTCCTGTCAATGATTATTTCCTGAAGATATTATTGTAAATGCTATTCAAAACTTGAACTTTTTTTGTAAAAATCCCAAGATTTGAGGTAAGATATATGGAAACTCAGTAATATTTTAGGCTATTGGTTTTTAGATATATCATTACTATGGGTACATTTATTTTTCTGGTCCTTACAGAATCAATGTTGGTTATATGCTCTATTTAAAAACAATACTTTATACAGTCTGTCCAGGAAAACAGGTAGGCTAACTACAGATCTTCACTTCTCCCTCCAATCTTCCAGGTACAGCCTTCTAGTCTTAGCCCAGATCTGTAACAGACCACATGACGTCTCTAACATTTCCTGCTGACTTTTTCTCTTACCAACCACTGTAGACCTGCTCTAACCACCCTTGCTTGTATTCTATGCTTTATTCTAGCACCTAATTGTAGCATTTATTCCCTGGAAACTCCCAAGCCACTCTCACCAGAAAAACAGGTAGGGCTGGCTGCACCTATACCACCTGTCCTCCAAATCCAATTTCCTAATTTTATCCCCAGCTCTTTAGCTTAAGACCTACTGTGGTGATGCCTTCCACTCTGAACTGCATCTCCATTGGATCCCACAGACCCTTTCTTCCAACTAATCGAATAATTGCAGTCTCCGATACAAGCAGGCATTCCATAGTAACACACCAGGGAAACAAATAGGGTAATTGATAGCTCTTAATGTCTCAGTTCCCCAGTAAAAAGATACAGACTAACAGTTGGGGTGTGAAAACTGGATCCATCCTTCTGCTCTATCCAGCAATATACTGCAGCATCAAAGACAGAACTCACCTTAGGATAACAAGATTCAAAAAGATACCCCAAACAAATGGACCTAGAAACAAGCCGTTGTAGCCATTTTAATATTTAAAGAAATGCACATCAATCCAAAAACTAATAGAAGTGATAAAGGACATTATGTGTTCATCAAAGGAAAAAAGCCACCAAAAAGACATTGCAATTCTTAACATCTATGTACCAAAAAACGAGGGCACACAAGTTAGTGAACGAACTCTACTATAGCTTGAATTACATAATGGCCATTACATAATGAGAAAGGGAGATGTTAATACTTTAATTTTGCCAATAGACAGGTCATCCAGACAAAAACTCAACAGAAAAGTACTTGAGCAAACTGACATTATAAACCAAATGTAACTAACAGATATTTACAGAATATTTCAGCCAAATACAAAAGAATATGACTTTTATGGATCTCTTGAAACGTTCTCCAAACTTGACTTCATACTCAAACATAAAGGACATCTCAACAGATATAAAATTGAAATAATACTTTGTAATCAATCTGGTCACCTAGGATTTAAAAATGGATATTAATAACAGAAACCTTACAAACTCCATGAATGGGACACTTTAATGGGTTAAGACTGAAGTAAGGAAATAAATTAAAGAAATTTTAGTAATGAGTTAAAATACATATAGAACATACCCAAACTACTGGAACACAATGAAGAAGTTTCTAAGAGGTAAGTGCACATCATTTAGTGTCTACATTAAAAGAGAGAGAGAGAGAGACAGAGAGAGAGACAGAGACAGAGACAGAGACAGAGAGACAGAGAGACAGAGACAGACAAAGACAGACAGAGATATAGATCTCATACTAACACTGGAAAGTTTTAGAACTGAAAGAGAAAAAATACATTCAAAAGGAGTAGATAGCAAGACATAAGAAAATTCAGTTCTGAAATCAGTAAAATAGAGACAAACATGACCAGGCAATAAATTGCTTCTTTCAGAAAAATAAATAAAATTAATAACCACTTATTTAAATTAACTAAAAGCTAGAGAAAGAGATAATAAACAAATACTTAAAATTAGAAATGAAATGGAAAATATAACAGCAGACACTGAGGAAATCCAGAGAATTAAAAAGACATACTTGAAAAGTTGAGGAGCACATGGGAGTGGCCTAGGATCCTAGCCCAGAGGATTCTTCTGAGAATCAATGAGGGTGACCCTAGTGAGGACTCCTGGTAACAGAAGATATGGAGTCTGAACTGATCATCTTTTGTAGTTAGGTAAGGCTTCCAGTGGTGGGTAGGGGTTGCACTCAGTAGATTTATTGACCGATGAGGTCCCATAGAGATGCCCAGATAATCCAGGCTGATGCTAGGGCAGAGGGTAGCCCTCAGAAAACTGACAATAGGACCTCACTGCTGACAATAGCATACACACAGTTCATTAAATGTAGAGAGGCTGAGCAGGTGCCTGCATGGAGCCTTTACTCATCCATTCTAGTATCTTTCTTGCAGGAAGGTACTCTGCAGATTACCAAAAGCAAAACCTGGACATCGACACAGCCTCAAAATCATCAATATACAATCTGTACTGCTAGCAAGATGTACAGAGACAATGGGTTATGGAAATCTTGTGGGAGTGGCCAACCAATAACTGGCTTAACTGGAGACAACTTATGCTCAACACTGCCTGAATGTCCCAGAATCAGAGACTGTAAAGTCCAGAGATCTAAGGAAGAACCCCCAAACATAATAATGACAAATGGACAGAGAAAGAAATCAGGGAACCAAAATCTTTTATAATAGCCTCAAATAATATAAAATATCTGGTAAGGATGTAGGGCAGAGGGAACACCCCTCCATTGCTGATGGGAGTCCAAATTTGTGCAGCCTCTATAACAATCAGTGTAGCATTTTGTTGGAAAGTTGGGAAGTGATCTACTTCAAGATCTACCTATAACTACTTTAAGGAATGAACACAAAGGATGTTCCATCCTACCACAAGGACAGTTGCTCAACTATGTT
>NC_034598.1:72535027-72555248 GCF_900095145.1 Mus pahari
GCCAGCCTGGTCTACAGAGTGAGTTCCAGGACAGCCAGGACTACCCAGAGAAACCCTGTCTCGAAAAACCAAAAAAAAAAAAAAAAAAAAAAAGAATGACAACATGAAATTTGTAGCAAAGAATCAATCAGAATGAGTTAACACAGAACAGAACAATAAATAAGATATATATGGGTTAATTAATCCATGGATATTATCCATTAAGTAAGTGATAATCAAGCTAAAGTCCATAAATCCAGAGAGATTAGGTATAGAGGAAGGGTATAGGGTAAACACATGGATCTTCCTGGGAAGAAGTAGAATAGATTTTACAGCTTGACTGTGAGAAGATGGGGAGAGAAATGGGAGAATCATGTGGGGAGAGGGAGAGGAGAAAGAAAAGAGGGAGTGAATACAGGAAGAGACAACTGAAGTTAAGGGACACTTGATTGGGAATATGAAAACCTAGAGCAGTAGAAATTTCATAAAATATATCAACGTGATTCTAATAAGGTCTCCTAATAAGGAGGGTTATGGAATTTCAACTGGCCATCTCTTTTGTTTTTACCAAAGGATGCTTCCAGTGGTGGGATTGAGTTTATTTGCCAAGGTGGATCCCATGAATATCTCCAAACAATCCAGAATGTTGCTAAGCCAATGGGTTGCTCTCTGCAAACTGATGATGGGGCCTATTGCCAAGGACAACATGCACGCAAGTCATTGAACATGGAGGAATTCAGCTGGTGCCTACATGGGGCCTACATCTTTACTTTTAGTGCCTTCGGTGTGGGGAGATACTCTGCCAGATACCAAAAGAGGAACAAAAACCCCATCCAGCCTCAAAGCCTTTGACCTACAACTTGTCCTGCCTGGAAGACTTCATCGGGCAATGGTGGCACAGAAGTTGTTGGAGTAACCCATCAACATCTGACTTGACTTAAGGCCCACTCCACAAGATAAAACCATACTTCATACTGCTCTGGTGACCAAGAACCAGACGCTAGACACATAGATATGCCAGAGACAAAACACTACTGGCAAAACACACACACACACACACACACACACACACAAACCCAAAACCAACCAACCAAACAAACAAAAAACCAAACAAACCTTCTATCATTCAGAAAGCACAGTATTAGTGAAACCAGATACTTGATTGATGTTAAAATGGTTGATAAATACGTGAGAATGGGTCATTTTAATTTTAACCTGTTCAAATATACAGCTGAGATTCAACTAAATTCAGAAAGTATAACCCTGACCAAGCTATCCTTGTTATATGCTCAAATTATATAACATAATGTTGAGATACTGTCTTAGTTAGGGTTTTACTGCTGTTAACAGACATCATGACCAGGGCAACTCTTACAAATAAAACATTTAATTGGGGCTGACTTAGAGATTCAGAGGTTCAGTCCATTATCATAAAGGTGGGAACATGACAGCATTCAGACAGGCATGGTGCAATAAGAGCTGAGTTTTCTACATCTTCATGGAAGGCCACAGGAGAAGACTAGCTTCCAGGCAGCTAGAACAAGGGTCTTAAAGTCCACAACAACAGAAACACACCTACTCCAACAGGGCCACACCTTATCATGCCATTCCCTGGGCCAAGCTTATACAAATCATCACAGATACCATTGTTCTTCTTCATCTCTCTCTCTCTCTCTCTCTCTCTCTCTCTCTCTCTCTCTCTCTCAATTTACTTGTTGTTTTCTGTATGAGATTCGTCTTCATGCATGTATGTGAACCATGTACGTGACTGTTACCCACAGACTTTAGATGTAGGTGTTGGTTCCCTGCAACTGGAGTTATGATTAGTTGTGAGCCACCATATAGGTACCTGGAATTGAACCCTTGCCCTCTGTAAAAGAAAGAGTGCTCTTATCTTATTAGCCTTCTCTCTAGTCTGAAAGAAGAAGAGTTATGTTTTGAAACCCTATGGTGAGATTGGTGTAATATTGCATTCAGGGTATTACACTGGTGTACTACATTCAGTGCTTACTGCTGTCGTTGTGACCAAACAATTGACAAGAAGCAATTTATTTATTTTACTCAGAATCTCAAAGATTATTTTAATTTTCATTTTTTTGTTTTGTAACTAATTTTTATTTCTCTAAATCAGCGCAACCAAACTCAGTACCTATTTCTCTAACGTTGTAACATTGTGGTCCAGACGCTGTGTTTCTGAGAAACTTCCATCAGTATGCTAATTTATTTGGTTTGATGAATTGCCAGAAAAGGACTCTACTCATTCATAGATTGCAGATGAGCACACAGATGAGCCACAGAGTTGAAATTATTTTGCCAGGGTCATATGCTTCACTAGCAGTGTGACAGTGGACCTCACATTTTTGTTGTTGTTGTTGTTGTTGTAGTTGTTGTCTATTGGATGTTTTATGTATTTGCATTTCAAATGTTATCCCCTTTCCTTGTTTCCCCTCTGGAACCCCCCTATGCCATCCCCTCCCTCTGCTACTATGAGGGTGCTTCCCCCTTCTCACCCACCCACTCCCACCTCACCTACCTGGCATTCCCCTCCACTGGGGAATGGAACCTGACAAGAAGCAATTTAAATGAGGAAAGATTTATTTTAGTTTATGGTCTGAGGGGATAGAGACCAACATTGTGGAGCCATGGTAGTAGTTTCACAAGCATGTGCCTGGGACTCTTCTCTTCATATCTCAGCAGATTATGTAGCAGAAACCAAATATGCAGCTAGGATCTTTACCCACTGCTGCCTAGCTAAGTCCCAAAGGTCCCACCCATTTCTCAGGCAATGCTCCTCAATGGGAGTCACAAGCTCTAACCCACAAGCTTACGGGAGACATTTTCCATTTGAACTGTAACAGGAAATAACACAAAAGGTGATTTCATCACCTTCTTATAAATGCACATATACTTAAAACTCTACACCTTATCTGTGTGAAATGTTCATATGAAATTATCATATAAAGATTACTTTTAAAAATATGATAAGTGATCAAGGTGTGGTATTATAACAGTGAGCACTTAGAAAATAGAGGAAGAACTAAGATGTGAGTTTGTCACATCTCAGAAGCTCCAGGTGACATTTTATTTGCAGCTAGAGTTTTTGCTTCCTTCACACAGTAAAAGAGCAAGTGGATAAATCAATTTGTATTTAAGCTTCGAAAGATGCCACAGACCATTTTTCTACTCCAGGTTATGATGGCTATTGCAGAAAACTAAAATTATATGCTGCTGATTTCAGGGTTTTTTTTATAAAGAAAATCAATAAAAAGCAATTTTACTTGAGCTGTGATTTTCAAAATTATAAACAACTGCTTCAGATTCCCTGTACAACCAATTCTGAGACGACTATAATGTGATCATTAGAAAAGCTTTATCCAAACAACCTTTAAAGAAAAAAAAATGTGTTTAGGCCCCCCTAGAAAGTTTATACACATTAGCTTTTCTATAATTAAAGAAGTATGCATAATAACAGTCACAGACCTGCACAGTAGGCCATTTTCTAGAATAACACTTAATTTTGTTTGTATGCTGTAATAATGCATCTTCAGGGCTGGCTTGGAGAGAATGTCTACCATAATAACTCTTATCAGGCACTGAGCTCTTGCTAGGAACCAGATGCTGCACCAAAAGCTGGATAGGAAACTCTTTTCTTACAATGCAATGAACTCTGAAATTCAGCTGTTCTTTTGTTGTTCGAAGGTTTAGAAACTGAACTTTAAGTGTTGATATAAATGGATCAGAGGCTCAGTGTTAGCAAGTATTTGTAATCGGACTTCAAGAATTTGGGCTTGAATTTTTTTTTTTTTTTTTTATTTTTCACATATCCTCTTCCTCCTCACAGTCATCATTATCCCCTCCCCCCCTCTCTCTCTCTCTCTCTCTGTGTGTGTGTGTGTGTGTGTGTGTGTGTGTGTGTGTGTGTGTGAAGGTAAGTAAGCGATTTGGTTCTCTCTGTTGTGGATTCTGAAGATTGGATCCATGTCATAAAACTTTCAGAGTAAGGACTTTATTGTATTCCTGGTCATCTTACCGATGCTATTTTTAAATTATTTAAATGAAGTCTTTCCCCAGTTTGGGGGTTGGAGGTTAGTTCCATTCTCATTTCTTGAGTAGCTGAACCATTTGTGCCCACACTTAAATGAGATTTCCTTTAGGCTTCCCCACTCTGGGCTGTGTGTATCAACTTCAGTTAACCGGGGCCAAGTGTCAGAGGAGTAGGGAGGTTCTCTTTGTCCTGAGACACCAGAAGTTATTAAGTTAGATGGTCATAAACAGTTCAGCGCACAGAAAATCTTACCTCTGTGGCCATACATTAGCTGTTTCTCTATCCAACCTTCTGTTTCTCCTTCCCACGGAGCAAACCTCCTTCCCCTCTTAGGTTATATCTGGCAGAAGGAGCTGTAAGCTTCCAAGTTGTCTTTTACCTATTGATCCAGACTCTCTTTGTTGTGCCTTACCTTCTCAAAAGTCTTCAGTCTTACAAAACACAGGGCCTCCTCCTTCCACCTCTGTACTTCTTCCCTCGAAACTATTTAAACAGTTATTTATCATCTTAGATCAATTATTGCTAGAAGACTAGACTAGAACTATAAATTATAAATCAGTTAATCCTCTTTTCCATATATATTAGGTTGGCCTTGGTTCTTATTAGCTAGAATTTGTTGCTAGCATTTCACTCAGATCTTTTCTCCCATGTGGGAGTAGAGATCATATTTAAGATAGCACTAAATTTAATAAGGCAAAGAGGAGCATATAAAACTAATAAAATGAGCAGGCTTTAAATAACATAATGGTTTCTGTCAGGTTTATGAACAATAAATTGCTAAGTGAGCTTATCAGAAAAGTAAAAGGGTTATTATATATGGGCAACTGGCAATGAAAATATAAAGTAATATGAAATGTGAAAAGAGAATAAAACTTCAAGTAGATTTCCTTGTATTTTAGATAGTCAGAGATAAATATATTGGTGATAATTCTCCTTGAGTGTGGGGAAAGAAGGAACTAAATGGTGTAGCCAGCAGTGAATTTCTTTAGCAGAGTGATAACAGATTAGAAAACCTTGTGGACAGTCAAATTAGAAGAACTTTGAGCTTTGGCCCATGAGGTATCAGTGCCAGCTACTCCATGCTGACTTTGTCGTATTTATAGGGTTGTGAAGAGGATTTAATAACCATCATGTCTGTGTTCTAGGAAAGCTCTATGTATAAGAACTGGCAGCAGTTTGGTCATCAACCATATGTTGTATTTTGCTGACCCCTGGCTTAATATTCTGAATTATGATTTTTGTTTTCCTCTTTCATCTATGATATACTGATATTTATATGAAGAACCACATGCCAGCAAAAAAGTAAAACCGGTTTAATTATCCATAGTATTTCCCTATCTTTTAGCAGTATATTTATTAGATCTTTGATCATATAGTGTATTTTGAACAAATTCACATTCCACCCTTCCATCTAGGATTTCCCATATGTAAACCCTCTTCCCTACCCCTTCCATTTGATGTCCTTTTCATTTATATTTCTAAAATGATATTGTCTCACAGTAGATGTCCTCTGCCTCTTAAAATATTCCTGCTTCCTCTTCCACAGTGCATCTCTTTATAACCACATTATGATTATAATTAATCTAGTCATTTTAACACCAAACAAGAAGGCTATAGGAACCATTTTCAAAGGAGACCATTTTCTGTGTCTCAGTTGCTCTGCATTTTCTACTTGTTAACTTTGAAAATATAATATCTACCTCTGATCACATATCTTACATGAAATGAACACTTGGTTGGCATGAGAAGAATAACATACCTTTATTCTATGTGAGTAATGATAATAATATCTACTGTGTGGCATTTCTGTTTTTCCTAGGAACTTTCTCTTCTGGCACTGAAATCATTTTGTACTCCCTTTTAATTTTCCAAAGTGGTTCTCAAGGTTTCTTCACATCACAATAATCATCACACTCTGAAGAGCTCAATATTATTTCTTTCCTAAGCTGAGACCAAGTACAGGCTTCAGAATATATAATGGACTCAATTTTTTAACATAAGGTTTAGCATTATGCCCAGTTCTTAGTAGATTCTTCTGCTTATAAAATAAAAGAATAGATCATTATCTGGTCAATTCGCATATTGAAATTCTTAGGAACCTGAGTCAAGGGTCCTGCCTAAGGTTAATCTGAGAGGCTCATAAATATTTCCAGAATAGCCCATGAGCGTCTTTGTGATGTACCTCACTGATACTGTGCATTACATCCCTCTGGCTCTCTACTGGCTCTGATTGTAAGTTGGCTTGTTCACTCTCAGCAGTAAGAAAGCAAGAGGGAAGAAAAAAAAATGATGAAGACAGATTGTTTTCTTTGTCTGATCCCTGCTTGTTTCTGTTTATCACAGTCTGGGCAAGAGGATGCCAGTAAAGATGTGCATAGATAGGTTACTAAGAACGAAATCCCAATTTAAACTTGGCACTGAGTGAGTTGCTCACCAAATGCCTTTTACAATGTGCTGACTGTAATACTTTGAAAAGAAACCACTGGTAATAAGAAGAAATTGGGCCCTGGTAAGAAACATATTACTGTGTTGCCAAATCTTCTGTGGAATTCAACTACTACATATTTTAGGTTAAAGAAAACTAGATCTTCTGCATTTTGGCCTAAATTTGATTTGGGTTTCAAAGTATCTCAGAGGAAAATGTTAGCTGATAATTCATTTTATGTGATTTGTTTCACATGGAGATATATTTACAATATGCACGGGGGATATATATCTTTTCGTCGTAAAAAAACAAAACAAAACAAAACAAAACCAAAAAAACATTTTCTATTTTAAAGTACACCTAGTTCTACAAATAGCTGATGGGTTCTTTGGGGAAAATGTTAGTTGCCCTGGATAAACAGAAACCGAAATTGATCAATAGAAGCATGGACATGTTCAGGAACTGTATCTAGCGGTGAGTGCATGTGGGGACTAAACAAGTGGAGTAGACTATGAAGAAGAACAAAACAAAGTAAAGCATGGGCAGTCCCCAGATTAATATCTGGAAATATCAGGACTCTAGTTCTAAGTGAATACTTCGTTCTCCAATCCTGATTGTGGTTCCTGGGCCTATTTACTAAGCCACATACTTTGTGACTTCTACATTTGACATTTTAGAATTTTTCTGATGATTCATTGTTTCTCTTTCATTTTCTGTGGAATGGTAAAGTGTGAAAACAGGCACCTAGCACCTCTCGGTTGAATGCAGTGCAGTGAGGTATTGTCTGGGACAAATCTGTATTTATCTAGCAATTTATCATCCACCTCACCAATTCTGTGTGCAATATTGCCATCACTAATAGTCCAGGAAATGTATCACTAGATTTTCATGTAAACAAAAAGGAAAAAAAAAACTTTGTGGAAGTAGTTTGTGCCAGGGGAAACTACACTGATGACTTACACATTTGAGAAATATAATATGGAGTGTTCACTATATAGAAGTAGGTGAAAGTCATTTTAAGACATTGTAATTCATAGTTCTTTCAGTAGAGGGGCTTAAGCTATTGTAAAAAATAACTTACAATTGACATTTTCATGTGATGTGTTCTCAGACGCATTCACTCCCAAATTCCAACAATGATTATTTTCTGTGATAACCCAGAACTCTGACCTCTGTAAATTTTTACTATTTGGTCACTCGTGTAATTCATCTTAGTACATGTTTTCTTGTTTTCTATATTCTCCCCCAGTTACTCCTCAACAACAATAAAATAAAAGTCTGTGAAGTAGCTTGTCCTATGTGCTCCAAGCTCTATTTCAGAGCTGTTGGAGAGCAAGAACAAGTATATTTTTAGCACTAAACGATTTCATTTTGGTAAATTAAATACCCTTTCTTTAATGAAAGCCCTTACTCATAGTTCATTGTCGCCACTAGGAATTTTTACTGTAAACTCCCTTTGTGTTTAAGGAATAAAAAAAAATTCCAAATTTTGTATTCATTTATTGTTAAGAGGGCTTGAATATAGACTTTTGTCCAAGCAATTCTGTCAGTTATTGTGTATTTGTACATTCACAGTTGTGATAAATATCTGATCTGAAAACACCAAAGGAGGAAATTTTAGTTGGAATCAGGGTTTCAGAGTTTTTAATATGTGGTCATCTGCCTGTCTCATCTATAGACTGCAGAGATGTAGTATATTATGGTGGAAAATATGGAACAAGGTTGTTCATCTCATGACAGAAAGGAACTGTGTGTGTGTGTGTGTGTGTGTGTGTGTGAGAGAGAGAGAGAGAGAGAGACAGAGAGAGAGAGAGAGACAGAGAGAGAGAGACAGAGAGAGAGAGAGACAGAGAGAGAGAGAGACAGAGAGAGACAGAGACAGAGACAGAGACAGAACCAGAGACAGATAGACAGACAGACAGACAGACAGGCAGGCAGGCAGCGAGGGCATGGACATAATGAACCAAGGTAAAGAATACCTTGTAGTGATATGCTCTCAGTACTTAGAAACCTAATTTTTTCCTATTAGTTAATTTAGTATGAGTTTATAATAAATTTACTTGTGGATGACAATGAAAACCTCAGAACACCATTATCTCTAAGTAGAACCACCAGCTAGGGAATAAGCCTTCAAAATACAAGCATTCCTGGGAGTGAAATCACACCCAAACAACATGGCATATGGACATTTTAAGACAAAATCCCTAATTGAAATGAATGCAAAAGGAAGTACACAGACTTTGATGTACTTGATTCTTTTTACAACTTAATTTAGTCATATTCATGATAGTCTACAGTTATAAGTATGAGATTACCTGTTCAAAAACCCAGTGGTGTTAACTTTTGATTTTATTCTTTTGGTTCCACTCTTATTCAGTGAGCTAGAAATAAGATACCAATATCCTTAAGTTAAATTAAAATGTATGTTTGAGATTTGTTTATTATTTATAGATTAAATTACTTATTTAGTGTGAGTGTCAAGAGTATAAGGGGTGTGTATGCCACAGTGCTTGTGTCGAGGTTACAGAACAACTTGGGGGAGCTGGTTTCCCTATCTACCACATAGGCTCTTGGAATAGAACTCATATCATCAGGCTGAACCATGATGGCCTTCAGCCACTGAGACATCTTGCTGGTCTGTATCTATAAATGTAAGCCATTTATAAAAGAAAGAATACCAATTTTTTGATTTCTATATTAAAACCTGTATCCATACTCATAGGTATAAAGAAGAAATCTCTGCTGAGCATTGACCTTGCTCTTAGATTTCTGTTTATACTTCAAAGTAGATGGCTGCTGTGGATACTATCAAGAAAATAATAATAATTCTAATAGAATTCAAGTAATTTGAATAAGATTTGAAAAATAAGGAACCGATTTACTTCTGCTACATAACAGTCAACTTACTTGGAAAATACTCTTTTTTAAACAATTTTTTATTAGATATTTTCTTCATTTACAATTCAAATGCTAACCCAAAAGTCCCCTATACCCTCCCCCCGCCCTGATCCCCAACCCACCCACTCCTGCTTCCTGGCCCTGGCATTCCCCTATAAGGGGGCATATGATCTTCGCAAGACCAAGGGCCTCTTCTCCCATTTATAGCCAAGTAGGCCATCCTCTGCTACATATGCAGCTAGAGACACAAGCTCTGGGGGTACTGGTTAGTTCATATTGTTGTTCCCCCTATACGATTGCAGACCCCTTTAGCTCCTTGGGTACTTTAGCTCCTTCATTAGGGGCCCTATGTTCCATCCAATAGATGACTGTGAGCATCCACTTCTATATTTGCCAGGCACTGGCATAGCCTCACAAGACAGAGCTATATCAGGGTCCTGTCAGAAAAATCTTTCTGGCATATGCAGTAGTGTCTGGGTTTGGTGGTTGTTTATGGGATGGATCCCCAGGTGAGGCAGTCTCTGGATGGTCCTGCCTTTCATCTCAGCTCTGAAGTTTGTCTCTGTAATTCCTTCCATGGGTATTTTGTTCCCCATTCTAAGAAGGAGTGTAATTTCTAACAATTGTAAAAGTCTGTTAGGTTTGAGCTCCCTATTCCATTTTCTCTATCTGTTTTGGTAGGAATTTTTCAGGTCTAATCTGAACACTTCCTGTCCAAATAGGCCCCCCTTTGGTTAATCTTTAACCCTTGCAGGAGGCTAATTAGAAGCCACTTGTTAATGTTTTCTTAGAGAATTAATCCATGATAAATTATCTCAGAGTAATCCTGCTAGGCAGCTCAAGAACGTTAGTGACTGTTGAGAGCAGCCCTCAGACACAAATATTTGACACCTATTTCTCCTCTAGAGTACTCAGCATAGCACAGCAAGACCTCTCATTAGGTAAGCAATATGCTAAATCCTCCAATCCACATCTTATTCTGGTTAGTTGGCACCTAATTGATTGTTAATCTTTTGGAAAAACAAAAAGAAAACTGATGACACCTTTGCATCTTGATTACTTGGTTGAAAATACAAGACCTGAGTACAATTCCCCTAAATTTGTACTTTGCTTATGCTCTGGTTTTGCCAAAGGAGTCATTAATTTTTTTCATTGTCAGCAATTGTTTTAAACGATTCAGAAAATTTGTCAGTTTATTCAATAATAATTTATTTCACAAATTTTAGTGTGATCATAAACTATTATCACAACAATAGTGCAGAACATTGAATAATAGGATTTTTGTGTTGTGTGTGTGTGTGTGTGTGTGTGTGTGTGGTTTTTTTTTTTTTTTTACTTCAAATTAATTGATCCTTTCTAGAAGCAGCTTAACATATGTATTTCTTTCACGGTGAAATTTCTGAAACAGACAAGTCAGTTTTTCATGGATTAGATGCCAAGGGCATTTACTTCTGAATGAATAAGGATTTATGCATAACTGCCTCAATTATCACTACTAATCTGTGTTCAACAGAGTTAACTGTTCTGTATATTACTCACATGGGATATAGTCACTATGTGTACAGAAATAATTTAAAGTTTTGGCTGTTCAGTTTTTGTTCTAGACCTTTTTCTTGTCTATAAATTGATTTCTTCACTAAATTGTGCTTCTTCTGGTGTGTGTGTGTGTGTGTGTGTGTGTGTGTGTGTGTGTGCGTGTGTGTTTTAGGAGTGTGTGTACACATCCCTGTATGCGTTTGTGTTTTTAGTGTCTCTTTAATTAAAAGGAAACAACAGATACATGAATGCATAAGTGTATATATAATTTATCCCCTTTTCTTTCATACACACAAAATAGAGCAAGTCATGTACAATTGTTTTGTGAATGTACATACGGATTATAGATTTTGTCACTTTAATATTTAACAGCTGGTTTTTGTTCTATTTGTTTCCTATTAGGAGAAGCATCAGGATTTACCTTATTCCCCTAAATTTAGATACAAGGATTAATTTGATGAATTTGATGATAAAATTTTCTTATGATTAATGTCACAATAAATACATATATAAGCATATTGTTTCAAAGATAAGGTAGCATGTATATAGGACCAAGTATTTGTCTATGAAAGAGTAAGTATGCTTAAACTTTGTTTAAACTACCAGCTTGCTTACTATAGGTAATCAAATTCTGTTTCCCATGTCCCTTTTACCAGAATATTGAAAACCAAGTGTGTTTACATTTAAAATTTTGTTAACGTTCAATTAAAAAAGTAATGATTGAGTTTATATTTTTGCATACTCTGGTTAACAAAGTAAATATCATTCATGTTTTTAAAAGTCACTGGATTTAATATTCTGGAAAATATGAATAATATACATTGCTGGTTTCTTTCAGACTTGCCTTTAATAATACCATTGGACTTCTCTGTGTAATTTTGTATCTGATAGTATTTTATAGGAAAAAATCATTAAGAATTATATACAAAAGTATTAAATCTAGTCCTTTCTTAATTCTAATTGACTTTTGTTCTGGGATATTCTATTCGTACATGGTTGCAAGATGTTTCCTTCCACTCTTTAGTTTGTCTTAGTTACACTAACTCATTCAAGTTTATTAGTGGGACAGTCATAATCAGTCATGGAACGTTATCTAGTTTTCCACGGACTTACATAAATCCATCAACAGTTTCTTCCAATACAGGGTACAGTGTTCTTTTTTATTTGTACCATTTTAGGATTTAAAGTCATTTGAAATGGTCTGGAACGACATGGTGTGACATGGGTCACATTTATCTTTTTCCCAGAACACCTGTCAAACCTTCTAACATTAAGAATTATAAACTTTGTCTTTATGCAGGTTTCAAGAGGCAATCCTCATAATTGAGTAGGCAGGGAAGTTGGAGCACCTTTCAATACTCGCATACACTGTGTGCTCCAGACTACATTATTTTAACAGTCAAGGCACTGACTATTTCCTTTCCCTCTTTGTATGGTGGCCTCTCTATGCTGTACCTTATTTAGAGTGTCACTGCGTATTTTTGCTTATTTTTTTTTTTTACTGAACTTCAGAATATATATATTATATTTCCAGAGCATAATCAAAATTAAACCTGAATCTGTTTAATAAGTACATAAAATTTCATACATTTATCTTTCCTCTTAGCACTGTTCACTAGAACTTCTCATCCATTGTATATTTTAACTCAGTAACATGATTTATATCAGTTATGTATCTATATTATATTAAAGCCACTGTGATATTTAAACATATTAATATTGGAATAGATGTTAGTTAAAGTTTTCATTACTCCAAATGACTACAATTTCACTCCTAGTTAATTAAATACTTTTCTTCTTTATATGCTGCTCTCTTAAGGGATTATACCCCCAAATCAGAAGACACACCTTTAATTCCTCTGGCTGGAATAGAGTCATACCATTAGTACACACCTTTCATCTCAAACACTGAAGGTAAAGTTACTTCGCAAAAGGATACAGCCATATTTGAATGTGACATCTAATTGATGGGCAGAGAAAGTGATAAAATCAGAGAAATATGTGACCAAATGAATCACAGACAGGATATGCCCAATTCACACTAGAAGAATAGAGGAGGAATGGCTGCCTGAAGAGTAGCAAAANAAAAAAAAAAAAAAACGGTGTGGGGTGGCAGGTGGTGGGTGATGTGTGTGTGAATGACAGTTTTACAGGGACAGTTTAACAGAGACAGGTTACAGAGAGAACAAACCAGACACAGGTGAATGAAAAATGAGCTGGAGATTTCGAGGAGCCAGAAGATTATGCTGTATTGACAAAGTTAGTATGAAGCCAGAGAGAGCAATTCTGTCAGAAGCCTAGAAAAGCCAGATTGAATCCGTCAGTTTGGAAGATTAGATTGTACAGAGGATAGAAGTTTCCAGGCTTAGACCTAGGATAGTTAAAGCAGAGAAAGAAATGTATTTTCACAGCTTGGGTACAGCTTTCATCTCATCCCTTTATCAAAGGAAGTGAAAGGGACATTTACACATTTCAGTAACATTTTCAGTAATGTTTCCCTAATAATTTATTTACTAAATTTACATCTGTTCCCAGCCTCCCACTCTCTTCTGCTCCTCCCTCATACTTCTCCCCTCCCCTTCTCTCTGAGTCCTCCTCCACTGTGCCCCAAGGTACCAACTCACCCAGGTATCAAGTCACTGCAGGACGGGGCACATCCTCTTCCAATGAGGCAGACACACTGCCCAGTTAGGGGAACAGGATTCACAGGAAGGCAACAGAGTCAAGGATAGCTCCCACGACAGCTGTTTGAAGACCAAGCTACGCATCTGCTACATAGGTGCAGGGGGCCCTAGGTCCAGCCCATGTGTGTTCTTTTGTTGGTGATTCAGTCTCTGGGTACCCTCATGGATCCAGGTTAGGCCCAAAGGACAACGCTTGAGCCTCACTCAGAAGAGGAAGTAAAATAGTTATTGGAAGTAGATGGAGAGAAGAATCTGGGTGGTCGAGGGAATGGGAAAGAGAACGGGGATCAGGTATGGGCGAAGCAGAGAAGAGAGGACTAGGGAAGTAAATGTAAATCAGTGGGTGGCTGGGGTGGCATCCCTAGGACACGTCAGAGACCTGGGATGGGGGAGGCTCCAGGGAGTCTTTGGGGGTGACTCCAGCTGAGATTCCTGACCACGGGGGATATGATATGGAGCCTGAAGTAGACACCTCCTGTAGCAAGGCAGTCCTCCCAGAGGAAGGATAAGGACACAAACTCACCCACAAAAACCGAACCCAAAAATTTTCAACTTTTTAATTAAAGAAACAATTATAATAGTTAAATATTCATAAGCATATTCCAAATTACGAAATATGATCAAATCCTTTACCATATATTAAAAGTTGAGATGTTCAAAGGCTCTTATACAAAATACTAATTTTCAGGTGTGCATATATTTTGCCATCTCTGACTCTTTGAGCTAAAAGTTTGGAGAAAATGAACTTCTTTCAAAATTTATGATTCGTTATTTTATTTTCTATGGGAAAAGAAATAATGAAATACAACTTTCTCTGTACAAGTACAGTATTTGTGTTCCAGAAACAAACCAAACTGAAGCCATCTGGGGAGCTGCTATGCTTGACCTGTCAGTCTATCCACTTCAAGGTGAAGATCTTGGATCTTATTTACTATTTGGTACCTGAATTCAATTCACATCTGCACTTGAAATGAATCCCATTCACTTGTCCATGTGGTTGTTTTTTTTTTTTTTTTTTTGAGACAAAAGGATTTATTTAGCTTAAATGTTCAGATTGCAATCCCTCATTGGTGAAAGTCAGAACAGAACATTTAGAAATGTAAATAAATAAAATAACCAATAAAAGTACAATGTTCAAAGACCAACTTCAATGAGATCCATATATCTAACATATTTGACAACCCCCTTTTAGAATCCAGGACCTAGACAACCATTTCAAGAATAAGTTCACTGTACTTCTAGAACTTAGACAGAACAGTATTTAAAAGATAGGCTAAGGTTCTGTGGTCATGCAATGTACATTATTATACAAAGTGGAGACAGATAAGTATAAAAAGGTGAGAGCATCCCATAATAATCAACATGAAACAAATTAATGTTTCTTTTGTTACAAAGGGAGGCAGAGGCTAACTGGGATGAAAAGGGGAATAATCCTGGCTAAGATGAACAGACTGGCTAAGAGAACTAAGTCATTATCTCTAAGACAAAGTACACCAAGCTGATGGATAACAGGAGTAAGAGAAAAGGTCCTTGTAAACTAGATTCAAAGAAAACCAGTAGTGGCATATTTAAGTCATCTTTAAAAGTCATTTTGAATGAGTGAGAAAAACTAAAGAAAAAAATAAAAAAGAAATTACAAAGAGATCGTGGCCCCACATGAGACATTCAAGGAAACAAAATCCATCTACTCAATGACCCAACATTCTATAATTCGTAATTGATGGGAAAGGGCCCAGTCCATTGTGGGTGGTTAGATCATGGGCCTGGCAGTCCTGGTCTCTATAAGAGAGCAGGTTGAGGCAGTCAGGGAGAGGCAGCCAGTAAGTAACATCCTCTATCACCTCTGCATCAGCTCCTGCCTCCAAGGTCCTGACCTGCTTGAGTTCCTCTTCTGACTTTCACAATGAGGGATTGTGATCTGAAAGCCCATGTGATTTTTATCTGTATTTTTAAATTTTTTTTGTACCTGTCTATCTTTTTACCCAACAGTGCTGCAAATTTTTAGCAATACATCTCTTTTTTTCCTTCATCACAATTACTACTATGATGGCAATCACACAACATAACTCAGACTTACCCATGAATTCCATAGAAAGTAGAGATCCATAAGTCTCAGATGCCTTAGCATCTTTATAAAAAGGAACAATTTAATACACTCACTCAGTTCTTTTTGTTTGTTTGTTTGTTTGTTTGTTTTTTGAGACAGGGTTTCTCTGTATAGCCCTGGCTGACCTGGAACTCAGTTTGTAGACCCGGCAGGCTGGCCTCAAACTCAGAAATCCTCCTGCCTCTGCTTCCCAAGTGCTGGGATTAAAGGCGCGCAACAACACCGCCAGGCCACTTACTCAATTCTTGAGTAATGCATATAAGTTAAAATGGCCTCACTTTGTTGCAAAGCCCTCCTTCATTTTTGTTCCTCCTGCTACATATATTCTGCTTATTCTAGTCCTCAATACAAAGGAGATTATGATCAGAAGTATGGACAATGGCTCCTCCTTGGAGGTCCAGATACTTAATAATGACAGATATAAAATGTAGTTAAGATACAGTATGTGAAGGAATGAAGACATGTGACATAAGATGCCATAAGCTATACATTAAGAAATGTTGATGGTATGTAGAGAGTCATCGTCTCGTTGGACAGTAATGTATAACAATGTGAAGAGAAATTCCAGGCAAGAGAAACCGGTCCACCCATGCAAAGAACTCAAATAATGTGAAGTCATAGACACATTAAGATTTCCACCTGGCAGTGGCGGTACATGTCTTTAATCCCAGCACTTGAGAGGCAGAGGCAGGCCGATTTCTGAGTTCTAGGTCAGCCTGGTCTACAGAGTGAGTTCCAGGACAGTTAGGGCTAGAGAAATCCTGTTTCGAAAAACCAAAAAAAAAAAAAAAAAAAAAAAAAAAAAAAAAAAAAAAAAAAAAAAAAAAAAAAAAAAANNNNCNNAAAAAAAAAAAAAAAAAAAAAAAAAAAAAAACCAAAACAAAAAAATAACCCAAAACAAAACAAACAAACAAACAAAATCCTTGCAATGTTTTATCACTATAACACAAGCACCTCACTGCCTTTCTAATTTAGTTTCCTTTTGTTAAGTATGCTTGTTTTCCCTTTCCTCACTGTTGGGTTTCATTGTGAGTTCTGGCACTTGTTGATAAGGATTGGACACTCACTCACTCATTTCTACACTGGCTTCTGCTTTTCCTCAACTCCTCCCTCAGGAACTTTAAATAGTTACCACAAATTTATTTAGCCAGTCAAAACTTTCCTAGTTTTTTTTTTTTCCTTAGTATTTTTCTTTTCTGATCCTAATTGTAGATCTTTATTTTGTATTTTTGTCCCTATCAGGATGACTTCTATAGGAGATGGTATCACTTAAGAAAGACATACTAAGCTGCGTTAAAGAGATCATCAAGTCATTGATAAATTTATATTTCAAGCCACTCAATATTACTAGTGCAAGCCTAACTGTCCCCTATGTATGCTTATGTACATTTGTGTGCATATACTAAAAGCATCCAGAGAGAGTCCACTCTCATACTCTCTTTACTCTTCTACAGCATCACCTCTGAAAGCCATCGCATACAGCAAGAACCACAACATATGAATTTTGAACGGATACAAGCTTCAGTCTGTAACTGCTGTTCTCAACCTATATATCATGATTCCTTTAGGGGTTGCATATCAGATATTCTGCACATTAGATATTTGCATTATGATTCATAACAGTAGCAAAATGAGAGTTATCAAGTGCCAAAGAAATAACTTTGTGGTGGGGACACCACAACATGAGCAACATATTATCTAGTGGCAGGATTAAGATGATTGAAAACCACTGGTCTTTAACATTTCTATAATATGCATGCATACATGTAAGATTTCATTCATAGCTCCTGGATCATGGTTTTCCATTTTCAATTCAGCCCATAATGAGTATAATTTCCTTTTTTAAAGGCTGGTAATAGGAACTCTAACTTTTATCCATTCTTATTTTATTGTGAAAAAGTTCTGAATGACCATGTCTGATAATAGATCACTGAACATTAATCATTACAGAGAACCCTTGACGCAAAACCTTGATGAATTTTCTAACTCTGACCACTAGCAGTGATGGTTTTGGAAAAAAATCTCTCCTTAAAAATCCCTCATTACACACAAATAATATTGTACAGACTGGGCACGTTATACTTGGAATGTATATGTATATGCATGTAAGTTAACTAATGATAAAGGAGGCTATGAATTTGAAACTGAGCAATGAATGGTACAAGGGAGGCTATGGAGGAAGGAAAGGAAAGAACAGTATGATATAATTATATTATAATCACAAAAATAAAAGAAGACAAAAGTAAAGCTATAAGTTTGGTTTTTTGTTGTTGTTGTTGTTTTTTAATCCACATTCAAAAGATTCAGAAACCTTTTAATCAGACAAGCACTTGGAAGTCTCTCGAGGCAGGTTCAGCTTGTGAGAGTATAGAATCCCCCTGGTCTTTTCGTACACCTCATCCTGGCCTCTCCCCTTCCTATATTCTTTATAATAAATCAATAAACATGCCTTTTGTATTCTGTATATTGTTCAAATATATTAATTAATCCAAAGCAAGGAGTATTGTACAATTCTGGTTTAAAGAGGATTGGACAGAGCATAAGTAAAACAAATTGAGGATTATGCCTGACAAACCAAGTAGAGGGGCAGTCTTAGAGACTCAGCCCCTAATCTGTGAGAGTTGTAATTATCTTTAGGTAGATAAAATCACAAATGAATGGAAGGATTCCCACTCTTTCCACTGTCGAAGTTGCCATGTATGACTGTGTATTACTGGGGCGGGTTGGGGGAGGGTTTCCGTAATGTCAGAGAATTCTCCATTGTTGATTGTTATGGAGTAGGAACAGGAAACACGGGCAGTTCATTCTTCCAGCAGAACTATTTGCCTAAGTGGAGGTATGCTTGTCTCTTTGGGGACTTGCTGTCTTCAGGTAGTGTCTCCCTTTTTAGTCCAAGCTATCCCCGAACTTACTGTCCTCCTAGTTCAGCAGCCTTAGAGTGGGAATTTCAGATGTCGGCCATCACGCCTGGCTTGGATGCAGTTTTCTTGCAGAAATTACATCTTCTTTGTCTTTACGAACCAGAGAACAGCTTCCAAAGCAGAGAGAACCGTGCCTTGCTCTCAGATGTTTTACATAATGCTTCTTAAATAATGGAATTCTCATGTCTCTGTGTTCCGTATAGTGCTAAGTGGGGCTGAAGGCATTGTTGCCACTCAATAAATAGCTGTTGATTGATTGATATGTTAGTGGAACATAAAAACTAAAAGTAGTTGAAATCAGACTAATATTTTATTGAAATGCAATAAAACTATCTTCAGTTTTTAAGTATTTTAATGCTTTCAACGGCTGTTTCATCTTCCCATAACAGCTAAACTTTTATGCAATGTCATGAGGCTGTTGTCTGATCAAATTTATAAGACCCTTAAAAATGCACAAGCCCCATAGCCATGCCAGGATCTAGGAAATCTGCAGTCATTTATGATTAATGAAGCTCTGTGTTTTGTGAGGCATTATTGAAAACAGAAGCCTATGACTTCACTGTTTCTGACACTAACTTTGAACACAGGGTCAGTCCTTCAATTTTTAACATTTCTCTGTAAGATTAATAGAAAGTAAAAACAATCGCGTAGGGAGCTTCACCCAGATGTGACAAAGTGGGAGACACAAGTTTTCAATCTGTTTCTGCCAATGAAACACTACCTCATTTCATAGAATATTGATGATGAGCAAATGTCACTGAAGGGCAAATCTAGTCATCAGGAAAACATAGAGTTCAGGACTCCTCAGGCACCGCAGAGTGAATTCATAGAGAGTGTTAAGCAAAAGCCTGGAAAACAGTGCAAGAGCTGGCTCATAGCACATGCAGAGTATGAGTAATTGGAAAGAAGATGACCAAGCCTTTAAAACAAAATCAAGATAATTTTAAAAATATAATCAATTACTGGATGGTTCCTGAAAAAGAAAGCTGTATGATATATGGACGTTTTTTTCTTCAATCACTGAAAACAATTGTGTGCTTCAGCAAATGCAAAAAAAGGAGGCAGAACCCATAGTTTGTATCCAAAGGACAAGAGTAGATTCCAGAGCACACATACCTCTCTTTCCAAAGCAGATGATAATGAGTGTGTCTAATTAACGCATGTAGAGACTTTAATAGAAACTGTTAACTTGTATAAAAGACACACTTTAAGAAAAGTACTATGCTCGCATGCTACCTCTGCCTATTAACGGGCCCTTCTAGTGCATAAAAATATAAAAGATGGTGTCTCATAAGAATAAGTACAGCCCACAAAATAAGCACCACAACAAATTCTGTCTCTCCTGCTTTCCTTAACCTGCTTCTTATTTGTCGGTTAATGGGAAACGACGACTAGATTTAGTCACTTGTGTGCGACTTCTGTGTAACAAGAACCTCTGAGGGTGCTAAGCCACAGTCTGACCTTAAATTTGTATGAAAAATTAAGTGGAAGGGCCACAGTCAGCTTGTGGTTTTTCTCAGTTTAATATAGATGCCCTGTTGTCTGGCAAGAAGGAGAAAGAGGGGAAGGAGGAGAAAGAGGAGGAGGATGGGGAGGAGGATGGAGAGGAGGAGGGGGGGAGGAGAA
>NC_034598.1:72555277-72572844 GCF_900095145.1 Mus pahari
GAAGAAGAAGAAGAAGAAGAAGAAGAAGAAGAAGAAGAAGAAGAAGAAGAAGAAGAAGAAGAAGAAGAAGAAGAAGAAGAAGAAGAAGAAGAAAACAGAGGCTTGATAGAAACAGTCACTTTCAGGCTTTCACTACATAACACTAAAAAGGATTTAGCTGGACCCAGCTTTCAAACCACCTCTCCTGAAACTTTGAGGATATAAGGATAGAGAGGCCTAAAAGCAGAAATATTCAAAAATTTCCCCCTCATTGTATTTCTAAATGTCAATTTTGAGTTTAAAAGAAAAAAAAAAAAGGTCTACCTGCCCTGCTTCCTCCAAAATAGAAAGCTGGTGTATCAGAATTAGACACATAGTCAGTTCAAGCCTCTTGAGAATCAAGTTCCTTTCAAGACATGTTTCCAGTGGTTACACAAAACGCCAATGGTTCCCAATAGTTACAGAACTGTCTGAGGAAGGACATCCATCCAAACTTTGCATGTTTGAAGCTCTTTTCTAGGTCACTGAACAGGATGGTGAACCAGGAGTGTGGGGTGCGTTGCAGATGTGCTGAAGTCAAACTTTTTGCAGTTAATCCCACACAGGAAATCAATTACAGGTTTCCCAGTATGATGTTTTCTTTTTAAGCAATAGTGGTTACAGGATTGTTGTTTCTGCTAGTGAGAGCATAGGACCCGAGGTACAGGTTGAGATGATGCTCGTTTCTTTACTTGGCTTAACCTGGCTTCCACAATCCTCAATATTGACCCAATTGTTAAAAAAATATGATAATAACATTATATTTTTCTAAATAATTCTGAATGTTCTGAGTGTGGATTTCTAAAATGGTTGGATAAATTCCAAGAATATGATACTACACATAATTAGCTCTAAAAAAAACTCATTGCCAGAATTTCTCCTTTATATGTCATAGGTCAAATGCAATAGAAATAAATGAATAGAAATATGAAGCACTTTGATGTGGTTTGATAAATCCTTCTAGACATGTAAAATAAATGACCATAGGAGCCCCTTCTCCTACAAAGGCTGTAAGTTTTAAGGAAAGTGCCTGAGCATTTGCACGTCTTCCTGCAGTAAATGTATATCCAGCAAGTACCCTGATGAAGTGTCATGCTAGATCTTAAGAGATAACAATAAGAAAAGCAAGTGAATTATCATTCAAGTGGAGGCAGTATGTGAAAGTTATCATAAATAAGTCTTAGAGGGATTTAGAGGTCTATTGATACCAAAATAGCCATTAACAAGTAAAATGAAAATAATAAAAAATTCAAAAAAACAGTAATGTTTTGTTGTGGAGGTGAGTTTTACTTTAGTTTTTAAAGATGGATTGGAATTTATTCATTCTTTTTTATTGGTTATCTTATGTATTTCCAGTTTCCCTTCTACAAATCCTCTATCCCATCCCCCCTCTGCTTCTATGAGGGTGCTCCCCCACCCAGCCACCCACTCCCACCTCACCCCTTTAGCATTCCTCTGTGGGGCATCAAGCCTTCACAGGACCAAGGGCCTCCCCTTCCATTGATGCCAGATAAGGCAGTTCTCTGCTACATATGCAGCTGGAGTTATGGAGGTGAATTTTAGATGGTGTCTAAAAACAAAAGTCAAAATTTACTACACCAGAATGATAGTTAACTTGCCTTCTTATTGCTGTCTCATAAGATCTAGCATGACACTTCATAATAATTGCATGCACAGGACACAAAGCCTCTGGAAGGAAAAAAAAATGGTGTGGCCGTGTGAATGGGTAGGAGACTCATGAGAACGAAGCAGGGAGCTTAGAGCAGATGGCGTCTTGCCTCACAGGCTACAGAAAGAGACCCAAGTTTCCTGTAACCATGGATGGTAACCATCAAAAGGTAGGAAGACTCTGTGAGTCTTCTTGTGTCTTTGACCCCTCCAGCTTGCTCAATTCTGTCCTTCACTCTTCTGCAATACCCCCTGAGATCTGACGTTTGGCTGGGACTAGGAGTCTCAGGGCAGGTCATCCTGAAGAGAGCCTTCCCCTCCTCTTAGGAGAAGGAGAGATGGTAATGGGGATGGTGAAGATTTGTAAGGACAGGAATGGGAGGAGAGGAGAGTGGGAAGGACTCTGCAATCAGGATTCAAAGTGAATAAAAAATGTATTGGGGAAAAAGGAGAAGAACAGAAGGGGCAGTTGTTGAGGTGGGTTTCTGGGCACATCGCTACAGTAGTATGATGGATTCTTCATTCTCTGTTGTTCATGTTCTATGAATTCATGCACTACAAATGTCTTTGCCATGCTCTGAAATGCTGTTTCTAGCTCTCTTCTCCTATCCATATCAGAAACTCTCAGATCTTCTTCATAAAAATCTCTCTCAATCATGATGGATAAAATTCCATTTCCATAAGCAGTTCATGAATAAATGAAAATATACAGTAGTGTATTAGCTAAATTAATAATAGAAGCTAATTCAGTATATCTGAACTGTACTCACTGGCAAAAGTAAAGAGGAAAATGGCCAATCAGTTGGCCAGATGCCCAGTGATGGAGCCAGAATTCGAACCCTGAGTTTTACTTTACTTACAATCTTAATTTTATAGTTTACTGTAAAAAAATAAGCACATCACATATCAAAATTAACCAAGAGCCTATGCACTCTATGAGGTTCTACAGAGTAGGAACATGCACTCAGAATTGAATCTGTGAAGCTTAGTGGTAAATTTTATGTGTTCAGTATAGAGTGTACTTGTCTACCATAGAGTTGAAAACACGATTTGCTTTATATACAGTTTTGTAACTTGTGTCACTTACCTGCATGTGGTCCTTGCTTGTCCCCTTATATTTATTTATTTTTGTTCTTTTTTATTCATATTATGTTGTACTCTTATTTACATTTTTCAAATATATATATATATAGTATGTGTGTGTGTCTGTGTGTGTGTGTGTATTATTGGCTAAAGTTTAAGTCCATGCATTTTCCTGCAAATTTTTAACTTTACTTTTATGACTATATGAACACACATACACACACATATATGCATATATGTATATATATTAAAATTTTATTTTCCATTCCATTGGTGGACAATTATGTTGACTTTAATTCATTGCAATGAAGAATAAAGCATCCATAAATATGGGGTTTCAAATACCAAGAAAGATGTTAGGAAGATAGTCCAATCAAAATAACTCTCCTTAAATGAAGTATTTGTGAGCTCTTCCACACTCACACCCTCGTTCTTCCAGTTCACCGTCAACTCCTGAAACTAAGGGCAGCTCTACTGTGATACTTGGTACTTGGTCTGACATTCTGAGTACTGCCGATGGAGAGGGACAGAGCCATCTTTCCTGTTCTCATACCTTCTGAGCCGGCTTTCCCATGATATCCAGGTGAAGGGCAAGGCCAGTTCTGCACAGTCCTTACACCTCAACATGTCCCCAGGTGGCAGGCCAGACCGAGGACATTCACCTGGCCTTTGGTGCTAACCGACCCCTGCTGCTGCAGGGCCATAGACCTAGACAGGCTCCTCAGTAGCAACACAGGCTTGGACCTCTCCATGAGGCTTGGACCACTTACTTGCTCATCTGTGATCCCCAGGTTATCTGTGTGTCTAAGGTCATCTCAGGAGTCTCAGAAGTGCTATTCCCCACCCATGTTGCCTGTCACCCAGCAGGAGTCATCTTAATCATGACCTTGCCACCCAGGCTGCACAGCACTAGACTGATGGTCATCTTGGGCTTGCTTCCTGCCTGGGCCATGTGTCACCAGGTGGTAGTTGTTCTGTTTTTGACTTGCTTAATTGATAGCATTATTGAAATACCTATCAAAATTATCCATGTTGTATTTCCAATATTTACGAAAGAAAAATAAAAGGTTTAAAATGGAACCCCAAACGAATACAAATAGACAAAACAATCCAAAGGCGTAAGAACACTGTGGGAAAGGTATTACAATATCCTACCTCGAATCCTAGTATAGAGTTATATTGACAAAGTCAGAGTGGACCCATTATAAATACACGAAGGAGGGGCAATGGACTAGATTACAGGACCCAGAAATAAAACAGCAAGTCCTGACCCACTTAATTTTTGACAAAAGAGGCAGCAACATATTTTCAGAAAAATATCTTATTCAGCAAATGGTGCTGGCAAAACTATTCCTATTTACAAATGAGTGAACTTCTATTTCTATCTCGTATCTTATAGAAAAAGCATTTAAAAATGGATCACAGAGTTCAGCTTGGAACTCTAAACATTGAAATGTATAGAAGAAAAGTCAGGGTATACTTCAAAATATTGGAGTAGTAAACAGCTATTTTTATTATTATTATTATTATTATTGTTGTTGTTGTTGTTGTTGTTGATTTGTTTATTCTTCTCTCAGAACATGCATTCCAACCTCAGGCTTCTCTCTCCCCACCCCTCTCACCCACACCCCAATCTCCTGAGGTCTACTGTCCTGCCTTTCCCTTCAGATATAAAGCAGGTCTCCCAGGGATATCAACTGAACGCAGCATTATAATTTTCAATAAGACCGGGCCCAGACTCTCAAATCAAAGTTGGATTAGGCAACCCAGAAGGAGGAAAAGGACCTCAAAAGCAGGCGAAAGAGGGCCACTCTCAACTCCCATTATTAGGAGTTCCCCAAGATCAAGCAACACATTCATGGTGTATATGCAGAGGAGCTAGCTCAGACTTCGTGATTGCTGCTGCAGTCTTTGTAGAGCCCTATTTAGTTGAATCTGTGGGCTGTGCTCTGTTAAATAGAATGCCAGAGGCACGGAAATCTACTCCAAGTATCAACAGATAGTAGGACAGGAAAATAAGTTTGTGATCAGCAACGGAACCACCAGCAGAGTTAACACACAGCACACAGAATGGGAAAAACAAACTTTAGGAGCTATATTTAAGACAAGGAGATCATATCTAGAATTGACAAAGAGTCACAGAAATTAAAAACCAAAAATATAATGCTGCCAGTCAACAAATGATCAAATGAACTGAACAGACAGGTTTTTATTTTTAATGTTTGTTTTTTTAAGTATAAACGGCTAATGTATTAGTTACTCATATACTGTAATAGAGCACCAAAGGACCACGGCAACTTATAAAAGACAGCATCTCAATGAACTTATGATTCCATAGGTCCCATAGGGGTAGAGTCCATGATGGTGGAGCCAAGGCATTAGGGCATGTTCCTGCTGAGACCTGGCATATCAAACCACAACTAGGAGACATATAGCATGCTGAAACAAAAAGATGCAAACGCCAGGAGTCTTTTGAATCTCAAAGCCCCGTTGCCACACCTACTCCAACAAAGAGATACCTCTTAATCCTTTCCTTTCCAAACACAAGCTTTTCCAATATATACCCTACCCTTGTACCTACTTCTTCCAGCCTGGACCCATCTCCTACTTCCCAGTGCCTATAACAATACAAACATCCCGTAAGTCTTTTATTAATTGATTAGGCCAAAGTTCTTGTAATCAAATTCCTCCTCAGTGATTATATCTGTTAGTTGGGGATGCTTCAAGCTGTCTACAAAGTAGTAGAATACCATACTTCAGTTCATATGTAAAATGGATACTACATTCCTCATAACCTGTAGCCATACTTTTCAAACAATATCTACTTTGTGACAGCTGTCTGTATACCTAGTTGGTGAATACAGTGATGACATGAATTTGCCTTAGTTGTCATTATCCCCTTTAGGTCAGACAAGACAGTAGCTGGAGCCTACGTGCTAGACCTTTTCATATGCTTGTGAAGTAAAAGTACTGTAAAGAAAAGGTGACACATGCTGGCTGTTGTGAAGGCTGATTCGGGGGGGCAAAGAGCTGAAACAGGGCATCTCAAAGATGCTCTCTCACCCTAGGATGTTTGTCCAAATCAGACAGTGTTGTCTCAAAAACATTAAGAACAGAAAATATGGGCTGGAGAGATGGCTCAGTGGTTAAGAGCACTGACTGATTATATATATATATATATATATATATATATATATATATATAATATATATATATAATGATTATATATATATATAAAATCTAAAAATATGAACAGAAAGTAAAAGAAATAAAAGTTGTGTTGAAAGTCACTTGAGTAACAAGAATGAGCTTGGCTGTGATTAGCTCCAAAGAATGGATAAATTGGGTAAACATGTCCTAATATCCCCCATATTTATTTTTCATTTTTGGTAGATACATTTATCTATTTTATTTATACACTGTCACTCTCTTCAGACACACTAGAAGAGAGCATTGAATCCCATGATAGATGGTTGTGAGTCACCATGTGGTTGATGGGAATCGAACTCAGGACCTCTGGAAGAGCAGCCAGTGCTTTTAACCACTGAGCCATTTCTCCAGCTCCCTTATTTTTCATTTTTATTAGCAGGAATTCATTTAGGTGAAACTCAGCTAAGTAAGTTTATTTCTGCTTGCTGAAATATCTTATGATGAAAAACTATTTCGAGCTATCTAAGTGCCTAAAACTGAAGCTATTCTTCGCAGCAGCACAAAGGAGGGCTCAACACTAGGAACGCTTAGTTAAGGACTCCATCAGCAGTACTCTGAGACTATCCTGACTTCATTACGTTTAATAAGACATATTTAATGTTACAGTATAGCCATTTTATATTACACATGTGTACAGTTTGATATAAACTTGCTCTGATAAAACTGAACTTTCACACATACCTTCTGAGAGAGGGAAAATCAGTTTTCTCCAAAGGAGTGACACTGGGTATATCCACAACTACAGGACTGACCTCATGTTTAAGAATATCATCCTGAGTGAGGTAACTCAGAACCAAAAGGACACGCATGGTATGTACTCACTAATAAGCAGATATCTGCCAAAATAAAAAGAAAAAATACAGAATACCCAAGATACAGTCCATAGAGCTCAAAAAGGTCAACAATCTGACATGCCCAAGTGAGGACTCCTCAGACCCAGTTGGGAGAGAGAAGAAAGCAATCACAAGAGGGGAGGGAGAGAGGGAACTGGGAGGGAAAGTGGGAAAGTTGAATTGGGGGAGGGGGGGAACCTGATCTGGTATTCGGTGAGCAAAAATGATTGAAGCCCTGAGGGCCAGCAGAGAGAATGGAAACAGGCAACCTCTGGAGATAGGAGGATGGGTGGGACCCTCCAGAATGCACTAGAGACTTGGGAGATGAGAGACTCTCAGGACTCAAAGGGAGGGATCTTAGATAAAATGCCAGACAGTAGGGGGAGGGAACTTATAGAACCTTCCTCCATCAGGAAAACATGACATTAAGTGAAGGATGGGGTTGTCATCCTATAGTCACAACTCTGATCCATAATTGTTTCTGTCTGAAGGAATTACAGGGATGGAAATGGAGAGGAACCTGAGGAAAAGAAGGTCCAGTGACAGGCCCAAAGTGGGATCCAGTTCAAGGGGAGGTTCTAAGGCCTGACACTATTACTGAGGCTATGGAGCACTCACAAAAAGGGACCTAGGATGACCACACTCCAGAAGACCCTGCAAGCACCTGAAAGAGTCAGTGTGGGAAGTGGGTGTGGCCGCGGTTTCGGGCTTGTGAACCAAGATGCCACCCTGGTTCACTGCCAAGCCCCGTGATTCCCTGATTGTTTACCAAAAACCTGATTATACGCACCTGAATGATCACTCACACCTAAGTGATCACGCGCTGTCTGCCTGACGTATAGCATCATACAGCATGATATTGAGTCACTGGCCCATCAACACCCACCCTGTCTGTGTGCATGGCTCATGTATAGAACGTGCTGAATGCTGATTGGATGATGAGCGATGAGAGGAGTGCAGAGGGTGGAAGGGGATAAGTTGGGCGATCCCAGAATAAAGAGAGAGAAGCTGAGAAGCAGAAGAGAAGCAGAGGGGAGAAGCTGAACTGTTGTAGAGAGCTGGGGTGAGCTGTAGAGAGAATAAAGGAAGCTGCAGCGGGAAGCTGTGAAAGCTGCTCAAACCCTGCCTTGGCGTATGTGTCATCTTTGCCCCACCTCTGCGGGACAGAGTGTAGGGGCACCCGACAAGTCAGGTCCAGATATTTGCACCCAACCAATGGACAGTAGCATCTGACCCCTGTTGTTGAATTAGGGAATGCTGAAAGAAGCTGAGGAGAAGGGTGACTCTGTAGGAGGACCAGCAGTCTCAATTAATCTGGACCACCGAGGAGATCTTTCAAACACTGGACCCCCAAACAGACAGAAAATGCCAGCTGATGTGAGGTCCCCAACACACATACAGTAGAGTATTTCCAGGTCTGTGTTCATTCAGAGATGATGAACCTAACCCTCAAGATACTGGAGGCCGCAGGAAGTTTAGAGGTCAGATGGGGTGGAGGGTAGGGACCTCCATGTGGAGACAGGGTGTGGTAGGAAGGAGGTGTGGGATGTGGAGTAGTTGGAGAGTAGGATTGGAGGGGCGGGGAATGGAATATGGAGCATAAAAATAAATAAATACAAAAGAGTAGTAGAGTAATAAATAATGTACTGTACTTTTTGTGTGTATGCTTTTATTTGGTTATAATTTGGTTTTTATTATTTTGTTTTCTAGCTTTTATGATTTTTTTGTATAAATTTTTGTTTGTTTTGAGAAGGACAGTGTAAGAGCATTGTGTGTATATGTATGTAAGCGTATGGTATATGCATGTTGTATGCATGTGTGTGCAGATGTGGCCTGTGCAATGCTTAAGCACAACAGAAGAGGACAAGAAGTATCTGACTCTCTTCTCACCTGTTTTCTTGATCCAGACACTCAGTGAACTTGGAACCAAACAGGTGGCCAGCAAGACCCAGCATCTTTATGTCTGTGCTACCCACAGGGCTTTGTTAGAGACACCATGAGCATGATGGCCTGGATTTACATGAGCAGTGAGGATGCATGATCAGGTACTGTATTAGTCAGGGTTCTCTAGAGTCACAGAACTTGCAGATAGTCTTTATATAGTAAAGGAATTTATTGATGACTTACAGTCTGCAGTCCAAATCCCAACAATGGTTCAGTAGTAGCTGTGAATGGAAGTCCAAGGATCTAGCAGTTGCTGAGTCCCACACCGCAAGAAGGTGAAAGAGCGAGAGCTAGACTCCCTTCTTCCAATGTCCTTATATGGTGCCCAGCAGAAGGTGTAGCCCAGATTAAAGGTGTGTGCCACCACACCTTTAATCCCAGATGATCTTGGACTCGGAGATCTCCCTGTCTTAATCTTCTGGATTCAATCACCACTGTGTCTCAAGATCTCCATACCAAGATCCAGATCAGAAACTTCTATCTCCCAGTCTCCAGATTAGGTTCACTGGTGAGCCTTCCAATTATGGATTGTAGTTCATTTCAAATATAGTCAAGTTGACAACCAGGAATAGCCACTACAGGTACTTATAATCAGTTCAGCCATTTCCCAGACATTTAGGAGCATTCTAAATTCAAGTTTTTACTTAGAATCTTGGGCATAATTAATAAATAGTCTAGGATTAAGTTTTAGTTGAATAATCTATCATCTCTATCTATCTATCTATCTATCTATCCATCTATCTATCTATCTATGTATCTATCTATCTATTGCTCTATCTATCTATCCTATATCATCTGTCTCTCCATCCATTCACCCACCCTCCCATCCATTTATCCATCTATCCATCTGTCTATCTCTATCTATCTATCTATCTATCTATCTATCTATCTATCTATCTACCTACCTACCTATCTACTTATCTCTCTAGTTCTTGGTTTTCAAAGCAGGGTCTATGTATCCCTGGCTGTTCTGGAACTCACTATATAGACCTGGTTAGCCTCAAGCACACTGAAATCCCCCTGCCTCTGCCTCCTGAGTACTGGGATTAAAAGCATGCTTTTAAAGCATTTTTCATTGGGCTTCCAAAAGGGGAGACACAGGTTAAAGCCTGGAGACATCCTGTGCTGGTGTCAATAGGGAAAAGCACTAGTATTTAGTGGGTAGGGACCACAGAGGTTGCTGTCTTTCACTCTTCTGTCACAAAACAAAACAAAACAAAACAAAACAAAACAAAACATCAGCCTGCTTTACATGCTTACAGTGTTAAAGCTAAAAAACCCTGAAGTAGGAAGTCAGTCAAGTACCTTAATCCTGGAGAGCATATAAATGGTGGAATGAAAAACATAAACTTTTAGAAAGTCTGTCAGAGACACATTCTTTCTGGCTAAACTCTGCAACTTATACATAGACAAATATCTGTAGAATAATTACCTTAATAAAGGGGAAGGGTGCAGGCAATTCTTCCCACTGGACTTGCTTAGATGAGTGCGTAGGGAGGAGGGAGGATGCTAAAGACTCAAGGTTAGCAGTCATTGCTGTATAGCAAAGTTATCTCTGTAGTGTGTAGGAAGTATTTTTCGGGTTACAGTCTTCCTAGCCTTCAGAATGTGTGAGAATAAGCAAGTAATCCGAATACATTTCAACTCTTTCTAGGGTATGGGACACATTAAGATGAATTTGATAGTACATATATGTAGCCACTTTATTATACTGTAAAATTACTGTTCATTCCATTGGAACAATAAAATTTGTGGAAAAGGCTCTGTTACAATTTTTAGTCATAAATGATAGATTTTTATATACCCCAGGCAGTAATATTACTGATAAATTTATACCATACATCACTTTAACTTTAACTTTCTTTATATATATATATATATATTTATTAAGGCGACTGGTTCGAGTCAAACCACATGCTGTGCCTTTTGCTTAGGGAACTCTCTCACACACAGCAAGAATAATTGTTCCTACTTAATGGGGTTACCAGAGAGAATGTGGCCCTGGATCATATGATGTATATAGTATAATGAAAACCCTCTGCAGAGCCTCCAAAGGCTATGCTAAGAGTTTCACAGTTTTGTGGGTTTTCTCTTATTAAGAGGAGAAAAAAAAATAGTGGTTGAAATCTCTAAAAGAATAGGTGGAGGATAAGATTTCAAAGCATCCTTAAGTGAGATATTTCATTGCAAGTTTGTCAAGAAAAATGTCTTTGTCCTTTGGCAAATGAGTTGAGGGAAGAAAAGAAGTTAATTTTAAAGCTATTTCTCAAAGTGTACCATGAAGAATGGTTTCTGTCCTTGAAAACAAAGCCATAGATTTAGACTCTGCATCTTTCTTTTAAAAAATTAAATTATGATTACATCATTCCTCCCCCTTCTGTTTCCTCCCTCTCTAACACCTCCCCTGACCTCTCCTCAAATTCATGGTTACTTTTTATTTCATTATTACTGCTACTTACACAATTATGCATAAATATATAAATGCAACCTGCTGAATCATTTGTTATTATCTATGTGTGTGACGTCAGGGCTGACAGAGTCTGCCGTTGCACTGGCTTCCTAAGTGTCTCTGGCTCAGAATCTCTTTTCTAATTTCAGGAGTTCATCTGTTTTTCTTTTTCTTTCTTTCTTTCTTTCTTTCTTTCTTTCTTTCTTTCTTTCTTTCTTTCTTTCTTTTTAAATTATTGGTTATTTTTATTTATTTACATTTAAAATGCTGTTCCCCTTCCCAGCTTGCCCACCCACAAACCCCCTCTCCCATCCCCAGCCCTGCTTCTGGGAGGGTGCTCCCCCACCCCCAGCCCCCACCCCTGCCTCACTGCCCTAGTATTTCCCTACACTGGGACATCAGAGCCTTTACAGGATCAAGAGCCTTCCCTCCCACTGATGCCAGATAAGGCAATCCTCTGCTATATATGCAGCTGGAGCCATGGGTCATGCCATGCATATTCTTTGATAAGTGGTTTAGTCCCTGGGAGGTTTAGGAGGGTCTCATTGGTTGATATTGTTGTTCTTCCTATGGGGTTGCAAATCTCTTCAGCTCCTACAGTCCTTTTTCTGACTCTTCCATTGGGGACCATGTGCTCAGCTCAATGGTTGGCTTTGAGCATCTGCCTCTGTATTTTTCAGGCTGTGGCAAAGCCTCTTGGGAAGCAGCTATAGCAGGCTTCTGCCAGCAAGCACTTTTTTGCGTCCTCAACCAGTGTCTGGGTTTGGTGTCTGTATATAGGATGGATCCCCAGGTGAGGCAGTCTCTGGGTGGCCTTTCCTTTAGTCTCTGCTCTGCACTTTGTCCCCGTATTTCCTTTAGACAGGCTCCATTCTGGGTTAAAATTTTGGAGATGAGTGAGCGGCCCCATCTCCCAACCAGGATATGGTCTCTACAGGTTTTCTTTCCCCTTTTTGGGGCATTTCAGCTAATCTCATCCCAATTGGGTCCTGAGAGCCTCTTGCTTTCCTGGCATCATGACCCCTCCCCTGTGCTTCATCACCGAGGTCTTTCCTCTCTGTACAAATGAAACAATCTTTCATGCTTTTTTTAAGCTAGACACTGTCAAATTATCCAATAATGCCTAATCTTTAAAAACGCTCTCTAATCTCCCTTCATTGTCACTTCACTGTCTTCCTAAATCTGAATATTTATCTTCTCATGAGCTACCATGTCTGCACAAGCAGAGAAACACGGGGCTAATGTTTATGTCCTACTGCCAGAACTTGTGCTTACATTTTATACACCTATTTGAAAACTAAAATGTAAAAGACTACAAAATCAAGTAGAGCCAAAGAAAGGAAATACTTCTGCTGCTGCTGCTGCTGCTGCTGCTGGAAAAGCTAGTGTCAGGTAAACTTTGGTAATAAACGATGGATCCCAGGAGAGTTAACATGTGCTTGTTGATACCTACCTATGTTACCATTAGGTAATTTCCCATGTGAAAGTAACACGTGTCTACATGGAAAAAAAATGTATGTACTCATGTTTCTTTATATTTTAATAGTCCCCAAATGGAGACAACTCCAGATCCCATGGATGAATCATAGGTAAGCAAGTAGGTTTACTTAAACACAAAACACTATTTACTACTCTATTAAAAAAAAATTGAACTAGCCAGGCATGGTGGTTCACGCCTTTAGTCCTAGCACTCGGTAGGCAGAGGCAGGTGGATTTCTGAGTTTGAGGCCAGCCTGGTCTACAGAGTGAGTTCCAGGACAGCTAAGGCTACACAGAGAAACCCTGTCTCAAAAAACAAAACAAAACAAAACAAAACAAAAAAACAAATGTGAACTTTTTAGACCAAAACTAAAAAGTATAGGTGAAGAAAATATGATGTATGTTTATGTTTGTGTTTTGTGTGTGTGTGCGTGTGTAGGATATGACCTATAATTCAACTATAAAGACAAAAATACAATACTGTGGGTCAATATGGATGGACCCAAATGATCCTATGTTAAATGAAATACAGAAGTCATAGAATGACAAACTGCATGTTCAGTTTTTATTATTACTTTCATTTATTTACAAGTTCTGCCATTGACCCCTCCCAATCCTCCCTCCCACTGCATGTTCTTAATCATTCACAAAAATAAAAACTGTTACTGTCATAGAAACTCTGATAGTGACCACGATCAGAAAAAGGTGAAATGATAGAGGTCAGGGAGTCGTTACAAATCAGATGCTAAAACCCAACTAGGGAGAGACAGTTATTTCTAGTCTTATATAGAGCATGATAGTGATGCAGCGATTTGCCATCTATTTTAAAGTTATTAGGAAACCCTAGTTTCTCAAGATGTAAAGTACATATCAAAGAAGTGCTATTTAATTCTGATCCAATACCTGTGCTTGTATGAAATTTGTGTACTATATTTTCTAGGTGTAAATATTACATGTCATTAACATTAAAACAGTGAAAACTTTTATGAGTCAATCTGCAAAAATTCCTCCTCCACTGTGGTTAGTGGGAAGTGGAATAGAGGTTTTTGGGACGATAGTAGATTATATCAGGGAAGGTCGAGGAACAAGCCAGAAAGGAAGGATTAAAGAAACTTGGAAGAGATGTCTGGGTGGATGACTATGTTAACTGCATTTTGGTGATGGTTTCATGGATACAACACACATTCCAACTTATTAAGTATCTTAGAATTCATTCCAAGACACTAAAACTTCCAGCAAAGCTTCCTTGAGAAGCAAAGAAGCTACGATTATGGTGAAACGATATTTTACAAGATAGAATCTATTGATTTCATCAGACTATAACAGGATAAGCATACATAGTTACTGAAATTATTGATAACATATGCTCTCTTTTTATAAGAGCTGACAGAATTAGATTTGAAATGGTATAAACCAAATGCTACCACTCATTTTCAAGTGTCTTTTATATTTCATGTGAATCAAATAAATGATGATCTAATATTTCTATTGGATAAGAAGGAAAACTGAACCAAGTGTGACTCTACAAGGATAACTATGTGACCTCTGATCTCAGCAAATAATTTACCTTTGTTGGATAACACCACATTATTTTCAAAATTGAGGCTGCTCACGCAGAGTGAAGAGACCTACTGAAAGAGATGGAATGCTTACAAAATCATTTAGTAAAAGTATTAAAGGTGGTGGCTTATCAGCACACCCTCTCACTTGGATTTAAAATGACAAAATCAAAAACCTATGTAAAGGCAATTGTCAAGAAGTACCAGGTGGAAGTGGAATATAATTCAAGAAGCTGTTATCCATGTGCTCCTGTCTGGAGACTTCCAAAGGCTTGAGAAGGACATTTCATTGGAGGCAGATAGGATTCCAAGATGGCACAGTTGCAGTTTTGTGCCCTGTCCCAGTCTTCTCTGTTACTAACTGATTAGGTATGAGAAGGAAAACAATAAAAGGAGATGCCCAGTGAGTATGGCATTGTCTTCAAGGTGCTTTAGTGGATGTAATATTGATAATAATTTCAGCATAAAAACACATACCTGATAAAAGTGATTGACAATATTTTACACTGGCATTATTCTTTTATTTTCCTGAAAAGCATTAAGATGTCATTTTGTGAGTAATTCAAAGAATCAAGAAGTTTTCTGGTCACTGATGAGAAATATTCTCTGGTTAAATGAAAACATAAATAATCAAGATCAGCCTTTAAAGGGGACTCTAAGAATTTTATTCTATGATCCAACACACATTCACTTAGAGAAAGCTGCCGTAGTGAATGATTGCTAACACTGTCATTACCGCACAACCACAAAAATGAATGAATGAATGAATGAATGAATAAATAAATAAATAAATAATGTCATTTTGTTCCAGATCTTTGCATGCACAGTGAAAGTGTATTTTCATTCTCTGAAAGGAGCTTTAAAAACACCTAAAACTTTCACAGTGTATGACAATACTAAGTAACAATTAAATGAAATTACCAATTCAGTTATCTGTTTAATTAGCTGTTGTACATGTCTGTCCCTCTACCTACTGATTTCAGAACTGTAGATTTGTTGGTTAAAGGGGAGCATTGCCATAAATCACTTACAAGCCCTCCCAGGACAGGGCAGGGGTACAGAGAACCAGCATGTGCTCCGCAAAGCTTATCAGCTAAGTAGTGAAATTTCAGCCTGGTGGTGTCAGCTTTATTTTTAGAGTGTTGCTGTGTAAACAAAAGAAGCCTCTAGGAGAATCTTGTTTTGGAGTTCTCACCTCATTTAAATTCTTAATTTGTCTCCTGAGCTTAGAAAAAGACACCTGAGTGTGATCCTGCTTCCCATTAATGGGCTCTAGGAAAGGATAGGGTTAGCCTCACTCAGCCTTTCCAAAACAGACAAACTCCAAGAAAAGGTAAATACTGCATTCTGATTCAAATTAGTTTAGACAGAGAAGACAATCCTGGGTTCTTTGTTTTATAACAGCCTGACTTTAGACTCACAAAACTTAAGGCCAATAAAATAGTTTGTTGAAAACTAAGGTGGAGTTGCTGCTAATCTGGTGCTTTCATTCCTCCTCCTCCTCCTCCTGCTCCTCCTCTCTCCTTCCCTCCCTCTCACCCCTTCATAAATGTCTGCCATCTCTATTCATTCAATAAAATGTCAGCAGACACCAAAATATGGATTGGGGAAAATCCAAAATATAAAGGAGATTTGCTTTGGGAGTTAACTCTTAGGACAGCTCCTTACAACACAACAGTAAAGAACTCTCATGAGAATTCCAAGTGTGCATATTCATAAAGCCATTTTGAGGAAATGCATGCATTAGAGTAAAATATTTTGTTGTCTTTTATAGATGTTAGGACACCTAATCCTCAAGTCTGGGCCTCCATTCACACCCCACAATGGAGATAAAATTCAGGAGAAACTAGGATGGCATATTTTATTTTCAAACTTGTATAAATTGTATTTCAAGATGTTATTTTTATGCTAGTCTGTTTCTGGTAAGTTCTTACAGGCACCCTTTTCTGATTACAAATGTCTGTCCACGTTCACAAGAATTAAACATTGCCGTCCATTTAACAGGCAAATGGATTTACTAGCTTCTATAAAAGAAAAATACACAAATAAACCTACCACTCATCTAACTGAAAACAATTGGGTATTTTCCAGAAGTAATGCAAGAAATAAGAAATAATTTAATTGTAGTTTTACCTCTTTATTTCACGTTAGTTCCTGTGCCTCAAGAAATCAACAGAGTTGTAAATGATAATATTACTGAGTGAAAATAATTAGGTGGGATGCTCTTCTGTCTTGCTTCTCACAGCAGGTTTTAAGCATAATCCAAACTTGATGTGCTGACACCTGTAATCAACACAAGAGGTTTCTTTTAAGCTAACAAATCATTCTTCCCACTGGAAGTATAAACAAGACCCTAATTGGCGATCTTGCTAACTCTTCTCCCTGCTGGGAACACTAGCCAGCATTTGGTGTGAAAATAGCAACCTCCACAACAATTTATAATTGGCAAATGGTAAAAGCTAATTCCGCACTTAAAGCCTACACCAGTCAATGGCTTCCTAATTACTAGCTCTCCTATCAATGACCTCAGAACCATATTTAATTATAAGGAGATAAACAGTAACAACTAACCCTGAGAGTACTGCTGGAGAGCCAGGCTCTAGGTTTTTGTTTCTGGGTCTGTTCTTTCACACGTCTATGTGTTTCAATTCATTGCATGTTTTATCAAACACACTTAGGAGGAATGCCAATCTCATTCCTAATTTTCGGAATCTAAAAACCTAGAACCACTAAACATTAGATAGAGCCCCCAGCAATCTCTTGTCTCTTCCACTGAAAACAAAATTCCACATAAATGGAAATTTGCTACTATTCCATTCAGACAATTAAATTTGGTCAGATCTATGGATCCAGGCAGGCTTCCTGGGTCATGTAGATTCTCATGATAATGAGGTCCATAGTTTGGAAGCCAAAGAATAGCCTTTATTAAAATACAATAATTGGTTAGGGAAAAGGGCTGAAATCTCTGTGTACAATGAATGAACGAACACAGATAAGCAAATGTGCTGCTAAATCAGTGACGTTGTTCACTTCAACTCAGAACACTGATTCTTCTTAAGCTATTAGGGAATTTGCCTTTCTCCTCTACTTGCTTCTCAACGTAACTACCATGGTTCAAGGCCACATTTTTCTGTTCCCTAAAGCAGCCATTACTAAGTTCCAACTGTAGAATTACATAAATTAATTTAAAATAAATAATTTATGTCTGATAAAAGTAAAAGTAAGGATGATGCCATACAGAAGTTAGATCACAGAATGTGGGTCCCAATTTCTGCCGACAGTCCAGAAACACACTTTAAGCTAAATTCTCAGCCCCCCCCCCCC
>NC_034598.1:72573199-72602933 GCF_900095145.1 Mus pahari
AGATCTGGTTGGAACAATAGCACCATTGTTGAGTATAAGGACCTGCAAGAAAAATAAAATTGAGTTTGTAATAAGTTGAATAAGAGTGGTTTGAGATCATGCAAATCAACACACACACATACACACACACACACACACACACACACACAAAGTATTTGGATTTAAATACTTAAAAAGCAGCTGTTTGTATGAAACATTAACGCAAAAACATATGGTTAATCACATTTTCTTAACTTCAGCTTTGCTCTTCCAACTAGTCATTCTGTGCTGTTTGTGGCTTTTCTGTGCCATATGAGGTGTTTAGAACATGCTGAACCTTTATCCATCAGACGCCAGGATAAACCATCGAATCATACCAACTAGAAATGTCAGCAGACCTTGCCTACCATGCCATCTGCCAGTTGATCCCCTATAGAGACAGAAGGCTTCAGTGATAGTGAGCAAGAAGAAACAAAGTGACAAGAAAACCAAATAGCCACGCTGACACCAGAAACCTTAAATGCAATTTGGTTCCAAAATATAAGGCTCAGGGAATTTTCTTTAATTGGAATAATTGTCATGGATATGAGTGGATAATGCAAACAAGAACACGACATTCTTGTATGTGCTATTGTGAGTCTAGGAAGAAGCAAATCCAATGGAAATGGAAGAGGAGACAAGAAGAATCAGATTTCAAAGTGGTTGAAGATGGGATTTTCTGGAAATAAGAGATCTTAAAAGGCATAAGTTACTAGCAATTTCTAATTTGGCAGTTTTGTGTCTTAGTTATGACACTAGTTAGTGCTACATATATGGGAATGGAACCAAGAGCTAAACCATAGACAGATTTCCTTTTCAGCAAAGAAGAAGGTTGGTTTGTGACTCCAGTATTAACTAGGGTACAAACTGAATGAGGGGTCCGTTGTATTTGACTGTTTCTGTTTTGTTATGACTTTCTGTCCGTTTGTTTATTTGTTTTCTTAAAATCATTCTCATTATACCAGAACTTATATACTTCAAGTTTGACTCAGACTGATAGTATTTCTCTTTCCCTAACCTGTCACGTGTTGAGGTTATAGGTGTTAGTTCTCAAGCCTACTTACTGTTTATTTATTTGCAAGCCCGTTTACTAGTTGCTAATAAGCTCTGTGGTCTTCACAGAGAGTCTTTAATGCTCCATAAAGTATTAGGGCTTGGTTAAAATATTAATGTTGAGGTCACTACTAGCAACCTAGTCACATTAAGGGAATTTTCAATATGTAGATTCACTTATTCATCTAAGTTCAGGTTTACTTACATAAAAATATATTTGGTGTTGTTTACCTTTGGTGTTTTATCAAAAACAAAATATTTCTTTACTATGTTGGTAAACAAAATAATTCCTTTGGATCCCTGAAAAATGTGCTAAATTTATAATTGTTTGCAAAATGAAACTACTGGAGCCTGGAGTAGTTTTACAACATGGTATTTTTCTTCTTTCATCAAAATTATTTTCTTCATTTACAAGTTACTTCATCATATAATGACTTCTGAAGAATTTTCATTTAACTTCCAGCCAATTGTGTTAGACACTGCTTGTGATATATCAAGCATTATCCACTTCTTTCCTTACAACTTTCATTTGAAATCTTAGTATGGAAAGTTGTAATTTGCCTACAATTGCAAACTCCTTTGAAAATGAGAGTCAAAACAGAAAAGAAATAGAAATCTCTTTTAAAATTATTTAAAGATCTTTATTCCTCCCCCCTTAATGACCAGATATTACTAAAATTCTGGTTTCTAAAAACCATGCCATTTAGAAATTTCCCTGGCGGACAATATTGCTTTGCTGTGTTACATGTGGTTAATGTTAGCCACATCCTTGATGTAACATAACACAAGCAGGCTGAGGTAATCCGATGTGACATATGACAGCATTGTGAGCCAGTCTGGAATATTTGAAAGTATGCCATCTCTCAAAGACCACGGGTCGATACCATGGTAAACCAACAGGAAACTTTGGTACTGCATTTTGAAGGACAACACAGTATGGCTCAGTGATAATTAACAGAAATTCGCAACCTGTATGTTGTCACTGTTTAACTAAAGCACATGTATTTTTCTTGCTAGTGAGTTTATATACTTCAAACCCCTGAAGTTAAATCACTGAAAAAGCAACTGCTTAAGAGCTATAATTATACATTACTATGGGTCCAACAGAAAAATGTCTTAGATAATTGAGAGATGAATCAAAAGTACCTAGCAATGTAAAAATAGGTGATATGCAGGCCTGTTGTTCCCAGTTATGTTTCATTTTTAAAAAGTGTTCAGTTTGAATCAAATGTCATTTTATTAGTATAGGAGGAAAAATAATCTAGAAACATGAGCACCGGGGCAAAGATATAAGTATTCTACATATGTTGTTGGGTTTCTCTGCAAAAAGTCTTTCTCTCCTCAACCTAATTTATTGTGCAGGCTGTGGAGAATTTGAAAACCATGTTTTCTTCTAAGATTACTTCAAGATCAGCTCCTTTGGTTTTTAAATTTGTTTCACATTTGTTTGAGCAGAAAATACTAGCACTAATAATTCTTGATGAATGCTGATGAGTTACAGAAATGAAAATAACTTGGACACTGAATTCGATAGGGGGACAGAAAAGGAAATTGAACATAATATGCACATCACAGAATGAAAAGGTAAAGCTGAACTACATGGTAAAGGATCAGCGTAGCTGTTCTTCGAGAGAGCTGGGATGCTCCATTGCCTTACTCAATTCTATTTCACAATACTCCCATGAGGATCTCCCTTATCTTCTCATATAAATCCAAAATCGCAACGTGTTTTTGCACAGATCTTTTAGATTTGGATGAATGGCACAAACAATTATATATATATATACATACATACATATATATAATGTTTATATATGTAGTATATATAGTGTCTGTGTGTGTATGTGTTTGTTATATGAGTGTGGTTTGTTATACGAGTGTGTATTTTAATGATTATTTCCAAATATAGTATGATGATGCATGATGCATGGGTTTCCCAAATTGCTGGAAGTACATGCAGAAGAGGAAGAAAATTGCTTTTATTTAATATTAGATAGCTTTCCAACACATAACTATTAAGCTCATAGTCTTTAGTGATATCCTTCTGTTTCGCCTTTGAATTGTAAGAGTGTCCTGTGCTTTAATGCAGAATTTTTTTTTTCTGAGCAGGGTTTCTCTGTATAACCTCAGTTGTCCTGGGCCTCACTCTGTAGATCAGGCTGGCCTTACACTCACAGATAGCCTCTGGCCTCTGCCTCCTGAGTGCTGGGACTGAAGACCTGAACCATGAACTTTAATCCCATCACTCGGATTGGTTCTTCTTATCCTACTTAACATAAAGAGAAACTGAAGGCTTGGTCTTACTGTAGTGATGGTTGAATCCTTATTATGATGCAGGCATTGAGGCTGGCGTTCAGCATCTTTCTTTCCTTTTCTTTTTTAACTTATTCACTTTACATTCTGCTCATTGCTCCCCTCCTGGTCACCCCCTCCCACAGTCCTTCACCTCCTCTCATTTGAGCCAGTGGCCCCCCACTGTGTCTCCCCCACTCTGGCACATCAATTCTCTATGAGCATGGATGCATCCTCTTTTACTGAGGCAGGGCAGCCCATCTAGAAGAACATATCCCATGAACAGGGAACAGCTTTTGGGACAGCATCTGATCCAATTTTTCAGAACACCATCTTTTTTTTTTTTTTTTTTTTTGTACTGTTCACAAAATCAGAGGTTCATGAAAGTTACCCAGGACATATTGAATAACATTTAAGATCAATTTAACATAAGAGTAGAATGAGCCTTTGTCACCCTGATGTTATGATTTGTTGAGGCTGAAATGGTAGGCAGGGGTTATATCTTAAGTTCTGGGTGGAACTTTGTAGAATACATTCAATTAAAAGAGATCGATTATCTCCAATGAATCAAAAGTTGGGATCTAATATAATGATAGATCTGTAGAGGAAATGTTAAGGGAAAAAAGGTCTAAATTGAGGAGGAAAAACAGGTGTAGCAAATTATATTAGTGGCTGAGTTGACTTCAGTAATACTGACTGAACTTTTATGAAGCTGTGTTTTCATGTCTCTGCGTACTATTACAAATAGGCAGTCCCACAGAGATAGGGAATGAGGTGCTATTGAGCATGCTATTCTTTATTGGAAGAATAAAATTACAGTTTCCCAGGGATTATTAGCTTTCACAGATACTTGGTGGAAGGGCTTTTTATGCCATGGTAGATAAGAAGAAATAAGATCTACTGAGTTAATGTGATATGTTTACAGTCATAGAGTTAATACACGCCAGGGAAGGTGCTTCAGCCTAAATGTGCAATTAAAAGTTTTCTCAAGAAATAACAAAGAATATAAAGTAAATGATGCCCTAGCACATGCAAGGGTCAACCTAGAAGAGCCACATGGCAAAGCTGAGAAATGTCTTTGTGGTTACATCAGTGAATTAAGCAAGTGAGGAAATTCCGAGAGAGTGGTCTGGTGTGGATTTTGACCTTCTAAAACACCATAAGGTAAAACATGACATACAGGGCCAGATCATTTTGAATGAACTTCCTTGATGTCTAATTTGCTAAATGTGTTATTATTACATCCTCTGTAACATGATGAATAGTGCCACTTACCTATGTTCTGTTAATTACAGTGTGCTTATAAAACATTGCCCAAAGTTTTGTGGCTTACAACAGGTTCCATTCTTGTTTGTCTTCTTCAAGCCATCTATATTCAATGAGCCTCCACTGCTTCTTCCCTGGGGTATGCTGGTCTCAGAGGATAGAGGACGAAAGGGTGGAAATAGTGGATGCTTCTGGGAGGAGCAGTTGATTGAGTCCTTCATCTCTTCGTTATTTGTGGACAGGCCAGGGGAAGTCCTGGACCTGAGCCTTGTGGAATGGGGAGGGAACTCATTTCACCCCATGGAGAAGATCAGAAAGCATCTCGAAGCTCTGCCATCCATCAAAGCTCATCCCTAGGATTATCGTGCAGAACACTGAAGAGGTGAGAAATTTGGTCTCTGGCCATGACTGACACATAGTAGGTACTCAAGAAATAAAATTTCACTTTCATTCCCAGTTTGAGATCAATGATCAATCTGAATAAAGACCTATGTCATGAAATACTTAGGGTATTTGTAGCGATGATATGGTAGTTATTTTGACTGTTAACTTCTATTATAATGACTGAGAGGTGGTAGTTACTAAATTGATGGAGTCTGTTTGTTTTGTTTTGTTTTTTGAGAGTAAGGGTTTTCATCAAAAAAAAAAAAATCTTAGTAAGTAAGAAAGACTTTGGTTTCTTTTTTTAATTCTCAAAAAAGAAAGAAGGGGATGACAAGTAAAGACCCAGGACTTAAAAGTTTATTCTTATTTTCTTAAGAGTTTTGGAAACTTTTTTCATAACTACTGCACAAGGGAACAGTCAAAACATACAGATGGACAAACACTCGTGTGTGTGTGTGTGTGTGTGTGTGTGTGTGTGTGTGTGTGAGAGAGAGAGAGAGAGAGAGAGAGAGAGAGAAAGAGAGAGAGAAAGTTTTACTTATTTTACTTAGAAGTTAGTATTTGGAATACCAGATGCAAATAAGTTTTGGTAAAAGTAACATCCCAGTAAGAAAACTCTCATGGGTTTTGCAAACTATAGAGCAAGAGGAAAATTCTTGATTCAATGTTTCTTAACAGACCTCTTTTCTGTGTCATGTAGTCAATTCCCTCAAAAGGATTTTTAAAAATAAGAAATGGATTTGGTACACTTTTTGGATGAATCCTTGGGGTAAAAGCCAAGAAGTTTGGATTTCATCCTCTGAGATCAATGACACCACTGTACTTTTGGTATAAAAAGGGTTTTGCCATGGTTGCCAAAAATCCACTATTTTGCCATCAGCTATATAGTGGCAATACAATGATTGACAGCTGGTGCAGTTACTCCAGGATGGCTGCATTTCAACTTAAAGCAGTGCTTAGCTTGAAATGTACTTTGAGTCTCTTGAATACAACAAAAAACCAGTTCTTCCTTTCAACTGACAGCCAGTCAATGACACCTACTACATAAGGTGCTTGGTTATGTTTTATAATATATTGGATACATTGAGCACTTTTAAGAAACTCTCTAAAACTACAAACTGGTTCATAAAGTTTTCCTCACATTTGTGATATCAAAGTAGACTTTATATGTGTGAAGGCCTTGATAATATGTAGAATACTTTTGGGTCTGTATAAAGCCAAATAACTAAGTTATAGTAGTTTGCCTAATTTGACGCACAAAAATAGTTTTGGATAAAACATGAATTGTTTAAATACTTCCATAAAGACAAAGTTAAACTTATCTTGGGAAAAATATATGAGGATATTTTTGGCATTTCATTCACGATAAGCTTCTGAAATACTAGAGATTTTTTTCACATGAAATTTATGAACCACAGACATGCTTTCTCTACATTGATATATCATATCTTTTGAAAATTGATACAAAATTGATGAATGAATGTTTTTCATATGTTCCTAAGGACCCTACAACATGTAAAATCCATAGTGATAATACAAATTTGGGGCAAATATTGAGAATCAGTTTTGTAGTTTTAGAATGCTTCTTGGAAGTGCTCAATGTACCCAGTACATTACAAAATGAAGTCATTTGAAAATAAATGGTCAAAACAAGTATAAATAACAGAAGAAACGTTGATTAAAATTCTTACCAGTCCTTGGTTTGGGTTAGAAAAATTATATAGAAAATTATGCTTCATATTAACAACATGATTCCTTTGAACATAGAGTCAGCATATCTAAGGAGCTCCCTACATTTACAGGAGCTTTTGCAACCTTGAGATTTGTAGCATCCTGTAGCTTTTCCCTGAAATTTCAAGTCCAACTACATCAAATAATATGAAAGAAAACACGTAGGCACTGTGTTCTCCAAATCTCAGAAGTAAGGATACGGGATCTTGGATAATTAGAGCTAACTGGCGACTGCACACAGACATCAAGTTTGCCAGAAAAAACTGCTTTACTGTTTGCTTCAGTTCCCAGGCACTGTTTAGAATCAGAATCTTAAAAAAAAAAAAAAAGAAAAAAAAAAAAAGGATTGCATGTTGTGTTAATTGATTTAGGAGTGTGTTTTGTGCTCACCTTTGATGATAGAAAATGAGATACAGCAGTTCAGAATGCAACCCGAAATGTAGGCTGCACGGGTGTGGCCAAGCCTCAGGTTCAACCAGTTTGTTGGTTGTTGGTTGCCAGTAAACAATCAGTAGCTCTTCCCTGAAAACTGGGGTCTGGCTAGAGAAAATACACAAATTCTGAGTGGTGCAGATAAAATATCCACTTATGTTCTAGAAACTTCCCCGATTTTATCTTACTACCCGAATTTCCAAGTCACTAATGTCCCTCTTTCAGCTTATATGTTCATAAATATTATATAATCTTAAATAGCTCATCTTAAATATTTTGAGGCCCACAGATGACATTTAGGATGACCATATTGCACAATGTCTCCTGTTTTTAAACTCTAATTTTAGATAATTTGTGTTCTAATTACTTTGCTAGATAATATAAGACTTTCTGTAAATGTTGAAAAAAAAACATAAATTGAGAAACCACATGAAAAAATTGTTGACAGATTATGCTATGTATAGTAATAATGTTGGTAAATTATGCTATTTAGGATAATAATGTTGGTAAATTATGCTACTTACGATAACAATGTTGGTGTACAATGAGTAGATGTTTCTTGTTGAAAAGTGAACATTGATTAGACATCTTATTTCTTCTCATTTTTGCTTTACAAATATTTAAGATCGGTATAAAGTGTTAAATTTCTTTTAGAAAGAGTCAGCTTTTTTTTTTTTTTCCGGCAGAACTACATGCTATAGACTTCACTAAAAAGATTGGAATTTGTGTAAGTGATGGTTACTGTCACTTCCTATATTTGAACTTTCATGATTGCTATCTCCTGAATCATTTATCTTTTTGTAGACATTTCTCTAAGTTGGGAAACCTCCAATGAGCTCTGTTCCTACCTTGAAATGGAATATTATCTCTGAAGTTACTGAGATTAACCAGCCCCCACACTGTGTTTCTTCTTCCAGTGTAATTCTTGTATCAGAGATTATTAAAATCTATGTAATACTAATAAGAAAATTTACTCAAAAGTTGAAAAGTTGCTGACGAGAAACCCAACCCTCATGCTGTTTAAATTCCCTACTTGATTAAATTCTACAACATAGCACACAGCAGCACTTAAGTCACGTGATGGAAACCCTTGATAATTGTTCACCTTATACCCTACTATCTACACATGATCCTGGCCTCTCTCTTTGGAAAAATAAACTCGAACACCCAACGTAGAAATAAAAGGCTCCAACAGCAGTCTGAACACTGAATAAAAAAGTAGCAATGTCTGAAAAATAAAAACAGAAACCTCTAAAATAATGTTTTATTTATCACATACAAACGTGTTTTCCTAAGAATTATTTCCAGTGTGGGCCACCATATGGAAGTAGGAAGCCATTACAGGAGTGGACGAAGATGGTTTGTATCAGCTGCATAACTTGTTTTGTTCTATGCCTTCAGGCTTCAAAACCCGCTTCCCATATTTTTTTTTTCCTTTCTTTAAAAATAATGTACATCAGTTTAATTTATCCCAGGTCCTGACAGGAGGATCGGATTTTAAGCATTTAATGCTGTGGTTTCAAATCCAATTTCTCAGTGTTCATCGTTTCAAAAGTGGCAGAATTCAGGTTTTGAAAAGGTTTAAGAGCTTGGAGAGTACCGGCCCCCTTTTCCTGAAGTTCCACATTAACGTTAAAGGCAGCTCTGTAAGAAAGGCACAGTTTGGTCTGAGTTTGTCTATAGTGTGCTTCAGGAAATACTCAAGCTTCAGACTCTCCAACAAGAGCCTCTTCTTGGTGGTGTCAACCGAGGAATACTGTTTCAACTCGAAAGGCATATTGAATAAATCATCCGTTTACAGGTTTTCTGAACGAGGATACTGATTGGCTGGGGCTTTTTCCTAAAAGGAGGGTATCAATAGATCTGCTTAAGGCTTGATTCCACTGAATGTGTTTCGAAACAGCTTTCCCTGTGACGGATGGAATGTTCGTCCATTCAGACGCTGAAGCATAGGTCTTTGCACAGTAAATTCATTGTAGGCTGTCTTTATTGCTGGTGGGGGGAACCTCAAAAGGTCAGGAGTCCGGATTGCTTCAAATAAACATCCAGGGGTTCAGATGCTTTTTTGAAATGAGCCCAAGTTTATTTGAACCTCCTTTCTCTGGTTTGGAAATCAGGCTGAAAATTTCACAGAACCAGATTTTTTTTTTTTCCTTAGGAGATCTCAGAAATGTTGTGGTTTAAAGTAAAGTAATAAACAAGCTTGAAAAATGAAAAGCAAAATTGGCTCGAACTCACCTGGTTTCATTCTGCTAAATGCCAGAGACTGAGTGGCATTGTACAAACTTGAAGAAGAAAAAAAAAAAAAAAAGTAAACAGCCTTTGGCTGTGGTTTAGCCTAGAATTCTAAGGTTCAAGAAAACATTATGCCACTCTCTTCTCTGGTTTTGAGGTCCTGTGATAGTTGTCTGTTTTGCCATACATCTCATGTCTTGTCTTTTGGAGATCAGTATATTCATATTCCATTTTCAGATGGCTAATGAAGACTAACTCTTCTGTGTTATGAAGTGGAATAATCTCTATGTGTTTGCAAGCACGAGTGGATTGAAACTGTGTCGTTTGCATGATATATGCAAAATGAAAAAGAAGGAAGGATTCTCAACACTTATGGTTACATACCACATGTAACAAGTGTGTTTTTTTGTTTTGTTTGTTTTGTTTTGTTTTGTTTTTTAGTCACAGCAATGACATTAAAGAGGCATTTTATCTCCAATTATAAATGGTGACATGTAGCATGCTTTTGAAGGCTTGCTAACTTGCTCAAATTTGTATTTACATTGCTGCTGTTAGGGAGCTGAAAAGGCTGGATTAGTGATTGGTGCTAAGGTTGCTCAGGTTCAAAGACCATATACTCTATGAATTTGTAAAACATTCTGTTAGGCCATTAAGGTCACCCCAAGAGATTTTAGTCTGTTTACTCCTAATGAAAGTCACAAATACTATCTATTATTTTCATAACGGATTATGTATCTTATAAACTACATAGAAAATATATCAGATTTTTTTAAACTACGATGGAAATAGGTACATTCTATGCTAAAGAGAGTCAGTTTCAGTATGATTGTTCCATCTCTATCACAAACTCACTGAGATCATTCCAACAAGGAATGAGAAAAGGGTTTTGATACGTTTGTGCAAATGAAGAAAACATAGCAGCTAGGAAATTCAAAGATTTTGCAGGTCTGGAAATTAGGAGACATCATGAAGGAAGCCCAAGTCAAACCCCTTCCCGTATATGAATGGTTCTTTGCTAAGCAATGCTTTAGAATTATGCGGGTGTTCAGTTCCCAATGCCTTTTACATTGTCTCTTCCTTACAAGTTTCAGTAACAGTGAGTGTTCCCCGTTCCCTTTAGGGATTTCATATAATTCAACTTTGCACGTAAATTGTACTTCTGATAGAAAGAGTCCTAGGCCCACTGATAAAATCCAAACTGCTTTTTTTTTTTTTTTTTTTTTTGCAAAGCTCAAAATAGTCTGGACACATGATACCAGGACCGATCGTGAGCTACCCATTTAAGTTACGTATTAAGTCTAAATTTAATCAAGGCCACATTTTATTTATACATTTCATGCATTAAACTCATTTAAACTTTTAGTCAGATTGCATTAGAAGAAATACCCCCGTGTACATCACGCAGCAGCAGCAAAGCTAGTGTGTGTGCTCCAGGAATTTGAAAGGAGCTAGAGATCTGGAGTCTGATTTCAACATTTCTTTTTCTTCCTCTTCCCCCTGTGCTTGCAGCAGGTCTGTTGTGGGGCACACAGTTTGTTTCCTAACATCACTAATATAGTCAGCATGCTATGTACAAATGTGTAAACACAGACATTCTCTGTAATCAGGGAGGTTGGTATCTTAAGGCAAGATTATGTTTTTTTTAGGAAATGCAATTTATGTTCAGGATTGGATTTCGTTTGCAGACTGATAACGTCTGGGGTCCAAGAGGATGATAATAGCATTGTATCTTAACAGCCTGCCCGGCATCTGAAACCTCCAGCCTTCTTAAGCAGTTGCGTCTTATGATCTCAAGTTAAACGATGTTAATTCTTCCTTTCTTTGAATAATGGCCAGCATGAGTGATATGAAAATCATTTAAACCTATAAAATCTGTAGCACGAATAAGCCACATAGTCGAATGCAAGGAAATACAGAGAGACATGGGAAAAAATATGCAGGGACACCAGGACTAACATCCATCCTCACAAGTCAGGAAATTAAAATTTATGTCTGGAACTCTGGTACCCTTGAGGTTGAGGTTGTTGGGTGGGGAGCACGTTAGACACGATGCTTAGACTATAATCATTTTAGTCTGGTTGAGGCATTGCCCTAATATTATAAGACAAGTTAAATATATGACAAATATTCGTTCTCCTTTCAAATACAAGTTGAAATAAATCCACCCAAATATCACTTGGTATTATAGCTTTCTCTATTAAATCAATCCATTCACTTAAAAAAACAAAACAAAACAAAACAAAACAAAAATGAAACAAAAAAGAAAACTGCTGAATGCCTTTTCCAGAGCCTTAAAAAAAAACAAAAAACAAAAAACAAAAAACTGTTAAATGTTTTTGCAAGTTTAACCATCAGTTTCCATGCCCAAAGAGCAAGTTTCCCCCAATATTAAATTCACTGGATCACTTTTACTACTCCTTGTCTTTCTCCTTTCTGTTCCCTCTTCTCTTCTTCCTTCTTCTGATCCTTGGGTTTCTTTTTTTAAAAGTTAAGCCAGGAAGGTAGAGAGCTGAGGGCCCAGCAGCTCTGCTAAGCAGTGGACACATGTATCAGGTGAAAAAGTAAAGCTTCCTTCAGCTGAGTCTCTTGGAGTTAAATTTAAACAACAACAACAACAACAACAACAACAACAACAACAACAAAAAGTCCCTAATGAATTGAGTACCCAGAACTTTTTTTAGCGCCGCGGAGTCCTTTTTAAGCATGGTAATAGGTACTGTGAGTGGGGAGACCAGACCACAGAAACCTCAACCTGCCTGGGTTGTGCTTGGAGCTCTACAGCAACATTGACCAGAGCACCCAGAGCTTAAGATCATTTGTTCAAACATATTTTCTAAACGACACATGTGTCAATTCGAAGGACAGGTCTGGAGCATGCCGTCTCGACATGATTTTCCAGCATGAGGTCCCTGTATGGCACTATAATAATCGAATGTTTAGGTGTGCCCTTATAGGTACAAGTTTGAGGACAAACATTGTATCTCATGATTCTTCCAAAACACTTGGAAAAAAATAGTGTAGCTTTTGTTGTTGTTGTTGTTGTTGTTTTTTAAATAATCTTTTATTGTGGTTCTCTGCCCCTCCTCAACTGAAATGAGATTCAGTGCCATTAAGACTATTTATTTAATGAGAATGTTTCAGTTTGGCATGCACCATAACTAGTACGGATTTTGTTGTTGCTGCTGTTGCTGCTCATTAAGAGTTTCTGACAAACAGCTAAAGTATTGAGAATCAGAAGCTGAACCGAGGACGCTTCACATCACTATAGCCGCAGTCTCGTTGCCTTAACTGGAGAGTAAAATATTAGCCCTGTCTAACCTACCTTTTCCATTAGGTGTAAAAAAGCACTTTCTACAAGTGGAGAATATGAAAGCCAGCTCTCGACTGATTGCTTGCATGTTATTCCTATGCACGCCCATTGTCATAAGCTGGCGCTGGGCGAGCCCCTGATTCTAACCATATGCTGCAGGCAGAAAAGCTTGGAGGAGTTTCCTCTAGGGTGCCAGCACCAAGTTCTGCTGGATCCCCAGGCTCCGGGAGAATATGAAAACTGCAAGTTCTCCTGTGATGAGATTTCATCCAGATGGTCGTGAGTTTATATATTAAATAATGAGTTCTGGACGTTTAAGTAGTGTCTTTAAATTGTAAAGGCCATATAAATTTGTCCACTGGAGGGCGCAGAAAGGCCATAATACTGAAGCCAACTCTCAGGCCGGAAACTGAAAATCTAATTTAAAATATATCACTTGAGTGGATTAATTCATAACTACTGTAATTCTAATAAGATTACTAATTTATAGTGTCAAACGACATTCAGACCTCTGCTCTGGCTTTCTCTTGAGCAGCCTGCTGAGCCGTTGAAAAATAATTCAACATTCGAGAATGTAAAGAAACTTAAAGTTCACAGCTAATAATCTGGAAATAAAAAAATAATCAAGACTAAAATTATTTTCCTGAATGTGTGTATTGAATCATCAATTGTTATGACAACTTCTGTGCAACAAAGCAGAGTAGGTATATTACTTAAGCCAATTACCTACAACACAGCATTGCTCACTATATGAAGTTCAATTTAAAAATAGAAAGATGAATCTCTGTTGGAAGGCATTGAGACTAAATACGCATTACTTTGCATCTATCTAACGTCATTAATGTGATCCACAAGGCAATGCCTTTGTGAAGTTATATTTACCCTAAGAAATTGCTTGTGTGTGTATGTTCAAACAATTCATAAAATACTCACCAATGAATTTGAGGCTTATATTCACTTTATTTTATTGGAGACCTTTCAAAGGAAATCTCAGTATGGAAGGCTAGTTCACATCAGTATCAGTTCACATCAGTATTGCCTTTTCTTTTTTCTTTTCTTTTCTTTCTTTCTTTCTTTCTTTCTTTCTTTCTTTCTTTCTTTTTTTTTTTTTTTGGAGACAGGATACACACACACACACACATATATATATATATATATATATATATATATATATATATATATATATATTGTAGATGTGGGTGCTCTGGAACTCACTCTATAGACCAGGCTAGCCTTGATCTCAGAGATGTGCCTGCCACTGCCTCCCGAGTGCTAGGATTAAATGGCTGAGCCTTGTGAGCCTAAACTCATCATGGTCTTTTGGAGGTCTGACTTTCTGACATTGGGGAACTCTGACTTGGAGAAACCTGCTGTTCTTTACTTTGTCTAATGAACTGCGCTGATCACCCAGGAGACAGAGCCCTGTGAGTTCTTTCTCTGTTGGTTTAATAGTTTCATTACGTTTCTATATAATGGAGTCCTGTGATTGTCTTACTTTCCCTCATTCTACAAGTGGAGGCTGGAACTGTATAGTGCTTTCAGGTAGAAAAGACATCCTTAACACAGAAAGGGGGCTTTCAGGTAGACATGTGTTGGCAGTAGAGAAGTAATCGGTCATTGGCAATGAAGAGGTCTGGGTATAATGACTGGGTGCAGCCAGAATGCACTACTAGCTATTGTCGTCGTTGTGAAGCCAGAATCCCTAATGCTGACGTTGTTTGGGTTAACCAAAATGGCTCTAACACTGAAACTGATAAATGCAAGCACTGTTCCTTTCTTATTGGCTTCATTAATTTTTTCATCTCTATATCTATCTATATCTGTGTGTGTGTGTGTGTGTGTGTGTGTGTCTGTGTATGTCTTTGTGTGCTTGTGTATTCAGTAGTAGGCTGTCTTCTAAAGTATAAAGCATCCTCAAAGACAGCAAAGATGAAAAGGGAGATGTTTGTCAAGGCTGAGGGTAATGATCCACCCAGATGGAAAAGTATTTTTTTGGCAGAATTGCCTTCTAATAACTTTCAAATTACACAACACAACATGTTTGTCAGAATTATTTGCAAAATAGTTTTTGAATAACTTAAAACAAGTTTTAAATAACCACAATGACAAACGTGGAAACAAACAAAACCCCATGAAATCAGGTGGGGTAAACTTTTCCCTCCTCAGCATTGTATAATGCTTCTCTTAGGTGGTAAAAAGTAATGATATTTTCTAATGTAATGATATTTTCTGAATAATTTGATTAAAACAATGACACCTAACTACTTCAATAATAATTACGTATGGTAATTGGGTAAGTAAATTTAAATAACATGAACAGAGTTAGTAAAAAGGTAAAATGAATAATGCCAGCTTTTTACTACAGATATGTAAGTTTCCTATTGTGACCATCAAACCTGTCTGTTGCGGTGTATTAGCTGTGAAATGAGAGGGCTTTGAATCCCCCAAACTCAATAACACTAAGTAGATAAAAATCATGTAAAGTTTGAAAATGAGCTGTCTAGTAAGGTGGCTTTCTGTTCCATTTCTTGATTTTATTTGCTTTTTTTGGAGGTGGGGAAGAACATAAATTTGGGTGGGTATGGAGGTGCAGAGGATCTGGAAGGAGTTGGGATAGAGGAAAACAAGATCAAAATATACAGTGTGAGAAAGTGTGATAAGTAAATGCAGAAATGTCTGTACTCACTTTTGAGTATGCATCTCCCTCCTTGTTCTGTCTCCCCATTCATTTTTATAACGATATGTTCTATGGAACAAGAGTTTGCAGCCTTAGTGTATTTCTAAGTATCTAGTTTTCCTCTTTCTGGTCATCAGGAGACCAGGAAACATGTGCCCAGATTTTTCTAAAAGAGTTCGTTTGTCTTTCATGTCTTACCCCATTGTGAAGTAGCACTGGCCTTGCTGGAATTCAAACAATGTCAAGTTTGCTAGGTCATAATATTAAAAGAACAATGTTCTTGGTTACTCTTAAGTGGAAGCAGGGGAATGTTTAAGAAGTAAAACTTACTTATTTGTAGTTAAATTTAAACTTTTTTTTTTTTTAGTTATTTGATCTAAATATACCTAAATCACAATCCACTGTATCTTTACAGCCACAAGTGAATTGTTCTGTGAAACAACTCTTGCTTTTAGTGGTGAGAGTGTCTTTTTATGACTTCAGTATATTCCACGAACACTTTTGCTTTATAGAACAAAAATTTCTGACTTCAGGAACACCGGGGCACATGTTGTCTTCTCAGTACTTCTTGGTCCTGGTATGATTTCATCTTTACTTTTTTTTTTTCTATAAAGAAAAATGGTATGAATAACAGAGAAAAATGTAATCAGTAAATTCCGTGCTCTGTGAACTTTAGGGCTTGTATGAGTTCTTGGGTTTCTGTGCTGTTTTATTGAAAATCCTTTAGACTTCTCTCCAGTTCTTAAATAGTAATGCTTTAGCCAGATTATTTGAATATAATAAAATTTAATTTGCAGGTCTAATGTTCATAGTTCATGTTGGCATCCTTTAAAGGATCTTTAGATTCTCTATTCATGTTGCTTTTGTTGGCATCCTCTAAACAGTCTCTGTACTCTGTACTCATTTCGAACTCTGACTACTAGGAAAAAAAATCGAATCTAATAGGTAGTAGGTGTCCCAACTCTTCTACGAGCTTCCCCTAGTCCTCATGTCCTCTCTAGCCTTCCTTCATCCCATCTACCTGCCTATTTGTTACTGTTCTCCAAAGAGAAAAATCCAAATTGGATAGGTAATTATAAGAGTTAAAAATAACCATGAAATGCCTGCTGCAAATTGGGGATTCAAGAATCCAAGAGCGATCAGTCCAAAGCTGTAGGTCTGAGAAGCAGAGGATCTGACAGTCAGTCTGATGGTCCAGAGACAAAGGCATGAGGACCCAGAAGGCTTTTGGAGAAATAAATCTCTAGTTCAAAGGTCATGGATTTCAGAATTCTATTGTCAAAGGTTTGGAGGAAGAATATCTCAGCTTCAGGACAGTAGGGATTCTATTTGACATGTATTTGCAGAGGAGAATATAGATTGTGATCATTCATAATGAGTAACCATTAAAAACTGTCATAAAATAATTTGTGATACAGTTTGTCAAGAACCACCTTCAATTTGACAGTTGGCACTCTAGCCTGCCACAAGTTTACAGCTGTTGATTGGAAAGAAAAAAATATGACTGGACACTGAGAGGCATTGCTTAACCGGAGCATTAGCATATCTCTCTCAGATCCATTTGCATTGGTCCTCAAGAGATGATGCACCAAGGTCCATTCCACTCCTGGAAAGACACTGGTTTGCCTTCCAGAGAAGAGCTACAAGCTCAGAAAGCTAGAATCTATTATTCAGGACAATGAATAGACCACCATGCAGTCTAGGGAGTGGCAGCAAAGGTCTATGTGGGTGCTGTTGGCTAAACAAATATTCTGGAAAGGCTTGCTCAGAATAAGAAACTGCTTCTTTTCCCGCAAGAATGGGAGATTTAATGGAGAATTATTTCTTGATGAGTGTATCAAGCTTTTCTCATTTTAAAAAATGGATATACTACTTCAGAACATATCTGTAATTTTGTTATTTGATAAGATCTATTCTGGTGAGTCTGCATGTCATAAAATGTAGAAAGCTGTATTCATGTTATACTTGCAAGGCTTTGCTGTGGGTCGAAGAACTACACAAAGGAAATGCATTCTTGAGTAACCACCGCACAGAATATCTGTGGCTGTCAGCTTTCTGTTGCTATAACAAAATAACCCAGAAAATCAACTCAAAAGGAAAAATGAAACTTGGCCCATGGTTTCAGACATCTTTTCAGCCAAGCACTTCACTCCCATGGCAAGGTTTGATTTTATGGTAGGGGACAGGAGAAGGAGAATAACTTCTCACACCACAGTAGCTAGCAGGTGGAAAAGAAGAGTCCCAGTTTGTTCAAAAGTGCATCTCCGGTGACACTAAACCCCACCTCCAAATGTTTCCATCCACTCAAAATTTGCTCCCACTGGAGCTAAACTTTCAACATACAGACTTTGAGGGAATATTTCACAGTCCAAACTACAGTAATATATTTAGTAGCACTTATGAACCAACTATGATCAGTGATAGTAGCCCCTCTGAATTATTAATTTTAAGTACAGCATTCTATGACAGATGCACTCCTATTTTATGTAATATATTTTATTCCTCATCACCTTTCATGGCATATGGGGCCATCATGACATTGCCCTGCCATTATAATCTCCACACACTGACCCATAACAATGACCACCCTCTATAGTCAGTGCTAATTCTATTGCATCTATAGCCTAGGTATGTGTTCTCACCATCCCAACCAATCCCCATGTTTAACTTCAACTCCCAGTGTGATAGTGGTAACAAGTGAGGCCTTTGGAGGTGATCCATTCTGAGGTTTCTGTTCTTGTGAATGGGAACACGGTCCTTAGTAGACAGTCCCAAAGGCATCTTTTGTCTCCTTTCTACCATGAAATACATAGTTCGATGGAAAACTCTAGGCAGAATGGATCCTCATCTGACTTTGAATATCCTACTGTTTAAATTCGAACCTCATAGCTATGGAACCATGAACAGTACTTTTATGTTATTTTTAGTATTAATTACCCTAGTTTGTTTGTGATAAAAACAGTGGCCAAAAAAGAAACTTAGGGGGACAGGGGTTAATTTGGCTTTCATGTCCTGATCATAATCCATCATTGAAGTAACTCAGGGCAAGGGATTCAAGCAGGATCCTAGAGGCACACACAAAGTGAAGCAGAAGCCATGGAGGAGTGCTGCTTCCTGGTGTATTCTCCATAGCTGCTCAACTTGCTTCCTTGTTTTTTTATGCCACTTAGTCCCACCACCGGCCAATAGCTGACATCATCCACAGTGGGCCTCCCACATCAATCATTAATAAGGCCAGTGCTCCACAAATTTACCAAAATGCCAATATGATGAGGGCATTTTCTCAATCGAGGTTCCTTTTCCCAGATGACTCTAGCTTCTGGTAAGTTGATAAACAAAATACAAAAAAATCCACTACTATCACCACCACCACCACCACCACCACCACCACCACCACCACCACCACTACCAACAGCAATAACAACAGCTACAGCAGCAATAACAAACAAACAAACCAGTGCAGTTAAGCAGTCTAAACTTCTATGCTAAGGTAGCCTGAATAGACTAAGATAGATAAAAATACTGAAGAAATGGAGAGCAAGTAGACATCATACAAGTATTTTCAAAGAGGGTGAGGCAAAGTTTAGCATATAAGTGTTCAAGGCAACTGGGTACAGGTTTAATGGGTTCCAAAATCATTTTTAAAATGGTGTTGGAAGCAGAGCCTCATGTAGCACAGGCTGGAGTTGAAATTTATACTCATCTGAGGATAGTCTTGAACTTCTGAACATGGTACATTCCTAATTCTAATAAGTTCCACATTCCTAAAGGGATGATTTTATAAATGTGCAATGGAGATGCTCAAGGTCTTGAAATCCTTAATTTTTTTTTCTTTCTTGGAAAGAAGGAGCTTGTATTTTCATTCTTTCTTGCATCCCACATCTTAGACTGGCAGACTTTACAGCACTTTGAGGATTCGAGGATTCGGCAGGGTCTTCTTGTTTGGAGAGGAGTGTGCTGGAGGGGACACTAGGTGATACTAAACACAGAGTGAGGAAGGATGCCCTGAATGACCCTGAGTAACCTGCCAAGCATCCCAGCAGGAAGACTCTAATGACCTACTGAAAACAGGGTGACAAGATCAAATGTAAATGAGGCAATGGGCTTCAGGAAAGAGAGCTATGGAGTAAAATCTCAAGAGTACTTAAACAGTGGAGGCAAGGGGTGGGGGGTGGGGGGATAACATCTGGTTCTACATTTAAAGTACCCTTGTATCATCCTGTTTTAAATTAAATACATGGGTTCTGATACATTTAGAAGACATTTAGGGACAAAAAAGAGAAAGTCTTATTACAGAGGCACTCTTGCTGGAGGAATGCGGGTCCTGAAAGAGGATTGTGTCAATGGTTTTTAACAGATCACGATGGTACAGAATCGTTAGGATCATTATGATAGTTGGGGACTTTGAATTTGTAAGACCTCTTTCTGGTGCTTGCTTGATTTATTCATTGTCTTTTGCTGTTTGAGACCAGCTCGGATGTGATTTTTATTTCATTCCGGCCCCAGACAGACTGGGCTGCACTTCAGAATCATGTTTAATTCTCAGGGTGATAGTATTGCCATAACTTTTACATTTTAATGTAATTATATGCACACTTCATCTATTTGAATCAAATGAGATAATGTATATAAAAATGTTTTGGAAAGCCCCAATCACTCTATAAACACAAAGGATTAAGCAGTATATTAGGAAGATTGTCGTCTCAAGCCGTTAGAAATAATCTGTTTGAAATCTCACTTACATTTTCCAATAGTTTAAGAGAACTATATACTCTTTTACTATAGCTAAAACACAGAACTTGCTTTCATTTTATAAAATTAAATTTTTGGAGAAGGATTAACTGGCACTTTTCTACATAGTGTAAAGATTGTTCTTCTGATATTGGCACTTGTAGACTGTTTAGAATTTTCCTGCCAAATGTGCAGTTTCTTGAATTTTTTGAGCTGGGAGAGAATTAATTTTCTTTGCTCCTACTTGTTTTCAACTTTAGACTTCAATTTACAAGCATGGAAATAAGCTTTCTCCCCCTACCTTAAATGTTAACTTCAAGCCCTCATTCTTTGGATTAAGTTGTTGGCAATTACAGTGTTGGTTCCAAAGTTGTGTGTGTTCTCAGCCAGACAATGATGTCATTGTAGATGTGTTTCTTCAGGAAGATGGAGATTTTTGCAGAGGTTCAGTCCTCCATCACTGATGTTGATCTCAGCTTCAGACTTCTTACCCGCATCTTTCTTGCCAGCCTTCCCTGGGTTTCCCAATTAGACCACACCCTTTTCCTGACCTGCAGTCTCTTCCCGCAGGGAGTCTGTCATATGGGATTGATGTGTTTTTTATTTGTTAGCTGGCTGTCTAGGAGATTCTAAACTTGGTTGGAATGGAGCCCATATCTCTTCGTAGCTCCAGCCCTATCACATTACCTGCCAGAGAGTAGATACTCAGCTGATTAAATAATTAACAATATGGTGGCAGTCTCATAGGGGACTGTTGTGCTAAATATTTAGAAATAAACTAAAACGTGTAAGAGATTACTGGCTATGGGATTAATAGTGATGAGGTAGCATAATTTTTCACAAACAGGACATAATTTTATAGTTTTCAATTAGTCAATATGGTTAGTTACTCTAAAATTTACCTCCTAAATATCCACACGTATCTCAGCCATCAGTGGGACCATTTCTGCAGGAAATCAGCTAAGGACTTTCATTCAACTCAGATTATATGTTTGGAATTATGCTTCTCAGGGCTACTCCAGCAGGGAAAGAGAGGTCAAAGGGAACCCAACTGCTCTCAAAAGATGCACATTACAAATGACATTTGGTATTCACAGCTATTTATTTGCCTTATGCAAGTACAGTGTTTTGCACACACAAACAGTGGTCTTCGGAGTCTTGCACACATTAGAAAGGGAGGCAAACAAGCACATGCAACGGCAGGCACTAAAACAAAACGATATAAAACAACAACAACAACAAAGGAAAAGCTGTACTGAAACTTCCTTTTTAAGCACCTGACCAATACAGATGCAGATATTCACAGCCAACCATTGGACTGAACCTAGGGACCCCAATGGAAGCGCTAGGGAAAGCTTTGACTAAAGGAGCTGGAGGAGATTGCAACCCCATACAAAGAACAATGTCAACTAACTGGACCACCCAGGAACTAAACCATCAACCAAAGAGTGTACATGGAGGGAGCCACGGCCACGGCTCCAGATACATAGGTAGAGAAGAGTCCCTTATCTGGCATCAAGGGGAGGGGAGGCCCTTGGTCCTATGAAGGTTTGATGCCCCAGCATAGGAGGGCTCTAGAGCGGTGAAGCTGGAGTGGGTGAGTGGATGGAGGATCATGCTCATAGAGCCAAAGGGGAGAGCAGTGACAGGGGATGGGATGAGGAGTTTGAGGAGGGGTAACTGGAAAGGAGGATGCTATTTGAAATATAAATGAATAAAATCATTAATAAAAAATGTATTCTTTAAAAAGAAATAAAAAAAAAGTTGTTTCAAGTGTTTGATTGAGTAAGCAAATCTGAATCAGACAAAACAGAAAAATGGAAAAAATCATTCTTTCTTAATAACATGCAGTTGTCAGGTAATCTCCAAGAACCTGAGTGCTTCAAATTATTTTGTTAAGTAAGTCACAATGCCATTTAAGAGCGATATGGCTCAGTTATTTAATATCTACCCTTCCTTTTCTCCCCACCCCACCATTCACACAATACATTTGAATGGTGTCATTTATAAGTTTTATAAACTTACCATACAGAATATTATAAAACAGAAACAAAACATATCTGTTTATAACTTTAGGGCTAAAACTGACAAATGTATAAAAGATTATGAATGTACAGTTGATAGCCAAAGTGAGAGTTGGGACTGTGGCTGTAGAATGGATGCTGCAATTGATGCCACACTCAGGAATCTGAAGTGAGTACTCTTAGAAAGGGGAACACTGATTTTTTTATGGAGAGCTTGCACTGACTCTCTGTAATCAGTTTTGACATTTTAACTAATTTTAGAGTTTACGAACCACTCATTTTTCAATTTAGTCAAAAAACTAATACCAAGTGTGTTTAGCCAAAGTAGTAAAACTAGGAAAAGTAGTCAAATTGATAAAACATATAGTTATAGCTTCAACCATATCCAAAAGACTGACAGAGATGAATATAGCCCAAAGTTTTGGTTTAGAAAACCCTGACCCCGTTTCCATGTAATTGTTAGAAACCTACATATCCCATCTCAGCTTCTCCCAAGGATGTCTTACTGAACTAGACAAACTGACTCTTCTAGCCGCAACCACTTCCCTCCACTTAGCACATACACAGATTAGGCATAAAAGCCACAATTAAAACCTCACATAAAACAAAAGCTGAGACTAAATGGAAGTGTATGTGTGTCTTTATGTGACAAATACATTTGTGTCACAGAAATACATATGTTAGGAAACTTAGTTTGTCTTTCCCAACCTTCTGGTTCAACTTCTATTATCATCTACAGGGTAAGAACGATATCTGATTATAGCATACTATGCCCAGTGGGCCTGGGGAAGCTTTAAGAGTGCTTATTTTTACCTACTGTTGACACATGCCAATTATGTGGTAAAATTGATATTTTTTTCAGATTTCTATGTAGAGAGACTTCTGAAAATTACAAATCAAATTTGTTTTCCTTGAATAGTACTTATTAATACTTGGATTAAATTCATCCACTTGGTAGATATTATCTTCTGCTTAAGACCTTTGATTTAACTTTATTATGCACGTAAGAACTCTGATCTCATGGAATAAAGAGACACATATGAGTAATTCTAGTTAAATCCCTGTAGAAGCATCCAGTCCAATTCTTGAAGGTAGTGAAGATATGGGGAGAGAGTGTTAGGACTCACCAAAGAAGGTCTGTTTGAAAACGAGGTGACGATGACGTATCAGATATCTTGGTGAACATTCTCACTGAGCAAGGGGAAGACCTGGAGTGGAGACACTCTTCTCATTGTGTTTGCAGACAACCAAGGAGGTTCTGTGAACTTGTGTAAAGAAACAGGAGATGGCAGGAATTGAAGAGGGAGGAAAAAAAGAATCCAGGCTCTAGACTTGTGCTCTCACTGAGGCAGAGGCTTTGAAGTTGTAAGTTCTACAAGGACAAGATGTGCAGGCTGTGGCCAAAGCAGGTTTGGAAGCAGCTGGGACGGTTTGTCCTTCAAGAACTCATGTTTGGATGTGGTGGATCTGCGATGAGTGTCGTTACGTTGGGAGAAAACTGAGTATTTCGTGAGATGGGTCATGGAACTCTTAATAGAGCTTTATGCTCTCCAAAAAAAGTATTTGAGGAAGATAGACATCAAGGAAAAAATAATTGTATTTGATCCTAATTCATTTAAAGGAAATTTCTCTCTTGTCTCATATGCTAATATCACACTACAGAATTAAGAAATATATAAATAATCTAAGAGTACTTGAGGCATATAGACATAGAGGACAATAAATTATTTGTGATTCTAATTCATATAGAAGGATATTTAACTTTTGTCTCATATACTGCATTTTATAGTTATAGATTCATCCCACAGATTCGTTTATAGGCTTGCTCATAGGGATATAGCACCACCTTGTGGATAAGACTATACAATTTTATTTAAAAACTAAGAAAATGACCCTGTGGGACATTTTGCTGCATTATATCGTGTTTAGTTCTTCAGAAAAATTAATTATTTATTTTGGGATGTATACCAGTTATGTGCAGCATGTACGTGGTGCAACACAAAATTTTCATCCTCGCATTTTACTGTCCAAATATTTGGACCAAATTATGAAAATATCCATGATAAAGAAGGAACTTTATTTTTTTGATTAAAATAATGTGGTTTTTGTGTGATGAAACTTGCAAAAAGCTGTAAGGTCAAGAGATGGCTCAGTGCTTAAAGTGACCCCTGAAGAAGTATGATGTTCTGAGTTCTAATCTCCCGCAACCTTGTAAAAGCTTTAAATGTGATCACTGGCACACCCAATACTGCAATGTTTTAGGACAGCAGGTCCCACATTGTGGATCACAAACCCTTTGTATATATATATAAAACAGTAGCAGTTACAGTGACAGAGTACCAACAAAATAACTTTGTGCTTGGGAGTCACCACAACACGAGGGACTGTGACAGTTAGCTGTGACACTAGGAAGATTGAGAACCACTCTTTCAGGGCGGAGACTGGAAGATCATTGGGCCTTGCTAACTACACCCCTAGGTCCAGGTTTGTGAGAGGAACTTGTCTTAAGAGAGTAAAGAAGAGAGATATAAAACAAATACCAATGTCCTCTTCTGGCTTCTTATAGGCTGTTTGCATAGTGTCATGCCTCAGATTCTTTGCATGATCCTTTCAGTCCTGGGCCATCAACTACAACTGAAGCTGCACCTTCACCAATGGTCTTCTAGGGCCTCTCACAGTCAAGCCTCAGCTCTTCATGACCCCCTTCATGCCTTCAAAAACACTACCATCTGGGTTATTCTTACACATCACCAAGCTGCAGCACGAGGCATAACCTTGGCTGTCTCTGGAACACAGCTTCTTTGTGCTCTAAGAAAACACTTGCCAGAAGGTTTCACCTCAGTGATGCTGGTCTTTTCATAATCACTACTAATTTCTTAGATCTGGCTAACCAGCATCAATTGTCTCAGGAATCTACTCCTCTTGACTATAAAGCCAGAGCCACATGGCCAAAGCTGCTGAGTTCTGCTGTTTACAGGAACTGGAACATGTCCGCCCTTGTTCTATTACATTATCACTAGCTTCCTTTTTTTCCAACTCCTTCACTGCCAATGCTTGACTGTCCTGGATCTTGCTCTGTAGTGTTGGGGTCTCTCACCTCCACTGACCACTCTCCCTCTAAACATTATATTGCGCCCCCTGCAGACGGAAAGGATTGCCACTGAGAAGACCTCCCCAGATCTCCCAGAATGCAGCGTCGTCAGACCGCCCTACGACGTCATCACCGCCCACTGTCACCGCCCACTGTTGCTCAGACCAACCACTAACGTTGTCTCTGCCCACTTGTTCGGACCCGCCTTCCAGACACAGCTCCGCTCATGATCAGACCGTGCACCATAGAGAGAGACAGAGAGACTCGGGGGAGGGCTAAGTGTCCTTCCTTGTCCTATTAATAAAAATATGCTCTGATCAGCGCAAACCGCCAGGGCATTTATTTCCTTGCAGCCCATTCTCTCTTAGGATGTTAAGCTCTTCAGTACAAACCCAGTCCAAAGTGTTTTCTGCCCACGCAGATAGACACAAGTGGCGCAGATACACTCACTGTAGATTGACCTTGGACTCAGAGATCTCCTTGCCTTAGTCTCCTGGAATAATTGCATATACTACATTGCCTGGGCCTAAGCTTTTCATGGTCACTGTGTCTCAAGATCTTTATGCCAAGTTCCAGGTCAGAAACTTGTGTTCTCTAGCCTCAAGACCTGGATCCCAGGTAAGTCTTTCAATTCTGGATTGTAGTTCATTCCAGATGTAGTCAAGTTAACAACCAGGAATAGCCATTACAGGGTGTGAACACCAGCTTCCTCCTTGTACTTCTTGCATATAGATGAACTGAGAGTAGATGTTTCCAGCACCTGCCCCCTGCCTGCACCACCACGAGGAAGTATAAAACTTGGAACTATGCCCAAATACAGGCCACCCTTTTTGAATTGCTTTATCCGCTAGTTTTGGTTAAAAACATGTTATTTTTTTTTTACCTTACATTTATTGTTATTTAACAATAGATAAGTTAACAATAAATAGGTTAAACAACCTCCCACCTTGTCCTTTGGGGTTTACTTTTGTAAGCAAGGAGGGTTCTCCTTCTCAGGTGGCAGCTGGGGGTTATGGGCAGTATCTGTTCTGAATATCGGTTAAGTAACCTGAATATATTAGGGAAAATACATTTGGATAAAGCTATGAAACATTCTGTAATACAACTGGCCTCAGTGTAAGAATGTAAATGTCATAAAGTCTGAAATTTTGTAGGTGAAAGGAGCTAACAGGTTGAAAGAATAGATAGAACATTCAATTATTACTTAATGATTGGTGAAAGATAAAATTATATGACTGAAATACTTGACAACATTTTTATGCATTAATAGGATGACTGTTATTTCATTGATGTTGAATTTTCAAGGGAGGAGAATGTCCTTCTAGGAGACAATGGGTAAGGTTTTATGAAACTTAATTAGGTATAAATATCTTCATGCTTGATATTTAATCTTGCTTTATATTCTGGAAAGTGATAGGAAGTTAAATCTACATGTGATATAGATCTCTATCTGTCTATCTATCTATCTATCTATCTATCTATCTATCTATCTATCTATCTATCTATTTCACCTCTATCTGTGTGAATGTTTGAAGAAATGGTTGAGAGTTAGGAAATCTATATGGAAGTTATTCAGAGATTTAGAAGCCACTTTCATTGATTTGAGATTTTTAAACTCAGAAACAGTTTGAATGTAACTTCATATCACACATGTTTCAAACTGCCTTATAGTTTTTCTGTTCTGTTTATTTCTGAGATTGTAATGTAATTGCGACATTCCTTTCTCCCCTCTCTTCCCTACAACTGCTCCCACATAGTTCTTCTCCATCTGCTTCAAATTCATGGTCTCTTTTATCACAAGTTGTGTTTGCATGCATATAAATATTATATATACTTGTATATTCCTCAACATAACCTGATGAGTGCTAAAATGTTTTATATGTGTGTCTGTGTATGTGTGTGTGTCTGTGTGTGTGTATGTGTGTGTGATGTCTGTGTATGTGTGTGTGTGTCTGTGTGTGTGTGTGTGTGTGTGTGTCTGTGTGTCTGTGTGTGTCTGTGTGTCTGTGTTTTCAGGGATGACTCTTGGCATTGGACAGCAGTTAGTGTGTTCTTCCCAGGGGAGGACGACCTCTCCTGCTCTTAGCTCTCAGTTTCCTTAGTTCCTCAGTAACCTCATGGTTATGGCTTCATGGCCTTTTGTTCCCTGTGTAGTTTGGCATCTTCATAGGGATACCGGTTCAGTTCACATTCGGGTGGCCTGCTAGTGAGAGATTACAAAGAGAGTTTCTCAAAACACAAGCTGAAAACATTTAACCCTTCTATATATTCCACTGAGTACAGAGTTAAAATATCATAAGGATGTGATGTAATTCAAGCCAAACATGAAATCTCTGTCCTTGGTACATTATACTGTATTCTCAGCACAGCCAACATGTCCTCAAGTTAATTTTGTGTCTGTGTTTTAATCACTAATCATAACTCTTATTATACAAAATTTTAATTTGCTGAGCAACTGAATTTATAAATTTTATTTTGACTATTATATAAATAATATATATCTTTCTTTTGAGACAGGGTCATATGTAGTCTGGGTTGCTCTTACACTTGCTGTGTAGTTGCGGGTGCTTATCAAGTCCCGACCCTCTTACTTCTGGTGTGTATCTCCATTTTTTTTTCAATTTTTAAAATACTTAAAGAAATTTTATAAACTCAGATGTTTGGGCCACTTGGATTTTTTAACCTGCATCTAAAATCCAATATTTTTGTCTTTTGTAAATTTTTCAGTTTCTGCTTTTCATTGTTTTTTTTTTTTTTTTCTGATAGTATCTCCCTATATATTCCAAGCTGGCCTCAAACTTGAGATTCTCTTGCTTTGGCATTATCCAGCACAGGATTACAAGCGCACACCACTATGCCTAAAGAGATTTTCCATAATCTGCACATCTAGTTCTGAAGAAAAACGTCTTCTATTCAACCTTGAAATACCATTATAACACTTCTGAAGTTACCGTGGTATAACAGATACTTTTTAAACAATACAATGTGATGGTATGTTCTGTTAGTTTGCATATATTCTATCTCTCAGTGTGCTTAGATCTTTACCATTCTATAGATTTTGGTTTTGTTATATTTCAAAATTCGTTACATTTCAAAGCAAAATTGTTGCTATATTTCAAAATAGGAATATAGATACAACCAAATCACGGCTATAAATAGAATTTTAAAACAATTTTCTTCAGATAATTCAATAACTTTAAAATGTTTAGGTTTATGCGTCTGGTTCCTTTATTCTCGTGCTATTCCTACCCCTATCTACACATGGTAATAAAAGTCTCCTTCTTTGGCAGAGGGAGTTCTGAAACTGTTTACTTTGCTTCTCTTCTCAGGATAGCTATTTCCTCTGCATTAATTAAATTAAGCAAAACCCTTTTACATTTTACCTGCCCTAAACAGAAGATGCATTGAAGAATAGCGGAAAGAGAGGAAAGGGAGAGATAAACATTGAAAACATTCAACTAGGGCAATGAGGAATGGGCACAATGTTTGGGGCAAGAAACGGAAATAATTTTAGTGAGGAAATTTTATGGACTCTGTAAAGACACTCTGATATATGTGATCTATTGGCTGAAGTCCAGTATCATATCAGTGGACAAAGGTCTAATCTCATTAACTGCAATGCAGCACAGATTCAAGAAAATAAAATGCAAAGGGTTTCAACCAGGAATTAATTACATGACAGGATTTCTACTCCTGTTGAAAACACATATCCCTGTATTCCTTGGGCAAGTATCGCTTACGAAAGTGTTACATAAGTACTTCATGAAGTGTCCTCTATTATATGGTTCTGTCAGTTTAATGGGATTTTTAGAATAGTTAAAGTAATTTAGTAAGTTCAATTTGTTTTTGAGAATCATCTGCTCAGCAAGCATGAAGCTTGCTGAAATGATTCTATTCAGCAGAGTTGGAAAGATAGACATATAGCAACCTGTTCATTTTTTTTTTTTAATTTCACCAGCCACTGTGGCATAGATTTTCTGAAGCCACGCCCTCCAGTTATGACCCAGTTTTCTCCTGAAGCTGGAGGCAACATCAGTGTGACAGGGAAGCCTTTACCCTCATGTTGGAGCAAACCCAGAATTGAAACCCCAGGACACAGAAGGAGGATCAGAGCTCCATACTTCTGGACACCTGCCTTGTGAGAGGAGAGCTTGCCTGCAGAGAGTGCTCTGACCAAGGGGAAACAGGGGAGAGTTGGATTTCCAGGGGTGCTGACAAGGGCTAACAGATCACAAGACGATCAAACTCCAGCCAGAGACAGCTTGACCATTAACACCAGAGATTTACAGATGGCGAAAAGAAAACCTAAGAACCTTACTAACAGAAACCAAGAACACTGGGCACCACCAGAACCCAGTACACCCACCACAGTGAGTCCTGGATACACCAACACACCCAAAAAGCAAGATGTGGATTTAAAATAATATCTCATGATGGTGGTAGAAGATTTGAAGAAGGACATTAATAACTCACTCAAAGAAATACAGGAG
>NC_034598.1:72608070-72629001 GCF_900095145.1 Mus pahari
TTAGAATAGGTGTCTTAGTTAGGGTTTCTATTCACAAACATCATGACCAAGAAGCTAGTTGGGGAGGAAAGGGTTTACTTGGCTTATACTTCCATACTGCTGTTCATCACCAAGGAAGTCAGGACTGGAACTCAAGCAGGTCAGGAAGCAGGAGCTGATGCAGAAGCCATGGAGGGATGTTCTTTACTGGATTTCTTTCCCTGGATTGCTCAGCCTGCTCTCTCATAGAACCAAGACTACCAGCCCAGAGATGGTCCCATCCATGAGGGAACCTTTCCCCTTGATCACTAATTGAGAAAATGTCTTACAGATGGATCTTGTGGAGGCATTTCCCCAACTGAAGCTCCTTTCTCTGTGATAACTCCAGCCTGTGTCAAGTTAACACAAAACTACCCAGTACAATTGACCACTTGTCCACTTGACACACAAACACAGCACTAGTAAGTCTCAACCCTTAGTTTCTTATTCAATCCCAAGATCTTAAATAACTTTAAAAGTCCCACAGTATTTACATATTAAAAGTTTAATCCCTTTAAAATATCCAGTCTCTTTTAAAATCCAGTCTTTTACAATTAAAAGTCTCTTAACTGTGTGCTCCACTAAAAAACTTCCTTCAAGAGGGAAAAATATCAGGGTACAGTCACAACCAAAGCAAAAATTCAACTCCAACTGTCCAATGTCTGGGATCCAACTCACGATCTTCTGGGCTCCTCCAAGGGTTTGGGTCACTTCTCCAGCCCTGTCCTTTGTAGCACACAGCTTTCCCTCTAGGTTTCAGATGCCTGTACTACACTGCTGCTGCTGTTCTTGGTGGTCAGCTCATGGTACTGGCATCTCCAAAACACTGTGTGACACCCTCAGTCCTGGTCCATCAATTGCAACTGAGGCTTTACCTTCACCAATGGCCTTCCATGACCTCTCACAGTGCCGAGCCTCAACTGCTCTGCATGACCCCTTCATGCCTTCAAAACCAGTACCACCTGGGTAACTCTTACACATTACTAAGTCCAGCCACAGCACAAGGTACAACCTTGGCTATCTCTNGAACACAGCCTCTGTGCTCTNAGAAAACACTTCCCAGAAGATTTCACCTCAGTGATGCTGGTCTCTTCCTAATCACCGTTAATTCCTTAGCTCCAACTAACCAGCATCAATAGTCCCAGTAATAGAAAGGTTTCACTTTAGTAGTTCTGGTATCTTGTTAATCACAGCTGACTCTTCAGCCCCAGCTAACCAGAACCACAGAATCTTCACAATCCAAAATAGCAATGGCCCTAAAAAGAGTCTTTAATTTTCCCTCTGAAATTTCACAAGCCAGGCCTCCATCTTCTGCACTGTACTCAACATTAACTTCCAAGCTCCTACAGAACATCTCACAGAGCTCTTAACACCAAATGGATCTTCTGGTCCAAAGTTCCAAAGTCCTCACACAGTCTTCCCAAAAACATGGTCAGGTTGTCACAGGAATACCCCACTTCTGGTACCAATTTGTCTTAGCTAGGATTTCTATTCCTGCACAAACATCATGACTAAGAAGCAAGTTGGGGAGGAAAGGGTTTATTTGACTTATACTTCTATACTGCTGTTCATCACCAAGGAAGTCAGGACTGGAACTCAAGCAGGTCAGGGAGCAGGAGCTGATGTAGAGGTCATAGAGAGATGTTCTTTATTGGCTTTCTTCCCCTGGCTTGCTCAGCCTGCTCTCTTATAGAACCAAGACTACCAGCCCAGAAATGGCTCCACCCACAAGGGGACCCCCCCCCCCTTGATCACTAATTGAGAAAATGCCTTATAGCTGGAATTTGTGGAGGCATCTCCTTAATTGAAGCTCTTTTCTCTTTGATAACTCCAGTCTGTGTTAAGTTGACACAAAACTAGCCAGTACAATAGGGAACAAAATACCCATGGAAGGAGTTACAGAGGCAAAGTTTGGAGCTAAGACGAAAGGATGGACCATCCAGAGACTGCCCCACCCAGGGGTCCATCCCATAATCAGCCACCAAAAGCAGACACTATTGCATATGTCACCAAGATTTTGCTGAAAGTACCCTGATATAGCTGTCTCTTGTGAGGCTATGCCAGTGCCTGGTAAATACAGAAGTGGATGCTCACAGTCATCTATAGGATGGAACACAGGGCCCACAATGGAGGAGCTAAAGAAAGTACCCAAGGAGATGAAGGGGTCTACAACCATATAAGTGGAACAACAATATTAACTAATCTGTACCCCCAGAGCTCGTGTCTCTAGGTGCATATGTAGCAGAAGATGTCCTAGTTGGCCATCATTGGGAAGAGAGGCCCCTTGGTCTTGCAAACTTTATTTGCCTCAGTACAGGGGAAGGACAGGGCCAAGAAGTGGGTGGGTAGGGGAGAAGGGTAGGGAGAGGGCATAGGGGACATTTGGGATAGCATTTGAAATGTAAATGAAGAAAATATCTAATAAAAATATTTTAAAAATAAAAAATAAAAAAAGGCCTATGTAACTGAACAGAGACCATTCAAAAGGTGAAATGTAAATGACTAAGAACTAGAAAACATTTTAAGAAGCTTTCAAGATCCTTAGTAATCAAGGACATCTAAGTAAAAATATGACAAAGGGAGCATGTGATAACCTGTATGTGGGGAAAGAAGAAAACTTGTTCACTGTTGCTGGGCAGGCAAACTGATGCAGTTCCTATGGAGATCACTGTGGCATGTCCTCAAAAAGCTAGAAATAGATCTACTTGTAGAGACAAGCTTTAGCACCCCTGAGCACATATTGGAATGACTCTATGTCTGTCTCCAGAGACACTTGCCCATTTTATCCATTTTTAATGCTGCTCCATTCACAACAGCTCAGAAATTAAAACACTCTAGTTGCCCATAAACTGATGAACATATAATGAAAACTCATACGAATAGAGAACTGAATTTTCCAGTTGTAAAGGAAAAAAACTTAAATGAACATTTCAGGCACACACCCTTCCTTATATGTGGGTCCTAGCTTTGAACTTTAGTGTTTTCTTGTTTGTTTGTTTGTTTGATTTTGTTTTTTGGTTTTTCGAGACAGGGTTTCTCTGTATAGCCCTGGTTGTTCTGGAACTCACTCTGTAGACCAGGCTGGTCTCGAACTCAGAAATCTGCCTACCTCTGCCTCCCAAGTGCTGGGATTAAAGGCGTGTGCCACCATGCCCAGCTGAGGTTTTTTCTTTTATTGTTGAAAATAGCATCTCTTCTCAAAAAAAAATACATCTTGACCACAGTTTCCCCTCCCTCCACTCTTCCCTGTCCCCCCACCACCATGCCCTCTTCCCCAGATCCACTCACCTTCCAGTTCCAGTCAGAAAGTAGAAGGACTCCAAGAGACAACAACCAATACCAACAAAACAAGATACAATAAGATAAGGCCAAAGCCCTCATATTGAGGCTAGACAAGGCAACCCAATAGGAGGAAAAGAGTCCTAACAGCACTCGAGTCAGAGACACACCCACATTCACAGAAACACCAAGCTAACATCCCTAGCATATAAGCAGAGGACCCCGTGCAGACCCAGGGAGGCCCTATGTTTGATGTTTAAGTCTCTGTTAAACCATATGACTCCTGCCTATTTACCTGATGCAGTAGGCCATATTCTCCTGATGTCCTTCATCACACCTGATGCCTACAGCCTTTTCTCCTCTTGATGGAGGAGACGGGGACTTCCAACTTGGACTCTTTCTGCGTAATGTCTACCTGTGGGTCTCTGAAACATTTCCTATCTGCTGCCAGAGGAAGTCTCTCTGATGATGACTGAACAAGATACCAATCTATGCATATAGCAGAATATCTTTAGGAATAATTTCATTGTTTTCCCCCCCAGTTTTGTTTGGTTCTATCCTAAGTCAGTAGGTAGGAAAGATTATAGATCAAATGTTTTATGGCTGAGTTGGTATCCAGGTTTCTCTTTCCATAGCCTGCAGAGTAACTTCCCACAACAAAGAGACTAGAAGGCAGGGTTGAGAATTCCGTGCAGACACCAGTGTCACCTCTCGACATTCAATGAGCTGTGTGGATGTTGTCCTAGGCAAGGTGTCAGTTGCCAGGCTTTGGAGAAGACCCTCTGTCCTAGCATCAGACTGCGTTGTTGTTTGGGAATCTCCAGAGAGATTCCCAAATACTTGACTGAAAGCAACTGCAGCCCACCACTGGAAGTCTTGCCTGGCTACAACAGATGTCCAGTTAAGACTCAGTATCTTCTATTACTAGGAGGACTCTCTAGGGTCACCCTCATAGTTTGCAGGAAGTTTCCATTGCAATAGGGTTTTCACAACACACTCCAAATGGTCCCTAGTCCCAGTTGTCTCACCCAGAACTATCCCCATTGCAACACATTATCCCTCCTGCTCTAGTCCCCACCTGGTTGCAGTGTCCATCTGCTAAACCTATTCTGTTTACCTTTCCCAGGGAAATTCATGCATGCCCTATGAGTTCTTTTCTTTACCTAATTTCTCTGGGTCTGTGAATTATAACTGTATTATCATTTACTTAACAGCTAATACATACTTATAAACGAATAGATACATCGTTTGTCTTCCTGGACCTGGGTTACCTCACTTAGAATGAATTTTATTGTAGTAGTAGTACTCATTTGCCTGCAAATGTCATGTTGCTATTTTTAAATAGTTAATTAGCTTCATTATGTAAGTGTACCATATTTGATTTCTCTATTGTTTGCTTGAGGGACATGTAAACCAATTCCAGTTTTCTGCTATTATAAATAAAGCCACAGTGAACATAGCTGAGCAAGTGCTCTTGCGGTAGGATGGAGTATCCTTTGTGTGTATACCCAATAGAGGTATAGCTAGGTCTTGAGGTACTTCTATTACTAATTTCTGAGGAACTATCATATTGGTTTCCATAGGAGCTATTTAATATAGCACTCCTATCAGCAATGATCCACATATTCACAAGTATGAGCTGTAACTTGTGTTATTGATCTTGACCATACTGACATGTGTATGACAGAAATTTAGAAATTCCAAGTAGTTTTGATTTTCATTTTCCTGTTGTCTAAGGTGTTGGTCATTTCTCTGTGTTGCTCAACCATTTAGAATTCCTGTCTTGAGAAATCTCTGCTTAGATCTGTACCCCATTTTTTTCATTGGATTATGTTTTGATATAAAGTTTCTTAAGCTCATTATATAATGTGGATATTCGTCCTCTATTAGATGTGGAATTGTGGACAATTACATGTATGTGGCTAGGTTGGAATAAATGTAGAAATCTGGAAACTAAAAAGAGAACATTAGGATATGAAGGAGAAAATAGCTTAACGGAGAGGGATAGTAGAACAAAGGTGATATGGAGGATGATGGGATAATTATTGTAAAGGTTATAAGTGGGGTTATAAGTGGGGAGTCTAGTGCAGACAATGAGTAAAGACAGGGATAATATTAAAGATGTCTGGAAAGCCATCTGGAAATGAAACTTTATAAAGTTCCAAAGTACACCTACACTAAAAAAGTTTAAAAGGTCTTAGAACACATGGGAAATCATACTCCTTCCACAAAATATTGCTTCTCAAATGAAAAGCCCCAATGCCAGGTGTAGGAGACCTCTGTTAGAGACGTTGGTCAGGGGATTTTCAGAGATTCCATAAGCAATGCAGATGATTGTTGTTGCTTTTGGTTGCCCCCCTAGAGCCTGATGGTAAAATTACTTTGTGGAAGACAACACACCCATCACAGGACAAGGTGAATTAAACTGGCACTGGCTAAAAAGCTTGTTCCTAGGTGTCTTGATGCATGTGTAGAATCTCCCTTCCTGAAAAGCTCTCTGTTTCAAAATAAAGACGCTTTAGACTTCCTTTCACAGTCTGAATGATTTTAAAAAGTTTCACAGTGTACTCAAGTTGGAATTAAACTTTCTTCCTCTTTTAAGTGTTCCACTGTTCAGGAAACCATCTACAAAATATTTAAAAGAACATAATTATTTGAAAATAAATTTGAATGAGTTTTTTCCACTGAAAACAAATTGAGTTCTTGATTATATATGTCTGTAGCTTATTTTATATATGTTTTTAAAATTACATATGGACTCTTGGGAATAGGCAGTACTGAAAGCCTTCTGTTATCTGTGTTAAACTCACACAAATTGTTTTCCTTGACCCATCTGCCAACATTTTGTGTCTATGGTTGATGCTAACACTCAAATGTCTTCCACATCTTTTCTTACTAAGTAAGTCAATGGGAAGTAGGACTTAGCCCATGGAATGTGTTGCTATACAAAAACCCACCATGTTTTCCATTGCTTCTTCTCTCAGAAGAATCACTACTTATTCTCTAACGTTAGCATAGCATTCCTTTGAAGTTTTTTATTCACACCACACAGTGTTTGATGCAAGTGTGATTACAAATTCTGTACTAGAAAAATATTAATTCCAGAAACAATCATTTTTATTGTTCTCTGTCAAAGGGAACAGACCATTATTAAAAACTATCTATGCTGTGAGAATAAATAGGTTGTCAGAACTGGGTCTTGTTCCCCCCCCCCCCGGTCTCCTGCTTCTAGTAAGTAGACATAGGATGTTAAAAATAATAAGTCATAAATTTTCAATGTGAAAATTTATTTTCAAATCTATATAATGAAGTGAGTTTAAAAAGTACTATATAATTCCCCCAATTTTATAACTCAATCATAGAATTACTACTATCAGGTTTGTGGCTATTACTTTGAAACAGAGGGGACTTTCAACAAAATAATCACTTTTTATTGGCAATAAAAACTATCAACCAAAAAAAAAAAAAACCTATCAACAAAAATAAATGATAAAATTCCACAAATACATTTTCATTTGTCACAATGATAATTTGTTTTATGTATTATCTCCACTTAACAGCTGATTCATAACCGTAGTTTATAGAAAATAAATCTTTAAAATTATACAGTATAGAATTTATTCATATTCATACATTCAGTAAGTGGTAGAATATAGATGAGGCTCCATTCATTCTAACTTTATGGTACATATTAAAAAAACTCTAAATTACAATAATATAATGCCAAGTGATTATATCAGATTGCTTTAATAATTATTTCACAATGGCTGCACAGAAAAATTAGGTAGATACAGAAAAATTAGGTAGATACAGAAAAATTAGGTAGACCTATCACCAAAGAAGTACTGAAATGATTAAGCAATTGATTTGTGAAATTTCATTGAAGACGTTTAAAACTGTGAGAATGTAATACTATCATGAACATGTCAGCTTTTTCCTTTAAAGTAACACATGTACTATCAGTCATGAAAATTTCAAAATAAAACAACTGTGAAAGGTATTCTTGTTTGTCACCTTGAATGGATCTGGAATAGACTCAGACAAGTCTCAAAGTGGATATTTAAAGTATTTCCTGGAAAGATTAAAGGACAGGGGTGACACTCTCCTGGTTTGGGAACAACCTTCAGATGGTAGGACAGTTTTAGAGAGTGCTACAAACTGGTATGACCAGTCTGGAAATCAATCTGTCAGTTCCTCAGAAAATTATAAATAATTCTACCTCCAGCTGTACCACTCTTGGGAATTTTCACAAAAGATGGTCTATCATCCCACAAAGACACATACTTCACTATGTTCATAGCAGCCTTATATGTAATAGCCAGAAGCTGGAAACAACACAGATGCCCCTCAATAGAAGAATGGATACAGAAAATATGGTTTCTTTACACAATGGAATACTATCAGCTATTAAAAATGAATTTTTCAGGCAAATGGATGGAACTAGAAAATATCATCCTAAGCGAAGTAGCCCAGACATGAAAGGACATACATGATAAGTGGAAATTATCCAAAAAGTACAGAATACCCACAGACTGTAAGAAGGTTAACAAGCAGGAAGGAGGAAGGCCCAAGTGAGGATGCTTCAATTACACTTGGAAGAGGAAACGAAATAATCATGGGAGGAAGAGGGAGTGAGGGAACTGGGTGGGAAAGAGGGAAGGAAGGAGAAGGGGAAAATGGGAATAGGATTAGGTATGATGGAGGGGGCAGGAGAGTTCAGAAGGCCAGAAGAATGAATGGAAATATGCAGTTTCTGGGGTTGAGAGGTGTATGTGTGTGTGTGTGTGTGGGGGGGTACATTCTAGAAAGTCCCAGAGACCTGGAAGGTGAGAGACTCTCAGAACTCAATGGTGATCACCTTAGCTAGAATGTCTAACAGTGGGGAGAAGGAACTTGATGAGTCCACCTCCAGAAGATAGACAGGGCCCCAAGTGGAGGGATGGAGTTACCAACCCACAGTCAAAATTTCTGACCCACAATTGTTCCTGTCTAAAATAACTGTAGGGACAAAAATGGAGAAGAGACTGAAGGATAGGCTGTCCAGTGACTGGCCCCACTTGGGATCCTGGGGGTTTGGGGGAGACAGCAAGGCTTGGCACTACTACTGATGCTATGGTGTGTTTATAGACAAATGCCTAGCAAGGCTGTCCTCTTAGAGGCCCTACCAGCAGCTTACTCTGAGACAGACGCAGATACCCACACCCAACCATTGGACTGAAATGAGGGGTCCCTATGGAAGAATTAGGGGAAGGATTGAAAGAGCTGAAGTGGAGGGTGACCCTATAAGAAGACCAGCAGTCTCAACTAACCCAGGACCCTGGGATCTCACAGACACTGAGCCACCAACCAGGCAGTATACAAGTGCTGGTCTGAGGCCCCCTGGCACATATTTAGCAGAGGGCTGACTGGTCGGGCCTCAGTGGGAGATGTGCCTAATCCTGCAGAGACCTGATGGCCCCAGGGAAGAGGGATACCTGGGGATTGGGAGAGCACCCTTTCAGAGTCAAGGTAGAGAATGGGATTAAGAAACTGGGGGTGTGTGGCTAAGGGGCTGGAATGTAAATAAAAAAAATAATAATAAAAAACACAAAGAATGCTATATAATGAAAAAGCTATGGCTTTTTCCTGCCTGCCTTTTCACTTCTGGGGAGTGAATCTACCTTCGTCTTTCTGCTAAGGTTGCTGTCATTATTTACTGACATTAAACTCTTGACTCTCCAGGAATTCTGAAAGTCTTTATCATCAATTTGAAATTGCTGAGGCATACAGCCTTGTGAACAGAGCACCTATGAGATCTGCAGCAGGTGGGTAGGGGCTGTCATCATTGATACACTCTGTGTCCGTCTATGAACTTCACTTGAGAGCGTTCTGGGCTTTCCTTGGCCCTGTGTTTCTAATGAGCTCTTGGACTTGGTTTACCTGATATGGTTTTAACAGGCTCATAGGCCTCTACAGTCCAAATTCATCCAAATAAAGTAATAGGTAGGCACCATTTTCTCTTCCAGGAATGGCAGCCTGTCCTGCATGTGCAGTGCTGAATTCATGGTGCCTTAGTGCTCACTCTGGTACAGGGTTATCCTCCAACTTCAAAATGGCATCACAAGCTGTTTGCAAAATGGAGTCTCCTAGGACAAGACACAGTCTGCAAAGCATTGCTCTACACAACATGGAGCAGCTTGGAGCATGGCACCGCCAGAACACAGTATTCTCTTGGCGTCAGAAGTCCCGGTGGTTTAAACTGAGTCTCTCTCATCCTTAGCCCTCTCTCCAGGGGGTTGAGTTTCTCAGAGGTGGAAGCTTGCCCAGGCAGCGTCATAAGAGGCGTCTGCATTCAAGTTAAATAGTATTTTACCTCAAGATCTTCAGGGACCCTAAACAAACCCAATTAGCTTCCCAATTTCCGTTTATTATATTACTGCTTAAATAATTTATTTTTTAAGCTTATAGGACTCTTGTTGAAATAATATCTGTAGAGAAAGTAAAATTTATTTAAACTTCAATGATTCTTTCATTTTCACCTCTGTTTATATATTTAATTAAATCCTAGTAAAATAAAATTTACTACCCTTGCTATAACATGGACTCTTTTAATTTGGTTTAGTTTTATAAAATAAATTCTATCTCTATCTTGTATTTTCATTACTATATAAGGAGAACAATGTATTTTATATGAATATTCTATTTTCTAGTATGCCTAGGTTCAAACTCACATTGGCATTAACTATTTGATGCCTTGAGCAGTTTACCTAGCTAATTTATGCCATTATTTTCTTAAAGACAGATAAATATAACGTCTACCTTATTCATTACTTAGAGTGACTAAGTGAGTTTAACTTATTAATGGTTTAAGTCTGCAATTACATAGTTCAAAGTTATGATTATCTCTATTGTGCCCAGTGTTCCTTCTCTTGTTGTTACATCCTTTGTGGTAGTAGTTTCATAGAGACAAGACAGATCACATACTTATCATACCATTTTTTGAATATTTGCAGCATATTGATTGATAGTTACAACTCAATAAAACTGAAAGAAGTTTATTAGTAAGTGAATACAATAATACCCACAGTGCTGTTTCTCTAAGCATGAGATGACTCTTTCTGGATAATGACAGACTGTAATTTATGACCACACTATGTTGCAGGAGAGTGTAATTAAACCCTTTTCTTAAATGCAAGGATAAGGGTTTTTAAGAGTGATGAACATGTACGACAGACATAAACATCTATCACAGCTCTTTAGGAAGAAGTAGTTTGCTTGTAGACTATATTCAATATTCATTTTGAATGCTGTACTTTGTCACTCTTCATCAGACAGACTTTAGAAATAATATTTTCTGTCTAAATCTCTGGGTGCTATTATTCCATCATTCTCAATTGACAGATATGTGCATGAGATTTGGGAACAACTCTACAACTGCTCACTGTGAAAACACCTTCCCTTAGCTTGTGTTTCTTTCATACAGCAGCAATTCATACAATGAATACGTAAGTGTTCTATGACTTCCTGTCTTCAGAAAACAACTGCTCCCAAACAAACTTAGCTTCTGAAATTTTTTTAACACGGAAGAAGTGCTAAACATCCTCTTTATTGTCTGAGTCAGATGTGCCTTCTCTCTTGTATATTTCTTGATTTCACACACTGTTCCGGAACATGGCATTTGCCAGTGATTGGTCTCTGAGTTGATTAAGATCTACTGTAAAAATGCCAAGAACCCTCTCTTCCTTTCCGGGAAACTCTCAAAGTGCTTCTTCCATGCTTGAACCTATTATCAGATTATCAGTTACACTGTAAAAGCTGGATTACCTAGAATGATACAGTTAGAACATTGCATCCTATGTGCCAGTGCCTTCATTGTGGTGTAACTGTCCTAAACACTATAAAGTTTTGATGGTTACATGAATTTATGGTCATAGAAATGTTTAAAAAACTCAAATGGTCTTTTTATTGTTTCTCTGTGATATTGCAAGTCAGGGTTGTTTTGTGTTTATAGACACAGCTGAGAGATAGAACTGAATGCAACTGTCTAGTTTTTCTTGATTTGTTTGGCATTTTGAGACAGTGCTCCCCATACTGCTCTAAACTCAAAACAATCTTCACACCTCAGGCTCCTAAGTGATAAGATCATAAGTATGCCATGCACAAGGAGGGTTTATTCTTTACTCGTGAATTTGCTTTATTTATTTTTCATTGACTAAAGATAGCCTAAACTGGTATATCTGTATTTTACATAATTGTATTTTCATTAAAAACCATATGGTTTGCATAATCAGTTTTTAGAATAGTAGACCTGATACATAAAGTTCTCATTTTATTCCCTTAGAACATGTGATCCTGTCCATCTACTTCCACAACACTTGGGCCTTTCTATTATCCTCTAAGTATATCTCTTCTCTTGGTTCATAAACACATATGCTATTGTTCTCATCCTGACTTCCAGAACATTTCTCATGGTATGACCCCCTATCTCTGCCACCGATCCTCTGCTAATTCAGACAACTTTGCATGGTTAGATGGACATGACACTCCATTAAACACACCAGGTTGCACCTCATGTTCACAGTCCTGTGTTTCATAGTTCCCCTTTCTTTATCCTCCCTCCCTCCCTCCCTCCCTCCCTCCCTCCCTTCCTTCCTTCCTTCCTTCCTTCCTTCCTTCCTTCCATCTTTCCCTTCCTTCCTTCCTTTCTGGTTACAGCCCATTTCAAGACTTGTTCTCTTCCAGTGCCCTCTGAGAATACAGCCATTCTCTTACTGCCTTGTTTGAATGTAAATTTAAAACCATGGATTTAGATGGAAAGTGATTCACAGACTTTGCATTTCCATCCCTTAGTGAGGCCTGGGAAAGTGAAGTGAGTTCATGGTGCCCTCTAACCAGGGGACTACAGAGCTGAGATTGCATTTACTTCATTAAGGTTTCATATCACATGATACCACTTTTCCTTTGGTACCATGTTGTTGAGATTTTGTCTTTTTGTTTTCTTTTGCTTTTAAATTAGATATTTTCTTTATTTAAATGCCAAATGTTATCCCCTTTCCTAGTTTCCCCACTCCACCCCCAAAATGCCTATACCATCCCCCTCACCTTGATCACCGACCCACCCACTCCTACTTCCTGGCCCTGGTATTCCCCTCTCTTCCCATTGATGTCCAACAAGGCAATCTTCTGCTACATATGCAGCTAGAGCCATGAGTCCTACCATGTGTACTCTTTGGTTGGTAGTATAGTCCCTGAGAGCTCATGGGGTACTGGTTAGTTCATATTCATATTCCTCCTATGGGGCTGCAAACCTGTTCAAGGAGCTGAACAGGTTTGCAGCCCCTTGGGTCATTTCTCTAGCTCCTTCATTGGGGACCCTGTGCTCTGTCCAATCATAGGCTTTGAGCATTCACCTCTGTATTTGTCAGGCACTGGTGGTACCTCTAAGGAGACAGCAATATCAGGCTCCTGTCAGCAAACATTTGTTGGCATCCACAAAAGTATCTGGGTTTGGTGATTGTATATGGGATGGATCTCCAAGTGGGACAGTCCCTGGATGGTCATTCCTTTAGTCTCTGCTCCACACTTTGTCCTGTAACTCCTTCCATGGGTATTTTGTTCCCCGTTCTAAGAAGGATTGAAGTATCCACACTTTGGTCTTCCTTCTTGAGTTTCACGTGGTTTGTTAATTGTATCTTGGGTATTCTGAGTTTCTGGGCTAATATCCACTTATCAGTGAGTGCATAGCATGTGTGTTCTTTTGTGATTGGTTTACCTCACTCAGGATCATATTTTTGAGGTCCATACGTTTGCCTAAGAATTTCATGAAGTCATTGTTTTTAATAGCTGAGTAGTACTCCATTGTGTAAATGTAACACATTTTCCATATCCATTCCATCTGTTGAGGGACATCTGGGTTCTTTCCAGCTCCTGACTATTACAAATAAGGCTGCTATGAACATAGTGGAACATGTGTCTTATTACATGTTGGAGCATCTTCTTGGTATATGCCCAGGAGTGGTATTAGTGGGTCCTCCGGTAGTACTATTTTGTGAGAAACCACCAAACTGATTTCCAGACTTGTACCAGATTGCAATCCCACCAGCAGTGGAGGAGTGTTCCTCTGTCTCCACAACCTCATCAGCATCTGCTGTCACCTGAGTTTTTGATCTTAGTCATTCTGACTAGTTTGAGGTGGATTCTTAGGGTTGTTTTGATTTGCATTTCCCTGTTGACTACGGGTGTTGACCATTTCTTTATGGCTATATTGTCAAAAGCAATCTACAGATTCAATGCAATTCCCATCAAAATTCCAACTCAATTGTTCACATAAAAAGATCAATTTGCAAATTCATCTGGAATAACAAAAAAACCTAGGAGAGTGAAAACTATTCTCAAAAATAAAAGATCTTCTGGTGGAATCTCCATCACTGACCTCAAGCTTTACTACAGAGCAATTGTGATAAAACAAAACAAAACAAAACAAAACTGCATGGTATTGGTACAGTGACAGGCAGCTAGATCAATGGAATAGAATTAAAGTCCCAGAAATGAACCCACACACCTATGGTAACTTGATCTTTGACAAGGGAGCTAAAACCATCCAGTGGAAAAATGACAGCATTTTCAACAAATGGTGCTGGTACAACTGGCAGTTATGATTTAGAAGAATGAGAATTGATCCATTCTTATATCCTTGTACAAAGCTCAAGTAGTGGATCAAAGACCTCCACATAAAACCAGAGACACTGAAATATATAGAGGAGAAAGTGGGGAAAAACCTCAAAGAAATGGACACAGGGGAAATTTTCCGGAACAGAACACCAATAGCTTATGCTCTAAGAGCAAGAATTGACAAATGGGACCTCATAAAATTGCAAAGCTTTTGTAAGGCAGAGGACACTGTCAATAGGACAAAATGGCAACCCACAGATTGGGAAAAGATCTTTACCAATCCTACATCTGATACAGGGCTAATATCTAATATGTACAAAGAACTCAAGAAGTTAGACTCCAGAGGACCAAATAACCCTATAAAAATGGGGTATAGAGCTAAACAAAGAATTCTCAACTAAGGAATACACAATGGCTGAAGTTTTGTCTTTTTACTGTTTATTGTAACGTTGAGTGTTGGTCTCTAAGACCTGGGGTCCAGACTCTGAGACTTGCCCCCAAGTTAATTATGATTGATGAGTAAAGATGTCAGCAGCCAATAACTGGGGAGAAGAGACATAGCTGGGATTTAGGTTTCCAGGACTTGGGATCAAGAAGAGGAGAAAGAAAGGGAAAGAGAAGCAGCAGCCATGGCTAGAGAAGATGTGCAGGAGAGAGAAGGAAGAGGAAGCTGCCATGGAAAAAGAAGAACACTGCAGGAAGGAGGGGAGCTGCCATCTGCTAAGGGCCAAGAGAATATGGCCCTGAGGGCTGCTCAGTTGGGTCAAGAGCAGACAAATGTAACACAGAAATTAGTAACTAGGAGTTATGGGTAGGAAAGTAGATTCTAATAGCAAGGAGGGTAGGCAGTTGCCTAGCTACTGTGCTGCTTAAGGCATATTAAAATATAAGGCTGTGTGTGTGTGTGTGTGTGTGTGTGTGTGTGTGTGTGTGTGTTTCATCTGGGAATATGAATGGTCTAAGTCAGGAAGAAACCCTGAGACAAAATTTCTTAATTTTTTTTTTTTACAACAACATGTAGTTTTGCTTTGATATTAACCTCAGTGTGTTACTACACCATTTTGTGTTTCATTTTATACATCTTGTTTCTCTGTTTTGTATCATCCAATCTCCTCACCCAATCTAATCCATGGAGATAATGTTTTCTCTGTTTCTATCTTTCTCCTTCTTCACCCCACACAAATCATAAAACATAGCTATGAGTTGTGTAAAAATAACACTGTTTACATAAGCAACAAACTGTATACAATAGCACCCCCATAAGCTGTGAACATAGGCTGAGGGTGTGGTGAGCTGTTCCACCTAGATCTGTATAGGCATCTCTATAAAGTCTACACAAAGACAAAGTCACCTAGCTGCTTATTTCTCAGAGGGCATCACTATCATTAAGATACTCATGACTCTGTGTGTGTGTGCATGTGTGTCCGAAAGTGGTACTCAACTTACAATTCTAGACCTAGCTGAATTCTATTTTTAGAGTTTTATAAAGTATGTGGAATCTCAATTTAGGTTCTATTAATGAACTTTGTGATTCTATAACTCCTTGGTTTAGGGGGAATATTAACTACAAAATGTGTGAATGATTCTAAAATTTTCTCTCCTGTTTGCTATCCTAAATTATTATTACACAGACCCATTATTCCCCTTTGGTTTGCTTTTCATTACAATAGCAACAGTCACCATCTCTCTGAGACAGAATCATTGTTTGTCCTCTTTATTGGTGAGGGCCACAGCTTTGTGTAAGAAGGCTTTATGCAGATGCTTCAGGACCTGCAACACTGCTGCCTAGTGCACCACACCCTCCCTACTGGTTTAGGTTTTTCTTTCATAGGGCTATGAATCAATGTACACACTCTGATCATTTGAGCCATTAAACTTTTATAGATTCAAATATTTAAGTTCTCTTTTCCAGTAGACTTGGCACTGGAAATATGCATAACAATGCTTATAGGGGAGGGAATGTATATGTGTTGAAGATGGAGAGGCAGGCAACTGCTGCTTTGAAATGGGTGTATAGAAACTGCATGACTGAGTCATGAAATGCCCTGCACAGAACGAGAACAGTTAGGAACACTGGGAAGTCTTCTCAGTGAATTGCCCTTTCACAAGAGAGCAGTCCCTCTGGAACGTCAAGTTAGTAATCAAAGCTATACCTCACTATTAAAACTACTCGTGATTGTAGTAAGTTGTCTTAGTCAGCAATTAAATCATAAAACCACCGAATAAACGAACGGACATCTTTGTAAAATGGGGATCTAATTATAAACTTTCATCTTGGCATTGCTGCTTGAAACCCAAAGCTGTGGCCATGAAAGTGTAACCTCAACCAAACTAAACTGTCCATTCAGGAGAACACTTGCTTCACTTAGAAATTTTTCTCAAGCACATAGAAGCCACTCCTTACTCTATGAGTCCTTAGGACTTTTAAACACGTCTTCAAATATGGACACTAAATTCAATAGCCTCTCAAGTAACTGATAATGTGAAAAACTACGGCTAGCCCGAATTTTAACATGAAGAAATATTATGTATAAGCATAATGAAAATTTTCCTGTGATGAAAAATTTACTACAAAACTATAATCTTAAATACTTTTAGTAGACATAAATTAGAAAGAAACTATGATTGCTTGTTGCAAAATAACTTTCTATGTAAGCTTATTCCCTTTGGAAAATGAATAGGCTTAGGAGATGAACTTTTCATTGAAGGGATATGAATCCAAAGCAAAGTCTATACCCATTTCCTTGATATCTTTGAATATAGGAAGTTGAAGAAGGAGTCCTTCCACAATTCAATCTAATTTAGAATTTGGTTGAAATTAGCCCTAGTCATCTAACTACTTTAGCAATGTTTCTGTTTAGAAAATTATTGCTTAATGGAAAGTTTCTTGCTATTGCTTAAAAGAAATTCCCTTTCAGGGAAGCACCTGGTGTCAATCCCCGTGTAACTGTCACCAGCACCCTGGGGTCAGCGGTGGTAGTGAGCCTCTGTGGAGATACTTTTGAGAACGTCTTTTGCACCACGGTTCTGGATGGCATGAAAAGACATGTTTGTTGAAGATAATGTGGGGTGCATTGCAACGGGCTAACGTCTGTGGTAGTGCATGCCATTTCCTGTTCCACTGATGGGAATCATTCAAGTGGCCACAGGTAAGGAAAAGGAAATGACCTGCTGTGTGCTTACGAAGAAGAAGCCACACTTTCACTGGCCACTGGCTGTTTCTGCCATGCCTTTTGCTAATTTCCCAATTCTTCAATGGTGTAAGAATGGGATAGCTTATCCTTAGCATATAACAAGAACACAATCGACCTCAGAGTACAGATCTAGTTGGAGAATTTCCTGTTTCTCAGTTCCTGATTTTCATCATTCAAATTGAAGTCATTCATATCTGACACATGAACATACACGTGGGTATAATATACAGCAGATTTGTACGTGTGTAGCCTCATTCTTTGATTTCAGAGTCATATCTGCTTCCTAAGCTTGTCTTTTATCACAATTTTACTGACTATTTTAGTACTATTTTAGAACATCACTATCTAGGATGGATCTCTTGGGTAATAAAATACATTGGTGAAACCTTCCTTTCTTTCTTTCTTTCTTTCTTTCTTTCTTTCTTTCTTTCTTTCTTTCTTTCTTTCTTTCTTTCTTTCTTTCTTTTCTTTGAAAAGACGTGTTGAAAAATCACACTCTATGTCCATGTGATGCAAATGAATAGTATTAGAATGGACCATCTCACAATACCTAAAGACCACTATGGTTTCTCTGGTCATGACTTTTGTCAAATTCTTCTTGCTTTTCATAATCCCTAATGTCATTTAATTTAACCTTGGGAGAGAAGACAGTGTTAAATCTTAAAAGCAGAGTAGCTGTCTTCTAACAGCGCAGGGCATCCATTGTCTTGTGACAATGACATTTATCAAGTGTTCTGAGCTGTGTTCCTGACTCCCTGCTTACTCCCTGCTGTCAGGAAACGTAGCTTCTCCAGTTGAGCCACCCAAGCTCTTCTTGTTGACGTATCTATCACATGTCCCTAACAACTGGAGTCCCCAGTCTGTGTCACATCAGAGGACCTCTGACTCCTTGCCAACCTCTCTTCTGGTATCTTCAACAATTGGTGACTCTTTTGAGATAGAGACTAAAATAAGGAAAAATTTCCTTAGGAATTCAAACCAGAAAATTTCCAGGACAGGATAGCTGCTCTTTCAGATTTCAGATCCTGCAGAGCAGCTGGGCACCACCAACACCACAAGCTCTTACCTGTAGTCATTTCTCCTCAGAAGAAGCAGTCATCTGTTGATTACCCCTAGGCTCAGTAGACATCATTATTCTCCACTTCTGCATCAGAATAGGAATGGTTTTGAAAATGCAAACCCTTGAGTTCCACCTAACATATACCTTCACTTCACAGATGACAAGGCCTGGAAAGCCACGTTATAATAAGTATTTTATGATACAATGTAGAACAATAAAATTAGGGGGGGGCTATGTCTTTAAGGAGTACATTTCTAGAGTATCAGCAGAAAGCATCTATTTTTTCACCTGTTTGGATAATATAAGACAAAGAGGGCACCAACAGATTGGGGAAGAATTTTTACCAATCCTAAATCTCATAGGGGAATAATATCCAATATGTACAAAGAGCTCAAGAAGCTGAACTCCAAAAATTCAAATAACCCCACTAAAAATGGGGTACAGAGCTAAACAAAGAATTGTCAACTGAGGAGTACCGAAGGGCTGAGAAGCACTTGAAAAAATGTTCAACATCCTTAATCATCAGGGAAATGCAAGTCAAAACAACCCTGAGATTTCACCTCACACCAATCAAAATGGCTAGGATCAAAAATTCAGGGGACAGCAGATGCTGGCGAGGATGTGGAGAAAGAGGAACACTCCTCCATTGCTGGTGGGATTGCAAGCTTGTACAACCACTCTGGAAATAAGTCCGGCAGTTCCTCAGAATATTGGACATAGTACTACTGGAAGATTCAGCAATATTTCTTCTAGGTATATACCCAGAAGATGTTCTAACTGGTAATAAGGACACACGCCCCATTATGTTCATAGCTTCCCTATTTATAATAGCCAGAAGCTGGAAAGAACCCAGATGTCCCTCAACAGAGGAATGGATACAATAAATGTGCTACATTTACACAATGTAGCACTACTCAGCTATTAAAAACAATGCATTTATGAAATTCTTAGGCAAATGGATGGATCTGGAGGATATCATCTGAATGAGGTTACCCAATCACAAAAGAACTCACTTGATATGCACTCACTGATAAGTGGATATTAGTCCAGAAACCTAGAATATCCAAGATACAATCTCCAAAACACAAGAAAATCAAGAATAAGGAAGACCAACACATGGATACTTCATTCCTCCCCTAAAAGACGGAATAAAATATCCATGAAAGAAGTGGCAGAGACAAAGTTTGGAGCTAAGATGAAAGGATGGACCATCTAGAGATTGCCCACCCTGGGGTCCATCCCATAACCAGCCACCAAATACAGACACTATTGCATATGCCACCAAGATCTTGCTGAAAGGACGCTGATATAGCTATCTCTGTGAGGCTATGCCAATGCCTGGCAAATATAGAAGTGGATGCCCACAGTCATCTATAGGATAGAACACAGAGACCCCAATGGAGGAGCTAGAGAAATTACTCAAGGAACTGAAGGGGTCTGCAACCCTATAGGTGAAACAACAATATGAACTAATCAGTACCCCCAGAGCTCGTGTCTCTAGCTGTATATATAGCAGAAGATTGCCTAGTCAGCCATTGTTGGGAAGAGAGGCCCCTTGCTCTTGCAAACTTTATATGCCCCATACAGGGGAACACCAGGGCCAAGAAGTGGGAGTGGGTGGGCGGGGGATCAGGGTGGGGGAAGGGTATAGGGGACATTTGGGATAGCATTTGAAATGTAAATGAAGAAAATATCTAATAAAATAAGTTTAAAAAATTGCAGCACTTAGCAAAAGACTCACTCTTCTGTAATGCACAAATCTTTGAAAAAGTCAAGCATGTCTGCATGGAAGGGTGTGAGTTGTATGTGGACCTCAGAGTCTTAAAACACTGCCTCTTTAATAGGAGTCTTAGATGTCTGGCTATCTAGTGCTCCCAACATACTTGTCTTACTGTACGACTTCTCTCCTGCATGGGACAATGATTGTTCCCCTCAAGCCATTGGGCATTTCTTTTGTTCATTCTTTGTTGTTTTTGTTTGTTTGTTTGTTTTTCGAGACAGGGTATCTCTGTATAGCCCTGGCTGTCCTGGAACTCACTTTGTAGATCAGGCTGGCCTCGAACTCAGAAATTCGCCTGCCTCTGCCTCCCAAGTGCTGGGATTAAAGGCGTGTGCCACCACGCCCGGCTATCTTTACTGCAGTCACATCCACACCACGGCCTGCCTGAGCCCTTTGACCAAAAGTGGAACTCTTTCATTCAATTCCTGGTTACTGCATCTGTCATTTCTTCTGCCTCATATCGATGCCATGACAGCTCGGCCCACCCAGAAAACTGTGCACGCGGAGATAACGCCCTCAGTCTCTATCAGTTACTCTATGTACGGGGCTTCTAAGGTACTGCATGCAGCCACCAGATTTCCTTTTAGGGATGGGACATTTGGAAAAAGGAGAGGTAAGCAAAAGCAGCTATCATTGTCTTCCTCTTATGACTCTACGCTTAAAGTGCTTCCTTTGATTTCCAGGTATTAGCTCAGACATACCATTTTCTGAACAGAAAGAACACTCCTAGCAATTTAATATGTCTATTTTACCTTTAAGAAAAGCCTGAGGGAATTGTTGCACTAGAAACTTCCACCAGGTGGCACTCCTGAGTCAGTTTAGTTTTCAATTTCCAGCAGTACAGAGCTAGTGCACTAAAGCGTGAGCATTTAACTTTCCTCATGTATCCATAACCTAGATTTAACTCCCTCTCCCTCTCCCTCTCCCTCTCCTTCCTCTCCCTCTCCCTC